>NW_024429203.1:2298411-2783411 GCF_017639785.1 Mesocricetus auratus | reverse complement strand
AAGGAAGGAAGGAAGGAGGAAGGAAGGAAGGAAGGAAGGAAGGAAGGAAGGAAGGAAGGAAGGAAGGAAGGAAGGAAGATAGGAAGGAGGCAGGGAGGGAGGGAGGGGGGAGGGAGAACTTGGCATTGGGGATCCTGAGTCAATAATTTTCCTTTCAGTTATCGCCAGGAAACCTTTTTCCAAAATTGTGCTGTGCTTAAATATATCTCAAATAAGCCACCTGGTATCAGACTAGAAGCTTGAACCAACACCTGATTTGGAATATTAGTTTACGGTGTGTGATATTTGTTTGTGCTGTGGAGCAATTGTCTTAATGAAAAGATGTGTTGCATTCTTTTCTGTTGCATTTGTTTAACTCTGTGAAGCTGTGTTACTGTGCCTGTCTAAACATCTGATGGTCTAATAAAGACCTGAACTGCCAATAGTGAGTCAGGCAGGAGCAAGGATAGGCGGGCCTGGCAGGCAGAGAGAGTAAATAGAAGGAACGAGAAAAGGAAGGAGGAAGGAGCAAGATTGAACAAAGGGAGGAGGATGGCAGGGGCAAACCACCCAGCCAGCCATGGAGTAGGAGTGAAAGTAGGATACAGAAGCAAGGAAAGGAAAAAGCCTAGAGACAAAGAGTGTTTGAGATAACTGAAGTTAAGAAACACGCCAAGCTAAGGCTGGGCGTTTATAAGAAAGAATAAGACTCGTTTGTGATGTATTTGGCACCTGGGTGGCAGCCCCCAAAAGAACAAAGAGTAACAAAGAACAACACCAACAGCAGCTACCGGCTGCACTGAATCAGACTTCCTTCTCCCCTCACGCAGATAGATCACCACTCTGCTGCCTGTGGCGTTTGCGGGGACCCCACAACCCAGGTCTTGTTTAGGCAACCCTTCCTAGGAATTTAGTCTCATGGCAGGCTTCCTGGTCCTCTGGCTCTCGTGACATTTGCACCCTCACATCCACCACGTGCCCTTAGGTGCAGGAGTTGTGTTAAAGGTGTGTCCGTTGGGTCTGGACTCCCCATGATCTGCTGTTGTGTGCAGTTGTGGTTTTCTGTAAGGGTCTCCATTCGCTGTAAAGAAAAGCTTGTTTTATTGGGGGGTAAGAGCTATGCTTATCTGTGTATCAAGGATAAGTTTTAGAATAAGTTAGGAATTATGCTATTCTAGTCAAGTGATGGCAGTCAGTTCTCTAAGATCCATGGCCTTAATAGTACCAGGTGGTTGTCTATGTTTCTAGTACCAGGCATGATTTCCCTTCTGTTGAGAGGGCCTTATGTCCAATTAGACTGCTGTTGGTTACCAGCAAGATATCAGTGCCATGATTGCACCTTTAGGGGTATCTCGCCATGCTGATCAATATTGTAGTTGGCAGATGTCACAGCAGGTAGATCTAGTAACTGCTGCCTTTGCTTGGCAGCTTGTATAGCACTTTCTGGTGCCGTGCAAATTAGACCACAGGAAGGGGACTTTCAGGTTAGGACACAGAACTCGAGCTGGAAGACTGGCTTCTTTTAAAACAGCGTGTAGCAATTACATAAAGCAGTGGCTTCATTATGTTGTTTCATGCATGTGTATATGGTACTCTGATGATGCGTCCTTTCCCATTCCCCATCTCCTTCCTTGTTGGTTCCACCTCTAGTCATGATACCTTTATGAATTTGGGGTGGTTTTTGTTGTTGTTATATTTTTCTTTGTTTCGGTTTTTTGAAACAGGGTATCTCCATGTGGTCCAAGCTGTCATCAACTTCAAAGCAATCCTGTCTCCACCTTTCCTGTGTTGTGATTAGAGGCCTGCACACCACACTCAACTCACAGTATTTTTAAAGACCAAGAAATACAGGCTTATTGGATGTATTGACTACTTTTATGTGGCTGTGATAAAAACACCATGACCAAAAGCAATTTAAGGAAGTCTATTTGGTGTACCGGGGGCTAGCTGCTCATAATGGCAGGGCAAGCATGGCTGCAAGAGCGGGAAGCTAAGGGACCGCATCTAAGCCACATACAAGAAGCACAGTGAACAAGTAAGGGGGGTGAGGCTAGAAACTCTCAAAGCCTCCACCAGTGTCTTAGCTGGGGCTTCAATCGCTGTGAAGACACCATGACCACGGCCACTCAGAGAGGAAGAGAGACGGAGGGAGATGAGGACCATTCAGTCCCCAGCACCCATACAAGGGAGGCATCCTTCACGCAACTGTAGCCCAGCTCCAATGGGGACAGAAACAGGTGGACTACTCAGGTTCTTGGAGTAGTCTACCCAAGAAATTGCAAACCCCAAGGTCAGGTTCAGTCTCTCAAAGGAAAATGCAGACTGGCCACCTGCACACACATGTACACACACACTCACAAAGATACACAAATAAATCACTAAGTTAGCGCACCTTAAGTGTATGTTTCTACATAAAGTGTTTAGAACATGAAGCTTGCCTGCATGACATGTATCTATAATATACATAACCCATGCAATAATACTTGTAATCCATAAAAGTGTTGCCATAAGGAACAGACATAA
Organism: Mesocricetus auratus; assembly: GCF_017639785.1. NCBI lineage: Eukaryota > Metazoa > Chordata > Mammalia > Rodentia > Cricetidae > Mesocricetus > Mesocricetus auratus. The sequence goes on along the minus strand of NW_024429203.1, from coordinate 2,780,909 downwards.
CCCCCAGAGGGCAACTCCCGTGCTCAGTGCGCTCTACTCACGAGACGAACTTGCCGACTTCCACTTGCAGCACAGGGTCCCGCAGCTGCACTTCTAGAAGTAAATCTTCAGCCTGAGGCCCATCTCCCGTTTTCACGGAATGGGGATTAAAGATTCTCAGGTAGCCCATGAAGCTGCCCACGATAATTTTATCTGTAGACAGATTTTTAAAAGACAGAGCAACAGACAGACATTAGCAAATATTGTTGGGATTCAACTTTCTCAAGACTAAAGGAGTCAAAATATTGAAAGATTCTAACCTAGCTTTTCCAACACAAAGTCACTCTACCAACAGATGATGTGATTAACGTGAATTTACCTGAATAACACATACCTTCTCAAGAAACAGCTCTACATCACTAAAAGTCAAGGACACTAGTAAAACAGATCCTGATTTTCTTTTTCTTCTTCTTTCTTTTTCTTTCTTTTTTTTTTTTTTGAGCGTGTTTTTCTTAACTGGTATCCATCATAATCCAGCTCAATGAGAGCAAGTCACTATCTCAAAAGACTGATAAAGACACAATCTGGTTTCATCATGGAATGTTAATTCTATAATTGATTACCATAGTTGAAGACACTCACTGGAGTGTCCCCATTAACAGTGAATGGTCAGTCAGGCAATGGTGGCACACGCCCTTAATCCCAGCACTTGGGAGGCAGAGAAAGGCTAATCTCCATGAGTTCAAGGCTAGCCTGATCTACAAACTGAGTTCCAGGATAGCCAGGACTGTTACACAAAGAAACCCTGTCTGGAAACAAAACAAAAACAGTGAATGGTCTTGGGCACAATAGGGTGAAGGAATGACTGTGTATTGGCATTTAAATGGTGTCTCCCAAAAAGATTTGTTCAAATCCTTGCTCCAGGCACCTATGTATATGACCTAGTCTGAAAACGGTCTTTGCAGATATAACCAAGTTAAAATGAAGATACGACTGTCCTTTAGGGGAAAACACATAGAAGAATCCAAATACCAAATTATGATGCAAAGCAGCCAGGTGAGATGACACAGGCCTGTATCCTAGCACTTAGAAAACTGCCTTTGACGATGGCAACTTACCAAAGAAAACTTTGATTTGGGGCTTCTGAGTACAGAGCCATGACAAGGTACACAGCAGCAGGCAGGAGCAGGCAGGCAGGCATGACTAAAGCTTTCTTACATCCTCTCCTCAAGGTAGGAGGCGAAGAGAGGGCGTGTGAACTAAGAATGGCCTACCCCAGTGACACACTTTCTCCAACAGGGCCACTTCCTAATCATTCCAACAGTTCCGCCAACTGGGGGGCCAAGCCTATGGGAACATTCTCATTCAAACCACCACAGAAGCTGAGGGAAGACAGAATAAACAGGGGGCTGGGTCCATCTTACAATACTGCCAAAAAGTGGAATGATACATCTACAAACCAAAGAGTGTCTTGAATTACTGGAATTTATAAGAAACAAATAAGGATTCTAGAGACTTCAGAAAAACTAGAAAAAAGAGCTAAAGAGATGGACCAGCAGTTAGAGGGCACTGACTACTCTTGCATAAGGACCTGAATTCAGTTTTCAGCACCCACATGGTGGCTTACAACCATCTGCAAATCCAGTTCCAGAGTATCCAATGCCCTCTTCTGGCCATCTTTGGATATTGCAACATATGATACACAACGCGTATCAGCAAACACATATGTAATACACATAAAATAAATAAATATTTTAAAATAATACTGCAAGAGGCAAAGAAATGCTAGAAACCTGAGAAATAGCATGGCCCTCATAACACTTTGATTTCCAAAGCTTAGCACTACAACAGTGATAGAATATGTTGCTGTCATTTAAAGCCACTAGAATGATACTCTGTTATAGTGACACTAAGAAACAAATCTTCATCTATTAAGAGGCAGTCGATCTACCTTTCCTTTACTCAGAGTTTACTGTGCCAGGTCACGGACTAAGCAGTTCCCACAGACTAACTCTTTAAATCCTCAGCATGACCATCCAGGAAAGGTACTCCCATGGGGACTTCAGTCCCAAAGAGACACAAAGCCATCAGGAATCTAAAAGACCGGGTGGCAGCATTCTGGAGGTCTGTAAGATCAGTGGCACCATGATCATTTCTGTCCCTGCCAAGTCTCAGCCAAACTCTAATTTGCAGTTGGAGGGGTGTCAGTATTCTCAATCCTTCTTTCTTAAATTTATCATGATGTCCTATTACTTGTAGGGGGGGATTAAATGATGTAGAAATTAACACAGAAAGTAAAATGTAAGCATGAATATCCCTACAAGGAGGGTATTTGGATTCTTGTGTTCTGTTGCAGCACCAGCAGTAAGACTCCTTCCCATGCTCTAGGTGGGGTTGGAGAGCACCACTCAAAGAAACAGAACAGATAAATTATCACGCTCATCATCTGGGACCTTGTGCTCTGTCCTAGATTGCTTTCAGTTGGTGCAATAAAACACTGACCAAAACCACATACAGGAGGATGGGGTTTATTTGGCTTATGGGTTAGTCTATTATTGGGGTAAGTCAGGGAAGGAATCTGAAAGCAGGAACTAGAAGCAGAGACTATGGAGGAGCACTCTTCTACATGACTTGCTCAGCTTACAGAGATGGCACCACCCACAGTACCCTGGGCCCTCCAATATCAAACATTAATCAAGAAAATGCACCATGGAATGACCCAGGCCATTCTAATAGAGACAACACTTCACTGGAGGAGACTGCAGTTTGTGTCAAGCTGACAGAAACTAACCAGACATGCCCATTGCCAATAACATTCCAGTGACGAGACATCTGCTGTCATAAGCCATCCAGACAGAAAAGAGAAACGGCAATATATGCAGTCAACTTTTTCTACAGATACTGAATAATTTACTATGACAGGTTTAAAGATCAAAATTCCCATCTGTGGGTAAAGAATAAGACTCGGGGTCTCTGGGACTCTGAAGAATGAATTTCTTGGCATTTACATCAGTGGAACTTACCACTGAGAATCTAACTCAAAGATAAATTCTTTGACATTTAAACTACAGTAACACATAAGTTGACAAATCTTGGATCTCTTAGGTGAAAGTAACTGTACTGATGAGAAATAGTGAAGAAATAGAAGAGTCGGGAATGCTTGCTCCTTACTGAGTCCCCCCTGCATGCTGGCATGCCTCAGACCCCATTATACTCACTAATTAACCAAGATCTGACTTCAATATAGCCCGCCAAAGATCAGAGGTGGAGAGCTGGAAAGATGGATCAGTAGTTAAGAGAACTTGTCCCTCTTCTGCAGGACCCAGGTTCAATTCCCAGGACCCACAATCTTCTGTAACTCCAGTTCAGGGGATCTGAATCCTATGCCCTTTTCTGGCCTCAGAGGGCACCAGGCACACACAGTATACATATATACATGAAAGGGAAATAACCATACACATAAAAAATATTAATTTTTAAAAATCAGAGGCAATGAGAATGGCCAAGTCCACAAAGGTAATAGCCTAAGCCCAAAAAGAAATTGTGTGTGTGTGTGTGTGTGTGTGTGTGTGTGATTTTTTAAAACACCTGGCTATTATAAACAGATCTCAGATAAAAAGTTTTTACTCATAGATTTCAAGATATGATAAATTCAATCATTCATTCCAATGGAATTCCCTGGGAAACATTAAACAAAAACCATTAAGACCTCTTCTGTTTTTTTTCTTTCCTGAATAATAATTTTAAGAAATGTGTTTATTACATTAATTAAGTTTTTTCTCATTTATAAACATAACACTCCAGGTCCCTGACAAAGAGCCACCTCAAGCTATAATTAGACAGTCATGGCTTCTTGCCAGTTGTCACACATAAGTCAGAGTCACATGAACAATGACAGTCTGTCTATGATTGTTATACCCCATGTTTTGCCTTTGTGTATGTCTGTGCACTACATGTGTTCCTAGTGCCTACGGAGACCAGAATAGAGCATCAAATTTCCTGGAACTGGAGTTAGACAGTTGTGAGTTGCCATGTGGGTGCTGGGACTGGAATCCTGTCCTCTGGAAAAGCATTGTTTGCTCCTAACCACTGAGCCATTTCTCCAGTCCCTAATATAAATTGTCCTGGGATTTTTCTCTAGGGACTGTAATAGTTTGTTTTTTTTTTTTTTTTTTTTTTTTGGTTTTTCGAGACAGGGTTTCTCTGTGGCTTTGGAGGCTGTCCTGGAACTCGCTTTGTAGACCAGGCTGGCCTCGAACTCACAGAGATCCGCCTGCCTCTGCCTCCCGAGTGCTGGGATTAAAGGCATGCGCCACCAACGCCCGGCTAGGGACTGTAATAGTTTGAATGAGAATGATTCCCATAGGCTCAAAGATCTTAATGTTTAGTCACTATTTGAATGAATTAGGAGGCATGTCCTTGTTGGGGTAAGTGTCACTGGGGGTGGGCTTGGAGGTTTCAGAAGCTCAAGTCAGGACCAGTGTCACTCTCTTCCTGCTGCCTGCAGATTCCGAAGTAGAACGCTCAGATACTTCTCCAGCACCATGTCTTCCTGGGTGCTGCCATGCTTCCCACCATGGTGATAATGGACTAAATCTCTGAAACACTAAGTGAGCCCCAATAAAATGCTTTCTTTCATAAAAGTTGTCATGATCATAGTGTTTCTTCACAGCAATAGAGCACTGACTAAGACAGGGACTAATGCTCATTTACACAGATGCACTTGGAAAAAGCAAATACCTAACACTGCAAGCATCCTGAGTGCTGACTTTGAGTTAAACTAATTCTAGAGGGCCAGAAAGACAATATTACAGAGGATGAAACTGGCAGAGCAGATGTCCTTAGAGGATTGATAGAGACAGGACCAGAATCAGGGATGAAAGGCTCATTAGATTTGAACAGGCACGGGAACTTTCCTTTCTGATCTTCTTGTTTTTGTCACAATGGGGGAAATGCATTGTCCCCATCTCTCTTACTTTCGCTTTTTATAGCAAGTTTCTTTAAAGAGTCATAGTCTCTCCAACCCCCACTCTGTCACTCACTCACTGCAAAACTAGAAGAGAATACTCATCCACCCTCAGCAAGAACACTAGCTAGCAGCTGCAGAGATTTACTGTTCTTGCAGAGAACCCCAATTGGGTTCTTAGAATCCAAGTCAAGCAGCGCACAACTAACTACCTGAAAACTACAGGTATGCTACAGGAGATCTGACCTCTGGGCTCTGCAGGCTCCTACAATCATGTGCACACGACCCACATACAGATTCAGGCAAACACATGTAAGTTATAGAAATTAATAAAAATAAATCTTGCCGGGCGGTGGTGGTGCACACCTTTAATCCCAGCACTCGGGAGGCAGAGGCAGGTGGATCTCTGTGAGTTCGAGGCTGGGCTGGACCGACAGCCTCCAAAACAACACAGAGAAACTTTGTCTCGTAAAAAACAAAAAATAATAATAATAATAAAAATAAATCTTTTTCTTTTTATGCAAAGAACACTAATAAACCACTTGCTACTAGAGAGATTGAGAACCTTTCATTGCTCTTGTCACTAAAAACTCTGCCTCTAAGCTGGGATGTAGCTTAGAAAAGTGCTTGCCCAACATGGACAACGCCCTGGGTACCATCCCCAGCATCATACAAAAGTAGGCATAGTGGCTTGTGACACTCTCAATACTTGGGAGCTGGTGGCAGAAGGATCAGAACTTCAAGGTCATCCTCAGCTACACAGTGTGCTGGAGATGAGTCTGGGCCATGAGACCCTTTCTAAGCAAACAAGTGAGCCTACTTTGGCCTCTGACTCTCTGTAAGGCCTCTCAATATCTAATACCGACTACTTTCCAAACTCCACGCTTTAATGATTACATTCTCAGTCCATCATTTCCTTCCCTTATTCCATTGTCTCTCCCTGTGTTTTCACACATTCTAAGCACTTCAAATATGATGGGCCAGTGCTCACTTCCAAACCTCTGCTTATATCTAATTACTAGACACAGCTATCTCAAAAAGACCACGTCTCCAACTGTTCTTATCAACCCCTACCCGTTAAGATGACAACAAATCTCAAACTTTAGAATATACAATCCAACTTCAGAGCATTCACAATGCAGATATCTGAACTGATACCCCATCCATCCCCAGAGAATATCACCACACAGCTCTCATTCCTAGGATAGATGATCTTCATATACAGTAATAACTCCAGGATATTATTACAGGACAGCTCTCCAGCTTTGGAAAATGATGATCATTGGTTTGGTCTATGTGACAGATATACATGTAATGGTGTTTATACAGCAGGGGAGGAAAACAGAAGATAATGCTCACAACTAGCCACAAACTGGCACCCCTAGTAGAAATAAACAAAAGCACATAGATCAGCAACATAGTTTTCCACCATGCTGAGTTCTCAATACAGAAGTAAGCTTCAAAGTGTCCTCTGGGGTAGACATCTTTATAACTCTCATGTGAGGAAGGAAAGGGAGAGCTGGACAATCACTGAGGAGCTCCCTGGGCAGCTCTGAACCGAAGGCCTTCCCAGCTCCTACAGTGGGAGGGAGAGCCTGCATTTTACTCAAAACCAGATCAGAAGACACTGCATGTTAGGACCTGTGCCACCCCTCCTCTCTCCCTCCTCTTCCTCCTCCTCCCTTCCCCTCCCCAGTCTGGCTCTTTCTTCTCTTCCTCCTCCTCCCCTTCCTCTTCTTAGTCTTCCTTCTCCCCTCCCATTCCTCCTCCTCTCCTTCCTCTTCCTCCCCTTCCTCTTCCTCCCCTTCCTCCTCCTCATCTCTCTCCTCCTCTTCCTCCCCTTCCTCTTCCTCATCTCTCTCCTCCTCATCTCTCCCCTCCTCTTCCTCCCCCTTCCTCTTCCTGGTCTTCCTCTTTCTCTGCTTCCTCCTCTCCTCCTCCCTCATATTCCTTCTCCTCTTCCCCCCCCCACTCTCCTCCCCTTCCTTTTCCTGGCCTTTCTTCTCCTCTGCTTACTTTGCCAATGTAACTTTCTCTTTTCACCTTGCCCCTAGCTAATTTATGATAGATAAAGAAATAAAGTAAAAGCAAAGAAGTAATATTTATATTACCAGATTAAATTTTCTTTCTTGGAAGCCAATGATCATCTGAATACAAAATAGAACTTCATGAAATATAACTATTTATACTTAGCATAAATTTCATACTGTAATAATATAGAACTAGACCATTCTTCTTTTTAAAATTAGTTTTTCAAGACAGGTTTCTTTCTGTAACCTTGGCTGTTCTGGAACTCACTCTGTAGACCAGGCTGGCCTTGAACTCACAGAGATCTGCCTGCCTGTGCCTTCTGAATACTGGGATTAGAGGCATGTACCACCACTGCCCCGCTTGAACGAGGCCATTCTTAAAGACCACTTAAACACCTGAGTATGCAGAGAAGCAAATAATGTTAGAATAGGACAGCAACTTGTTTCTGAAGAACAAAAATGAAAGAAATAATTTAGCAATTGTTTCATCTCACTAACAGAATTAGCATGATTATATTATAGCATTAATGTTTTCAGATTCAATTAGAAAAACACATCTTAGCCAGGCAGTGGTGGCATACTCCTTTAATCCCAGCACTCGGGAGGCAAAGACTGTGGGTTGAGGTCTACAGAGTGAGTTCCAGAACAGCTAGGGCTACATAGAAAAACTGTTTCCAAAAAGGAAAAGAAAAGAACACCATTTTCATTGTAAATGATTTCTAAAATATTTCTTAAGTTTAAATATTTTACTAGCTGTGCCTTAAAAGACTCTACTTGGTAGCAAATCAAATACCATATGATTCGTCTACTAATTCCAACAAATTAATATGACAGAAGGACAAAACAGGAATCTGTCAGTCTACCATCTACACCAGACACAGTGGCACTCATAATCCCAGCCTCAGGAGGACCAGAGTGAGACTGGGGCTAGCCTGGACTACCTAGTAGAAGTTTATCTCAAAAACTGGGGGTAGAAGAGGAAGCAGGGAGGAGGCACATTCACACCTGGGTTATAATTATGACAGGGCAGTCAGTCATGTTCTATTAAGTTTGAATCTTTAAACCAAGTCATTTCCTTAAAGTCATTTCTTGCTCCAGTGGGAATAGACCAATATCAGAAAACCTCCTTGGCAAGTGTGAGGCCTGAGTTCAATCCCCAACACTGGAAAACGGAAGCACAAAGTCCTTACCTTGTCCATTTCCACTGTTGTCGACGTCAGCCAAACACAAACAGCCCTGATCAAACTCTTCCTTCTCTCCCAGCACAGTAGACCACCAATCACGGGCTTTAAATAAGGACATGTTCTTTCGCCCTGAAAAGAAAACATCCATTCGCAATAAAACTTCACTTTATGGAAAGGAAGAAGTCAAATTATCCCACTTGCAGATCATATGATTTGATATGTAAAAGTCCCTATATAATTTACTGGAGAATTCTTAGATGTAAAAACACTTGCTGTAAAACTACAAAATACAAAATTTATTTTAGCAACGGGTGGTGGTGGTGCACGCCTTTAATCCCAGCACTCGGGAGGCAGAGGCAGGCAGATCTCTGTGAGTTCCAGGCCGGGCTGGACCGACAGCCTCCAAAACAATACTGAGAAACCCTGTCTGGAAAAAACAAAAAAAAAATCTATTTTAAAAAATAGCCTTCACATATACCAGACAGAAACTAAAAAACTAGCCTATTCATAATAACTCCAAAAATGTCAAGTACCTATGGGCCATAGAGATGGCTAAGTTAAGAATACATACTGATCTTCCAGAGGACCTGAGTTTGATTCCCAGCCCTCATAATGGGTGACTCATAACTGCTTGTAACTCCAGGTCCTGGTAGTCTGATATCCTCTTCTGGCCTCCAATGACACTGTACTCAGGTACATAAAGCCATACACAGACATATACACACAATTTTAAAATAATACTAATAAGATAAATTAAATATTAAGTACCTATGAATACACCTAACCAACAAATTGAAAAGTCAAGACTTTGTAAAAGGAAATCAAAGATGTTAGGTGATGAAAAGATCTTCTATGCTCTTAGATTAGCAGAATTAATATTACAAAAATGGATATACCACCAAAAGTAATCTAGAGATTTAATGCAATATTTAGCAAGATTCCACTGTCTTATTGCACAGATCTAGAAAAAAACAATTCAAGTACTAATATAAGACCATAAATAGAACACAGCTGGAGGTCTGACAAAATCCAGCTTCAAACTATATGACAGAGTCACAGAGACAGCCACAGTCTGGTCCTGGCATAAAAACAGACAGGGAGCCCACTGGGCAGAACAGAGGACCAGACACAAACAAACCCTGTAGACAAAGGAGGCAAGGCGTGCAGTCAGAAAGAGCGCCTGTTCAACACACGATATCCTGGGGAGAATTAAATTATAGGCACACCTTTTACCTTACACAGAAATCAATTCAAAATGTATCAAAGACTCTAATTTAAAACCTGAAATGCTGAAATGGCTGCAGGAGAACAGAGAGAATGTTCTGCGAGATACTGGGCTATCCCAGCCCTCATCAGAGTAGATGGGAACTGACAGAGACCCACACTGGACAGTGTACAGAGTGAGAGACTTAGGAGCACTCAATTCTAAATGGAATGTCTTTATCAAATCTCTCCCCTCAAGGCTCAGGGGTCTATGTCAAAGGGGAAGGGGAAAACAGAGAGAGCCAGAGGTGATGGCTGACCCAAGGAAACTTCCAGACACAAGACGATGTGCATGGAAACTCACAGAGATTGTAGCAAGCACAAGGCCAGGTTCAAGCCAGATAGGACCCCAGCTCTGGGAGCAGGAGGTGGACCAGACTCTCTTCCCTAACAAGAGCATCTGCAACTGACCCCTCTCATAAAGGAGAAATTGTTTTCTCCAGCGAACTCTCATTCTGTTTATAAACCACACTACAGGGCAGACCTCATTTCCAGGAGTAGATGGACAACACAAAACAAACTTGATGGTATTTTTGTAGTTTTTTGTCTCACTTTGATCTGCTTGGGCATTTTTTGTCTCACTGATATTTTCTTGTTTATTTTTATTTCTGTATTTGTGTTTTTGTGAGGGAATTCGAGTTCCTTGTTTCTTCATTGGTTTTTGGGTTCTTTGGATTGTTTTTGTTTTTGTTTTTTTGGATTTTTTGTTTTGTTTTGTTTGTTTATTTGTTTGTTTGGTTTTGGTTTTTCGAGACAGAGTTTCTCTGTAGCTTTTGGATGTTGTTCTGCATCTTGAAATCAGAGATACACCTGCCTCTGCCTCCTGAGTGCTGGGATTAAATGCACGCACCACCACTGCTCAGCTGCTGCTTTGTTTTTTAAAGAAAGAGAAAGAACAGAAAGTTGGGTGTGCAGGGAGGTAGAGAGGATCTGAGGGGTGGGGAAGGGAAAAACACGACTAAAATACATTGTGTGAAATTTTTCAATGAAAAAACTAATATGTACTATTATATAAATATATAACAGTAAAACAAAATAGAATTTACAAAGCCACTGGGGGGGAAAGCCACTGGAGTAGACAAAACCTTTCTGAATGGAACACCAACTGCACAGGAACCAGCCCCAAGTATCAACAGACGGGACTACATGAAATCAAAGTTTCTGCACAGCAAAGGAGGCCCACAGCAAACAAAACAGTACCTGGACCCTAGCCTTTGGCAAGCAGAGAGAAGACAAAAAAAAAAATCAAAACAGGAACAGCAGGCCAAATGCAGCCTCTGCTTATACCTTTTAAAAATCTAAGCAGGGCATGAAGCCAGTCTAAAATGTATCTTTCTCACCAGTAAATCCAGCAGCTTCTTCTATAAACTATTTGCTAAAAACCTAAAAGATTAGCAAGACTAGAAGACCCACTAACACTACACTGGCTCAAACTGGAGAAGAAAGAAGGTAAAAAGTAACCACTTTCACCCCACTGTGTACAAGACTCAGACCTGACCTTCTCAGAAGACTGTCTCTGTGAGTGCTCTGCTGTTGTCACTCCTGTCTGACATGCATGCACACCAACCCCTCTGTATGTGCACGTGTGTGATATAATGCTAGTCAGGCCAGAGATCTGGTATTACACCACTAGCATCACCTGGACTCTTAGTTTCCACACTAGGAGAAAAAGTGTGTTTAGGCCACATACAAGATGGGGGGAGGAGGCACTGTGATGACTCTAGTATATAATATCTATCAAGGCCGCCCAAACTTAAAGAAAGCACACACACACACACACACACACACACACACACACACACGTGCTCGTTGGTGCGCCAGTTCTGGTCTACAATGTATAGACACACGTGCATAAACAGTTTTTACTGAGCACTGTAACTGCAGGTACCTTATAACATTTAGAAAGGGTAATTATAGGTGGTAGTAAAGACAGAATGCAGGAAAAGGGGCACAGGCATCATTGAAGAAGATATCAACCTGTCTTTCTCAATTCAACTCTGCCCTAGTTTTCTCTTTTTGTGGCAGATGAGTGAATTAGAAATAGTGACATGTAATACCCAAGTGAATATACAAGGTTTGGCCATTCTAGCTGTATATTCATGGATGGATAAATATGTATATTTACATTTGAGCAAATACTTTTTTTGGTTGGGTTGGGTTGGGTTTGGTTTGGTTTTTCAAGACAGGTTTTTCTCTGTGTAACAGCTCTGGTTGTCCTGGAACTCACTTTGTAGACCAGGCTGGCCTTGAACTCATAGGTCTGCCTGCCTCTGCTTCCCAAGTGCTGGGATTAAAGGCGTGCACAACCATCGCCAGCTGTTGAGCAGCTACCTTAATCTCACTGAACAATGCTTTTATTTGTAAATTAGTTAAAATCAAATGACTTTTAAAAATAAAGACCTTTAAAATAAAAACCTCACTTTTTGGTTGTTGTTTTTAAAGACAGTTTGGCATTTCCCAGGCTGGCCTTGACCTCCTGTTCCTTCTGCAACACACACTGTTCAAATTCATTACCTCTTACAGCACAGCAAATTAAACTTGCATAGCTTTGAGATTAACGTTTGCAGTTAACTTTAACTCTGTATTACGTACACAAGCATAAAAACACAATTCCAAATGGCTACAAACATTAATCAGATATTTTGCAACATCATTATGAATTAGCCTGAAAGACTATATGTGCATTTTGGACTAATTCTATTTTCTGAGAACTTGAGGAAGGAATTATACAGAAATTAAAAAAAACTTCTCTAAAGGACAATATTCAAAATTGAAGAGTACTACTTAACACAGATATATAAAACAAAATCCCTAACTTCCTTTCATAAAGGACTGCAATGTCCTCTTTACTGAAACTACAGGTACTCAGGGAGTTTATGCTTCCTCCAGAAAAACCAAGGCAGAAAGGGGGAATTGGGAAACCAGAGACACAGAGAGTCAGACACCAGGAAAATTGGTTTGCAGGTCCATATACTACAGCGTGCCCTTAGACAACCACAGCGCTGTACCTTGATTGCATAATGAGCATTCCCAGCCCTCCCTTCCCAAGTTACTCATGAGAATGTATACTGCACATTTTCAATGGAAATACATCATTACCTTGACATATGTACTACTCTACTCTTTTTAGACAGAGTCTCACACTGTAGCCCAAAGCTGGCCTAGTAACAGTCCTGCACCAACTACCTAAGAACTGGGATTGCAGTGCTATACCCAGCTTCTACATTTTGTTCTAATGCAGATGAAACTTTCCTTCCTGGTACAGGCTTAAATAGTACTTAAGAAATACATGTTCTCCTTAACTAATTACATTACGTAAGGCCTCCACAAACACTAAGTTCTAACTAGTTGACTATAGAGCCACTGTTCATGGAATGCAGAGTCAGGTCCTACAGCCTCTAGTCACCACATTTCTATCAGTCAATACAGTTCACTATGTATTGCTAGTCTAAAACAGTTTCATATCAATGGTTCTCAACCTGTGGGTCACAACCCCTTTGGCAAACCTCTGTCTCCAAAAAATATTTACATTATGATTCATAATAGTAGCAAAATTACAGTTATGAGGCAGCAATGAAAATGACCTTATGGTTAGGGGTCACCACAACGTGAGGAAATGGGTTAAAGGGTCATGGCATTAGGAAGGTTGAGAACCAGTTTTATACTGTTGATTCATAACCACTGGACTCATGGCCAAGAGCACTGTACCTCCATAAGCCTGAACAAAATGTTTCTTTTTATTATTGTTGTTGTTGTTGTTGTTTTTTGAGACAGAGTTTCTCTGTGTAGCCCTAGCTGTCCTGAAACTCACTCTATAGACCAGGCTGGCCCAGATCTGCCTGCCTCTGCCTCCCGAGTGCTGGGATTAAAGGAGTACACCACCAATGCATGGCCTACAAAACGTTTCTTATCCCATGTATTTTCTCACAACTTTCCTGCACTTAGGAACAGCAGTCAGCACTTCAGCATTTACTTCTTTTATCATTGCTGTTTTGTCTTGTTTTTTGAGACATGGCCTCACCGTGTAGCCCAGGCTGGCTTTGACCGTTCAGTCCTCCTACCTCAGCCTCCTGAACCCTGGGGTTGTAAGCACGCACCACCACTACACTGATTACATGTGAAACACGGAATGCGAAACTGGTGAGATGGCCCAGCGGGGCTTGCCACCAAGCCTGATGATCTAAGACTGACCCCAGGATGGAAGTAAAGACCAGACCCCACACGCTGTCCTTAGACCTCCTCATGTACACTATAGCACACATGCACTTACATGCACACAGCAATAAACAAATAAATAAGAAATCCATAAGCGAATATTTAAAATGTGACAGCAAACAGATGGTAAGAAGATACTTGCTTACAGCTTAGGAATTAAAGATGGCAGAGTGACTCTGACATCCCCGAGGAGCCTTCAGATTAACTTCCTCACTGCTCTCATGGCGACTGTGGATGACCACAAAAGTGCTGAGAACATGATTGTGAGATTACGGCTAACTTTCAGCAGGTGTCAAATTGACAACTATGGAATCTGAAAATAACAAAGGCCAACTGTCCTTTTTTAAACCCACAGAACTACCTGTTTCTTGAAGTAGGCCTTCTGCATGGCTAATCATAGAAACCACGGCCATTTTCTCCCATACAAAAGAAACCAAGAAACTGAGAATACTGAAAATCTCACACACTGGAGGCAGGCTGTGTAAATCTGGATTCCCAACACATACTAACCATGCAACCCAGAGGCAACGTGATAATCACCTTGTCAACTCGACTGGGTTTGGAACTGCCTGGGAGATCCATTGTGGGCATGTCTCTGAGGGTGTTTCCAGACAGTTAGCTGAAGAGGGAGGGCGGGCTTCATCTAACTTACAGGTCAGGGCAGGAGGCAGGAGGCAGGAGGTGAAGAGAGACCACAGTGGGACGCTGCTTACGGTCTTCCTTCCGCTGGCTTGCTCGCTACTTTTCTTACACAACCCAGGCCCACCTGCCTAGGGATGGCTCTGCCTACAGTGGGCTGGGCCTTCCTACATCAAGTAACTAAGAAAACGCCCCACAAACACACTCGAAGACCAAACCAAGGTGGGCAATTCCTCAGCTGACTTTCCTTCTTCCTAGATGACTCTAGCTATGTCAAGTTGACAATTAACCAACACAGGAGGTAATGGAGTCACACATTAAGTAAAAGTGGAAGTAGGGAGACGCCAGCTCAACGCCAGCATTCATGGCTCTGTTTCCTAACAGCAAACACCATGTGACTAGCCACCTCACCTACCCCTGCCTTCCCTGCCGTGATGAACTCTGTCCATTTAAACAATGAACCATATAAATTGCTTAAATTGCTTTCTCAGGAACTTTGTCATCACAATGAGAAAAGTAACTACCAACCCTGAAGTTCAGCCCCTTCAACTATAAAATAAAGATAAGAGTGATGCTGTAAGTATTAAACAATGCATCAGATGCAAACTACAAAATTAGAGAAACTATGCAATTCAGTTATCCAATAAGGAGATAACGTCCAAGATATATAAAGAATTCCCACAACTCAACAGGAATAAGAACAAAAAAAAAAGAGCAAACAAATGAGCTAGTGTTTCTCTGGCAAGATCTAAAGTGGCCAACAAACACATGAAGGGTGCTCAGCATCACTAGTCAGGGTGACGCAAGTCAGAACTACTGTGAGATACCATGGCACATCCTTTAGCACAGGTAGGATGCCAATGCCAATAACCTCAGTTGTTCTGGAAGCTGCAGGCCGACAGCCTGGACTACAGAGTGAATGAATTCAAGAGTAGCCTGGTCAACTTAGTGAAACTGTCCCAAAAGTTAAAATGTTTAAAGAACTGGAGGTGCAGATAGTGGTAGAGCACTAGAGCACAGCATGTCCGAAGTCTAGGTTCATCCCTAGAGCTGTGAAATAAAATAAAATAAAACAAAGCCAGTGTGATGGCCAATCTTGACTGTCACCTTCAATGTGGGCAGCAGTGATTCTAAGGGCGTGCCCTAGACTCATAAAGAAGGAAGCTGGCTGAGCACAAGTGCTCACCTCTCAGCTTCCTGACTGCAGGTACAGTGTGACCAGCCTCCTCCTATCACCATGATGACCTGACAAAATAAACTTTTGCTTCCTTAAGGTTCTTTTGGAAGGAAGAGGGTATTGGGTTTTTTCTTTTGTTTGTGTTGTTTTGTTTCCTTGGGGGTGGGGTGTTATTGAGACAAGGTTTCTCTGTAGCTTTGGAGCCTGTCTTGGTACTTCCACTTGCTCTGTAGACCAAGCTGGCCTCGAACTCACTGAGATCCGACTGCCTCTGCCTCCTGAGTGCTGGGATTAAAGGTGTGTGCCACCAATGCCCGGCTCTTTTTGTTTTTTAAGACTGTTTCATGTGGCTCAGGCTGGCCTGAACTCCAGTCCCCCGACACTTGGCCCTAAATGTCTTTCAATGCGTCATTCACTAAACTATTCACAGAGGAGAGAGGCCTACCTTTGATGCTCAGCATTTTCAAAGCACTGTTAAAAATTGCTATCAGTGAGGGAGAAAGAGATGCTCAGAGATTAAGAGCACATACTGTTCTTTGAAAGTTCCTGAGTTCAGTTCCCAGTATCTACATCAGGACAGTTGAAACAGCCAGCCTATAACCCCAACTTCAGGGATCTGATACCCTCTTCTGACCTCTGTGGGTATTGCAGGACCGTGCACAAACCTACATCCAAGATACACACATATATGATGGGGAAGTCCTGTGTCAATAAAGCACTGTTGACCAATAGGGAAGCAAGATAGATGGGACTAGGAGTCCAGGAAGACTCTGGGTAGGAAAAACACAGGGAGTCACGATGTAGCCACCATAGGGATAAGAAGTCCGGACCCTTTCTCCAGTAAGAGAAATATTTAGATTAACAATTATGGGGTAAATACTTAAGTCAGAGCTAGCCAGTAAGAAACAAGCAAATGGCCAACAGCTTCATAATTAATACAGTGTCCTGTATATTATTTGGGAACTACAACGTGGCAGAGCCCAGGCGACTGGTGGGAAAAAACCAAAGCAGCTGGCAAGGAAAAGGATTCACTCAACATAATGCATATAATTAAAACCTTTTAAAAAGGAATTTTAAAAACTGCTGTTAGTGCCAAGTTCAGACAGTTTATACGGTAAGCACTCCAGTGCTTATTTCTTATACATAAGCAAAGGTGTCCAGGACAGGTGACTGGCTAGTTAGTGAACTCTCCCTTACTGCCCAGACTGCCTTGAGCACAGACTAACAGACAGTCTCACTACTCTTATACCAGCACCAGCAGGCTGGAGCACACCATAGACATTTTAAGATACTAAGCAAAGACAGTCCCTGGTGCCTTCTAGAAGCATTTGCCCTGTTGCACGCCTTGGTGAAGCATTTCTGCCTTGAGCAGAGGTAGAGCACATCCCCATGGCAGAGGGACTATCACGGTCTGTGATAAAGGCAAAGCCATGACTGGTCCAAAACGCAGGGCTCAGTGACTGTGATTCACGCTAAGAGGCTAAGCTGTGATTGAGGGTGGGAGGTAGGGGGTGGAGCAACACACTTGACAGATGAACGGGTCCCAGGGATCTGGGAGGCAGTCCCAGAAACTGATGCCCATTTCTGACTCCTGGCTCTGGACTCCTGAGCAGTCTCACTTGTGTCTGGTATGCAGTTTCAGGACTCTGGAACTGTAGCTTGACAGTGAAAGTACGACTAAGAGCTGTGCCAGACCCGGTGCCTGGAGCTGAGCTCCCCAACACCCAGTCTGCTCCTAGCACCATGGTTCTGAATTAACCTCTGCTTGACAACTCAAGATCTGGTGGTAGCCACTCAAATCTCACACACACACACACACACACACACACACACACACACACACACACACCAAAGACAACTGAGCCTGGCTGAGGCCAGCCGCACCTGGCACCTAACTCCTGAGATCATGCCAAGCACCCTGACTCAGCTCACATCCCAGCCCCAGACAGACTTGACAGGCAGGTACCTAAGGTCATCCATCCTAGCTGTGGCCACTGAGTTGAAGCAAAGGTCAAGCTATCTAACAACTGAAGGAGCAGCGGAACAGCTCAGGAGCAATCAGGATCCCAGTGCAATGAAGACAAAGAAAGGCTCCAGCTGGCCCACACAGTGAGTTCTGGGGCTCTCAAAACCAGGGAGGCACAGACAGGAGGGTCCCTAGGGCTCCCTGGCCAGCATAGTCTTATCAGCAAGTTCCAGGCCATTGAGAGACCCTGTATGAAAAAAAAAAATGCATGGGCCTGAGGAACAACACATGAAGTTAACTTCTCCCCATGTATGTGCACACGCCGAAACAAGTACACATACACACACAACATATGCACATGCACATACAAATCAAAGAGCAAGAATGGAATCCCACCCAAGGTCCTTTACCTTTGCTAAGAAGCTAACTGTGCTGGGCATATAGTTTAGTAGGAAGAACGCTTGCCAAGCATGCAGGAACTCTGGCCTCAGTCCCCAGAACTACGTAACACTGGGCATGGTGGTACATGCCCAACACTGGGAAAGTAGCAATGAAAAGATTAGGAGTTCAAGGGCAGCCTCCAGTACATAGCAAGTTGAGGCCAGCCTGGCCTTCATGAGACCCTGACTCAAAGGGGAGAGAGGGGAATAAATATATGAGTTCCAATACATATGGGAGTTCATGACTAATGGTTTCACATAATCATACTAACTACCAGATGACCAAACTTAAATCTGGTGGTAAGAACTCAAAAAAAATGTATTAAGAAGTTTTATTATAGTTTTATTGGATTTTTATTTGAAGTAATGGTATTTAATAGACTACAAACTTTTTCATTACATATGCCAGACACAGCAAAATCATGTTATATACTTGGCTTCCCAGAAAGAAAACACCCTCCCCGTGCAGCAGCTATTTGCTTGTTTGTCTGATAGGGGCTCATGTAGCCCAGGCTGGCCTCTGCCTCGACCTCTTGACCGTCCAGCTCCTGAATGCTGGAATTACAGGTGTACACTTAGCTAAGGTATGTCTTTCCTCATAGCCCAGAAGAGCAAGATAAACAAATCACTTCTTGAGAAATGTGGTAAAGAGGCAGAATTCCCCAGACCCTGAGTTAGGGCATCTGATGAGATCAAAGGACAGCCAGGGGTTAAGTCATCAATTCAGAGGTAGGAGCTGTACCTGGAAAGTGCGGCCAGTTGCTATAAGCAGAATGCTGAGCGTCCTCGGTTAAAGGCGGCTTGGTCCACAGGGCTGTTTGTGGGACGTGTTGGGCTCCTTGAGAGAGGCCCAGTCAGAGGCCATCAGGTCACCAGGGAAACCACTAAATGGGGCTATGTACCTTGGTTACTTCTCCTTTTGCTTCTTAGCCCTGACATGACCACTTTTGCTCTGACATGTGTTCCCACAGTGACATGCACCTCACCACAAATCCAAAGCAACAGGTGACTATGGACTGGAACCCCTGAAACTAGGAGCCAAGTAAACTGTTTCTTTTGTAAATTAATTATCTCGGCTATATTGTTACAGTGTCTGAAAGCCAACTACATCAAATGTGGCTGCTTTACCAGGTGGTGGTAGCCCATGCCTTTAGCTCCAAAACACTCCCAGAACTCTGTGGGTTCCAGGCCAGCCTGGTCTACAAAGCAAGTTTCAGGACAACCAGGGCTACACAGAGAAACCCTGTCTTGGGGGGGGGGGGAGGGGATTCATAGCAAACCAAAGAATAAGTGATCCTCTGCCACATCCTCATGAGGGGACAAAAAAGAAGGGGGGGGGTTGCTGGGCTGCTCAGTGGAAGAAAGCCAAGAGAAAAAGAACTGTTTAACAGTTCAAGAAAGAGTCTCTTCACCTCATTCAGGCAGAAGAAAAAAAATCTCATGGAGACTGCCTAGAAAACATACTAACACTCTCCAAATAATGGGAAGAGAGGGTCTTTTCCATTGTGCCATTGAATCATATACAAAAATAATCAAAGTATTTAGATAAGTGACAAGAGACATGGCTAGAGTTTGAATATGAAAACATATAACTAGATTAATGAAAACTCCTGCTGTGTGAACCTTTATCAGAGTATTCACGACTGCAATAACAGCATTGGGGAAGCTGAGACAGGAGGATTGTACGCTTGAGGTCAGCTTGAGCTACAAAATAAAACCATTAAAACTGATTTTGGGGGCTGGAGAGATGGCTCAGAGGTTAAGAGCACTGACTGCTCTTCCAGAGGTCCTGAGTTTAATTCCCAGCAACCACATGGTGGCTCACAACCATATACAATTCAATCTGGTGTCCTCTTCTGGTATGTAGGCAGAACGTTGTATATGTAATAAATAAATCTTTTTTAAAAAGCTGATTTTTGTAGCTTACTAGAATAAAGAAAAGCAAACAAAACCACAATGAGCTGGACATTGTTGTGGGATATTTGATCACACTTCGTGAAAGGCACCTTCTGATTGGTTTAGTAAAGAGATGAATGATCAACAACTAGGCAGGAGAAGATGGGCAGGACTTCCAGACAGAGAAGGAACTCTGGGAAGAAGAGGTGGGAATCATCAGCTGAGGAAATGGAACACACTATACTGAGAAGAGATAATGAGCCATGTAAAAGAACATATATTAATATAAGCAGGTCAATTTTTAATATTTTATTTATTTATTGTATATACAGTCTTCTGCCTGCATGCCAGCAGAGGGCATCAGATCTCATTCAAGGTGGTTGTGAGCCACCATGTAGTTGCTGGGAATTGAACGCAGGACCTCTGGAAGAACAGTTAGTGTTCTTAGCCACTGAGCCATTTCTCCAGCCCATAAACAGGTCAATTTAAGTAATAAGAGCTACTTGGGAACAAGCCTAAGCTAAGGCCAAGCTTTCATAATTAATAAGAAGTCTCCATGTCATTATTTGGGAGCTGGAGGTCCAAAGAAAGGGATACAGTGGCATAAGCCTTTAATCCCAGCACTTGGGAGGTAGAGGCAGACTGACCTCTGTGGCCAGGTTAGTTCAAAACTAACCTGGGCTACGGAATGAGCTCCAGGCCAGCCAGAGTTACATAGTAAAGCCCTATCTCAAAAACAAAACATGCAATAACAAAACTAACTTGGAAGCAAAGATAGCTTAGTGGTGATGCACCTGTCCCGCAAGTGTGAGGACCTGAGTTCACACGCCCAGAGCCCACTTAAAACCAGATGTGGTAGTTCATATCTATAATCTCAGCACTCCTACCCAAGAGAGAAAGGTGGGACAGCTATAAAGCAGACAATTCCCAGAGGCTCACAGGTCTGCTAGCCCGGCCATGCAGCAATGACTAAGCAGAGACCCTGCCTCACACAAGGTGAAAGATGAGGGTACACAGCATACACACACACACACACACACACACACACACACACACACGCATAAGCACTCGTGCACGCACAGACACACACACGTATACACACACATAAACACACGAGTGCACACACATGCACACACACTTTTTAAATAACAAAGAAAACCAACTTTCCAACATTATCTATAAATGCTAATTTCCCACAGGTATCTAACGAAAGAATCTAATATGTCTCTACTGATAAGACAGACTACAGCTGAATGTTTCCTTGTTTCTCTGACTCAACAACTTCTCATTAGTCACCCACAACTCTGTTAGTCCCCAACAGTTACCCTCTCAGAAATCACTTAATGTCTTGGGACTCCAGGAGCTTTTAGAAATGCAGACTCTTGGTCCCCTTCAACAACACTCCCAAGTCCCTGAGCTGATCATAACAGTTTGAGGATCCCATACCCAGGTGCCTAGGGCCAGGTCTTTTGAATTTCAGGTTTTGGAATATTTGCATATGTACAATGAGATGTTTTAGAGAAGAACCAACTTTAAATATTAAAATTAAATATTAAAATATATGAAATTTATATTTTTCTATGCATCTTATATACGTGGCCTGAGTGTAATTGCAATGTGTTTAGGGCATATAAGTCTTAACTATAACCTGCCAGAGGCAGGTATGGGACGGCCCACATGTGGCATCACATCGGGGCTCTAAAGTTTCAGATTCTGAAGCTCTCTGAGTTCTGGATGACAGATGCTCAGCCGATGCCTGGAGGCCTAAGTGAGCACTGATTCCAGCACAGCTCCGCCTTCCCCTTCTTTCTCTTAGGACCTCTAGTTGTCACTCCAACGCTTGGGAGGAAGTCATTTTCTCCACAGCAAAGAGCGTAAACAGCCAGAAGTGTCCATTACTCAGCTAGTCCTCACATTCTGTTTCTGTCTTGTCTTGTTTTTGAAGCAAACTTGGAATTTAACAAGAGATCTGAATACAGGTTTTAAGCACTAGAGTTGAGAAAGGAGTGAATTCAGGAAAAAAGACAAACCATCCAAGACTGTGCTGTGGTGCCTCACCCCATCGTGTTGTAGGAGAGTGCCTGAGAAGCAACATGATTTCGTTTAAGCTCACATCTAATGACGGATCTGCTCTGCACATGCAGGACCTAGGCCCCAGACCTTGTTTCAGTATGTGCTAATGCTGCGCAATTTACTCTCTGGGGAACTGAAACGAGCATGTGTCAACACAGGGATTTTATCTCTCTGGCTTTTTTGTTTGGTTTTGGTTTTTTGAGACAGGGCCTCCTTATGTTACCTAAGCTGGCCTGAAACTTGCTATGTAAATCAGGCTGGCTGTGAACTCAGCATGTCCTTGCCTTGGTCTTTTCAAGGCTGGGATTACACGACTGTTCCACACCGTCACATGGCTAGTTTTTCTTTTTAACGAATATTTTATTACATTTGGGCAGGCAAGTGCCGTGGCACACATGTGGAGGTCAGAGGACAACTTATGGGAGTTGGTTCTCTCTTTCTACCATGTGGGTCCCAAGGAACCCATGTCATCACACTTAGCGCCATCCCGCCAGCCATCATTAGTTTTTCTTTAAGCAAAAGGTGAAAACCAAAAACAAAGTTTTCAATGACTATTCTGTCCTCTCATGTGAAAGGAACTCATAACTAGTATCTATTCATTGTTTCAGGCCATGCTCAAACATTGTGCAAGAACTCTATTTTAATTAGATTATAGAGACAGCTCAGCAGGAAAAGGCACCTGCCACCAAGCCTGGCAGCCTGAGTTCAATCCCTGGGATCCATATGGTAGAAGGAGAAAATCAATTCCCAAAGTTGTACTCTGACCTTTACCCACATGCTGTGTTACCAAAGCAAGACACACACACACACACACACACACACACACACACACACACACACACACACACGATAGATAGACAGACAGGCAGATTGTGATTCTAGACAAAATTTCTTTTACTCTACAAAGTAACTGGTAGATATGATTATTTGGGTATCCCTGAACACCAAGAAGGTAAGAAACCTCATTTATGAGACAAGCAGGTTTCGTTTTGGTCTGGTTTGGATATTTGAAACAGGGTTTCTCTGTGTAGCTCTGGCCATCCTAGAACTCTCTCAATAGACCAGGCTGGCCTTGAGCTCACAGAGATCCGCCTGCCTCTGCCTCCCGAGTACTGGGATTAAAGGCGTGCGCCACCACCGCCTGGGAAAGATGGGCATTTTAACACCCTACTGAACTAGACTAATATCAGTGGAAAAACCGACTAACATCAATGGCCATAATAAATGCAGAGAATGTAGTGGGGACAAAATCAAAGTCTGAGGCAGGCTCTGAAATCAGGAAGCTGACCTGAAGATGCTGTTGCTCATACCTGAAACTTTATCCAAATGTTATTTCCATCATCAAATCTCAGGAACTACCAATCAGGTTGTGAATACAGGACAATGGCAGAGTCATGTAAAACTAAACAAATACTGATTTGGAAGCAATGTGACAAGGACTTGTATTGGGATTTTCCGTTAACACGAAAGGCACAGGAGTGGTGGTCAGACAGGCCTGTGTTCACTTCCCGGAGCTATGTCCCAACCATGCAATGAGCTCCTTCTCCTCCAATACAGTGGTTCTCAACCTCCCTAACGCTGTGACCCTTTAATCCAGTTCTTCATGTTGTGTGACCCCAACCACAAAATTATTTCATTACTACTTCATAACTGTAACTTTGCTATGTTATGAATCATAATGTAAATATCTGATATGCAGGATATATGACCCCTGTGAAAAGGTCATTCAACCCCCAAAGGGGTTGTAACCCACAGACTGAGAACTTCTGCCCTATTATCAAGTGTCTTGGTAATGGGAAAATAAAATGGCCTAAGATATGCACTTCCTTAGACAGTGCTCAACCCACTACAACCGTTTAATAAACATCAGTAGTAATACTGATAGGAGGAACACTTGTGGTGGTAGCAGACATGGTGACAGCAGAGTCTTCTGAACACAGCAAAATTTCAACTGGGACACCCAAAGGGGTGTGTGTGTGTGTGTGTGTGTGTGTGTGTGTGTGTGTGTGTGTGTGAACCATGTACCACTAATATACACTCTAGTCTCCTTAGATACTTTTTGAAAAGTATTGAAACGTATCAAGTTATTATAAAACATGCTTGCTGATTATAACATTTACAAGGGCTGGGGTTGTAGCTCTTTCAGTACACAATAGAACACACACACACACACACACACACACACACACACACACGTACATTCTGTGGAGAGAGACTTCCTACATACCTGAAAAGGTATATAACTTTACAGTACTGCTAGTGTTTTTTTTTTCCTGCAAAGAGCATTTTCAGTGGGATGGCTCAGCAGATAAAGATGCTTGCTGCCAAGCCTGACAGGACCCACACGGTGTGAGGAGAGAACCGACTCTTGCAAGTTGTTCTCTGACCTCCACACCTGCACTGTGGTACCCTTGTTCACACACATACATGCACCCAAAAACTTAAAATCTAGTAAAAATTTTAAAAACTATATAATAAACACAAGTTGGAGGTATAATTTAACCACAACCACTATAATATAGATAGATAGATAGATAGATAGATAGATAGATAGATAGATAGATAGATATCCAGGGTAGGAGGCTAGAGAAATAGCCCAGTGGTTAAGAGCATTGGCTGCTCTTCCAGAGGTCCTGAGTCTAGTTCCCAGCACCCACATGGTGGCTCACAATTGGCTCACAACCACCTGTAATGGATCTGATTCCCTCTTCGGGTCTGCATGAAGACAGGCCACTCATATACATAAAAATAAATAAATCTTAAAAAGATGGGCGGTGGTGGCAAAACCTTTAATCCCAGCAGAGACAGGCAGATCTCTGTGAGTTTGAGGCTACCCTGGTCTACTAAGGGAGTTCCAGAACAGGCTCCAAAGCTACAGAGAGACCCTGTCTCAAAAAAAACAAAACAAAACAAAAAAGTCTTTAAACTCTTACAAACAACTTGTAAATGGTTTTCAAAATAAGTTCTCTTGTTTTTAATTCTTATGATAGTCCAATCCATCACCAAATCTCAGCCTTTATCTCAACCATTATCCTCTTCATATACTACACTAAATTCATCTTTCCCTCTGAATGCTAGCAGACATTAACACATTATATGGTGATACACACCTGTAACACCAACATTCAAGAGCCTGAAGCCAGGGGTCATAAGTTCAAAGATGGCCTAGGATACGCAGTAAGCTCCAGGTCACTTGGGCCACATCGTGAAATTTTTAAAAACAAAATGAAGGGAAGAAAGGAAGAAGAGAGGGAGGGAGGGAGGGAGAGATGGAGGGAGAGATGGAGGGAGAGACTCAAGGAAGGAAGAAAGGAAGGAAGGAAGGAAGGAAGGAAGGAAGGAAGGAAGGAAGGAAGGAAGGAGAAAACCCTATTTTCCTCCAGTATCTTTCAAACTGTGTGTATCAATCAAGATGTACATATGTGTAAACATGTAAGACACGACTTGATATTTAAAGACAATGTGAGGCACCAAAAAAGTAATCTATAAATTTATCCAGAAATCGAAGCCCAGTGTAGACCTTGCCCGGGAGGAGCTGCTGATAAAATCAGCTTAGTCCTTCTAAACTGCTGTGGTCTGCAAAGGAAAGAGAAAGGGATAAACGTTCAATCCTATTGCAGGCAGCGCCGGGGAGTATCAACATGCTCCCGGCTTCGGTCCAGACTGAGAACTGCTCCGTCGCTCTGCTCACAGACCTGTTGAAATGTCACAGGGGAAACATGCTCTTACTCCATGTGACTGCTGCATGGAATCTTTAAAAGTCCCCCCTTCCTCAGAGGTGTTCATAGGATCTACACCCATCGCGTTAGCGGTTTGTTTGAATGCAAGCCTATTTCCTAGGACATGGATCATCCCACATCTCCCAAACCATTACTCGGCAGCTGAGGATTAGCCTTGTTGACCAAGCATAGCGGACCCATCCATGCATCCGAAGTTTTTAACTCCTGGAGTATTCCTTACCTGATGCCAACAAGTGGGCTTTGCCTAGCCTTTCCACGGACCCGCTATCCACAGACTTCCCTCTCAGAACTGAGGAGGATCCGGCGATGGAGCAGAAGTAACAGCCGTGCAGGGAAAAGCAACCCTTAACTCCACTAGCACCTCTTCGTCTTGGGTTCCAAGTTTTTCACGTCCCCAGGTAGACAGAATCCCGCCAAGCAGCAAGCCAGCTCCACAGAGCTGGAGTGAGTCCCTCCAAGCCCTCCTGCACCACTCGTCATCCCCCTGAGACAAACAGGGGAGACGGCATGGATCCCTCGGAAGCCACAAGGCAAGACGGAACAACTCCAAGTCCAGATGCTCACATAGAGGATGAAACCACCGAGGAAGCTGTGCGAGGGGTGAGGCTGCAAGCCAGCAGCCTGCGGAAGACACCTCCCCACTCCAGCCTAAATCCAAGCCGCCTTCGCCCTGTTGTCATAGCATTTTACAACGGGGGCTACTGCGCAAGTCAGACGCAGGGCCGCGGGGCCTGCTGGATGTTGTAGTCCAGGAGGCCGACAGCGCGTGGCTGCGAAGAGAATGTTCCTGGGCCGGTCCTTGACAACCAGAATGGCTGCAAGGGCAGGAGGGAGCCTGGCGCCTCTGAACCACCCAAGCAGGCGGCTTCCGCGGCAGTCCCGCCTCGGCGGGGCGGGGGTCTGCCATAGACCATGCCCTCCTGTGTTTAGGTGTTCTGGTGTCTAGGCCAGAGCAATCCTGGCTTTCCTGTTTGTAAACATTTCCTGTCTTGCCTTGGCCTAAGAGTTTTGACTAAGATTTCAAGCATCATATTGAATCAGAGCCAGTGAAAGAAATACACCCTGGCCCTAAAATTAGAACCAAAAGGCTAAAAAGGACCAGTGAAAGAAACACACTTTGGTCCTGAAATCAGAGCCAAATCTGACCCTAATCCTGTGCAGAAAACCAACCAATCCCTGAGCAGGAGATCTAGCCATTCTGAGCTCAGGGATTGAAATCTGATCAATCCCCACCCTGGAAATCTTACTGGAAAAACTTCGCCCCTAAGAATCCCTACATAAACCCTGTGTCTCTTCAGCTTGTGGCTGTTCCGTCTGCTGGGCTCTCCTCTGGCACCCTGGTGGAGGGCAGCCACTCTCCTGGATTCTTCCCTCCCAATAAATCTCTTGAATGAGGTTTGGGTGAGACCTTTTGCCAGAGCAGAGACAACCCTGGGCAGAGTGGAACAAGGCTATAACACTTTCCGCAGGGGAAACTTTCCCCTGGCAGAGTGGAGTTCTTACACTCACTCTCCAGGGGTACTGTAGCCAAACTATAACAACTTCCCTGAGGAAGCCCTGAAGCAGGGCTATGAGATGCTATGCTTACTGTGACCTGTGGTATTCTGTGGCTCCCGAGAGCCAGAATCCCTGTCCATCCCATCCGATCCGTCGAAATGCTTACACATATGATTTCTCTCCTTGAATCTTTCTGTATTGTATTATATTTATTGACTTACATATGTTTAACCATCCTGGGATGCCTCTAATCAAGCCAAGTTTTCCATGGTATATGAATTTTTTCAATGTGTTGTTGAATTATGGGTGGATTATGGAGGGATTTTTGCACCCATATTCACATCAAGTAGTTTTCCTTCTTTTTCTTTTTTTTTTTTTCATGTTCTTACTAAGCTTTGGTGTCAGGATGACACTAGTTTTATAAGATGCGTTTGGAAGTGTCCTTTCCAATTCTATTCATGGGGAATTTTTTTAGTTGTTTAGATGCATTTATTATATTTATTTTATGCATATGAGAATTTGGCCTACATGTATATAAGTACACCACGTACATGCCTAGTGCTTATAGAGGGCAGCCTGGTGCCTATGCAGGGCAGAAGAGGGCACTAGAACCCTTCGGGTTGAGTTGCAGACAGTTGTGAGCCCCGACATGCATGCTGAGAATGGAGCCCAGGTCCCACGGAAGAGCATTATGTACTCTGAACCACTGAGACATCTCCTATTTTATGGCAATGCTTCAGAAGAATTTGTGTTAATTTTTAAAATATATGGTAGAATTACAGAGTGACCCCATCTAATTTAATTTAATTCGGAGACTGTTACTGCGCCAGTGTCATTGCTGGTTACAGGCCTGTTTAAGCTGTATATACCCTTGGCTTGGTTTGGGTTCCCACTGCTGTGAAGAGACACCATGACACAGTAACTCTTATAAAGGAAAACATTTAATTGGGGCTGGCTTACAGTTTCAGAGGCTTAGTCCATTACCGTCATGGTGGTGTACAGACTGACATGGTGACGGAGGAGATAAGAGTACTTTTTTTTTTTTTGAGACAGGGTTTCTCTGTGTAATAACCCTGACTGTCTTGGAACTTGCTCTGTAGATCAGGCTGGTCTCAAACTCACAGAGATCCTCCTGCTTCTGCCACCCAAGTGCTGGGATTAAAGGCGTGCACCACCACCACCACCACCACCACCACCACCACCACCACCACCCCACAGGAGCTGAGACTTCTTCATCCTCAGGCAACCAGAAGTGAATTGTGTACCACACTGGGCATAACATAAGCATATGGGCCCCCAAAGTCAACACTGATAATGACACACTTCCTCCAACAAGGCCACACCTACTCCACACCTCCTAATAGTGTCACTCCCTACAGGCCAAACATTCAAACATGAGTCTATGGGGCCATTCCTATTCAAACCAACACAACCCTCCTGCTATAACTTTGGTAGGTCATTTGTTTCTAGAAATGTATCCTTTTCTTCTAGATTTCCTAATTTGGAATACAGATTTTTTAAAATGTTCACTAATAATCCTCTGAATTTCATTAGTGTCCCTATGGCATCCTATATTTACCCCTAATGTCAATTAATTTAGATCTCCTCGCCCTTTCTTTTGGTTATTTTGGCCAAGAGTGTCTATCTGGTTTGTCTTTGCTAAGAATCAGTTCTTTCATTGACATTTCTTTTGTTCCCCTTTTTTTCTAATGTGTCTTACTACTTATTTGGGAATTGCATACAATGTATTTTCAATTACTATTGTCTTTAAGTGTATGTGGATTTTGAAGAAAAATGCCCCCCATAGGCTCATAGTTTTGAATACTTAGTTACCAGAACTGTTTGAAAGGATTAGAAGGTGTGGCCTTGTTGGAGTAAATGCATCACTGGGCTTTGAGGTTTCAAAGTCCATGCCAGGGTCTGCCACCCCTCTCCCTGTGGATCAGAATGCAGCCCTCAGCTACTGCTCAAGCATCATGCATGTTCCTCACTATGATGTTAATGGATTAAACCTCTGAAACTATAAGTAAGGCCCTAATTGTATGTTTTCTTTTATAAGAGTTACCATGGTCGTGGCCTGTAAAGTAACTCTTCACAGCAACAGAACAGTTAAGAGACTGTCATAAGTGTCAGAAGACTTTAGACTTTTAAATAGTGTTGAGAGTATTTAATAGACTGGAGATCTTCAAAGTTGAACTGAATGTTTGTATTATGATATGGCTATAAGCCTGTTGGGACCAGGGGATGGAATGTGGTGGTTTGAATAAGAATGGCTCACATAGGCTCACATATTTGAATGCTTAGTTACCAGGGAGTGGAACTGTTTGAAAGGATTAAAAGGATTAGGAGGTGTGGCCTTGTTGGAGGAGGTGTGCCTCTGGGGGTGAGACATATTTAAATGCTTAGTTACCAGGGAGTGGAACTGTTTGAAAGGATTAAAAGGATTAGGAGGTGTGGCCTTGTTGGAGGAGGTGTGCCACTGGGGGTGAGACATATTTGAATGCTTAGCTACCAGGGAGTGGAACTGTTTGAAAGGATTAGGAGGTGTGGCCTTGTTGGAGGAGGTGTGCCACTGGGGGTGAGCTTTGAGTTTTCAAAAGTTACTGCCCCAGCATGTGTGCCACCATGCTCCTTGCCATGAAAATGGCCTAAAACTCTTAAACTATAAGCAAGCCCCCAAGTAAACACTTTCTTCTTTAAGAATTGTCTTGGTTGGGGCTGAAGAGATGGGTCATTGGTTAAGAGCACTGATTGCTCTTCCAGAACACACAGGTTCAATTCCCAGAACCTGCATGGCAGCTCACAACTGTCTGTAACTTCAGGACACCCTCACACAAGATATACATACAGGCAAAACACTGGTGCAAATAAGATTAAAACAAATAAATTATTTTTTAAAAAGAGTTGCCTTGGTCATAGTGTCTTTTCACAGCAATAGAACAGTGACTAAGACATGTTTTGCCTACATGTATATCTGTATACCGTGTGTATGCTTGGTGCCTGCCAGAAGAGGACATCAGATGCCATGGAACTGTAGTTATAAATGTTTGTGAGCCATCATGTGGATACTGGGAGTCGTACCTGAGTCCTCCAGAAAAACAACAAGTGCTCCTAAACACTGAGCCATCTCTCCAACCTCCTTTCTGCTCATTTTTAGCCAGGGTCTCACTGTGTATTGTGCAATATTATCTGAAGATATGTTACATGTTTGTGCTGTAGAACATTTGTTTAATGATGCAAAGATGTGCTGCATTCTTTTATGTTGCATTTGTGGAGCTGTGTTACATTGCCTGTCTAACACACCCCATTGGTCAAATAAAGAGCCGAATGGCCAGTAGCAAGGCAGGAGAAAGGGTAGGTGGGGCTGGCAGGAAGAGAGAATAAATAGGAGGAGAAAAAGAGAAATAAAAAAAGGAACAAGAAGAGGAGAGGAGGAATCCAGGGGCCAGTCACACAGCCACACAGCCAGACACAGAATAAGAAGGAAAGAAAAGGTATACAGAATGGAGACACACAAAAGCCCAGAGACAAAAGACAGACAGTACAATTTAAGAAAGCTGGCAAGAAACAAGCCACGCTAAGGCCGGGCATTTATAAGTAAGAATTAAGTCTCCTTGTGAAATTATTTGAGATCCGGGTTGTGAGCCCTCCAAAGAACAAAGAGTCAAAGAGAGGAAAAACAAAAACAAAAAGCAAACATAGGCCAGGCTGACCTCAAACTCACAGACATCTGCCTATCTCTGTACCACCCCCAATGTTGAGATTAAAGGTGGACATCACCATGCCCAGCTGAACCTACATTCATCAAGGAAAAGTGAGAACGAACTCTCAAGAGTGGGCAAGGTTCCAACACAAGAATTTTTTTTTCTTTACGACACAGAGTTTCTCTGTATTGTTTTGGAGGCTGTCGGTCCAGCCCGGCCTGGAACTCACAGAGATCCGCCTGCCTCTGCCTCCCGAGTGCTGGGTTTAAAGGCGTGCGCCACCACCGCCCAGCCAGGAATTTATTTTTCAAGTGAAGATATTGCTGTTTAAGTAAGGTAGGCCTGGAGATCATAGATAGCCCAAGTTGATCTCAAACTCACAATCCTCTTGTCTCTACCTCCCAATAATGAGGACAAAAGATAGAAATGGTCAAGCAGGAATCCTCACCGTTTAAGCCCTCAGGATTTAGTGGGCGCATGCTATGATTTCCTAATAAGATTTTAGACCTTGGTTCTCACCAACCAAAGTAACCCGAGAACTAAACAATACAGGCCATTGCTGATTCCCAGATCTAACAATTCACCTCTTGATGTTCTCTGTGTGTTTCCTACCACTGATTTATTTACAGTTAACTCGACAAAATACAGGAAAAATTGAGGTTAAGGTTATGGGATGGGAAGCCCAAGTCAGTAAGGGTAACTAGTTCAATGATTAATTTCCTTTCAGCCACTTAAAAAGAATAGAGGAAGACCTCTGGCCTTCACACCATCACACACACATCAGGTACACAGGCAAGTTCATGTATACCTTTGGTGTACTTCCTCAAGTACCAGGACCAGGTCCCTGAGGACTAGCACCTATGGCTGCAGTCAGGCTGGGCTGGCTGGTCAGTGAGCCCGGGGATCACTGCTCCCACAGCACTACAGGTGCACATCACTGTATCTGGCTTTTTACATGGGTCCTGGGGACCAGACTTGGGTCCTTATGCTGCTGTGGCAAGCACTTCAACAGCTGAGCTATTGCTGCCTCTTTCCCCTGGCTCCACATCTAATTCCACAGCCCAGGCTGCCCTCAAAGTCACACTCCTGATACATCAGCCTCCGTAGTGCTGGGAGTATGGGCATGAACCGCCATGTCCAGCCGTATTTTCTTAAGTCAATGGCCAGGTACTTCAGATTTATAAATTTCATTGCAATGAATATCCTTGCATAAATAGCTTCTATCTCTGGAAATCCCAAAGTCTTTCTTCCAAGATTTTTTCCTAAATTTATGAGTAGGATGTTTGTACATTTGTGTGTAGGCTCATGCAGATACCAGAAGTGGGCATTAGATCCCCTGGAGAGGAAGCTGCAGGTGGGTGTGAGCTGTCAGATGTGGGTGCTGGGAGCGAAGATGGGGGGCCCCCTGGAAAGAGTCACCTCTTCAGGCACATCAGTGTCTGTCTCCCCCTCACCTCTTTTCTCTCCCCTCTCTTTTTTACTATAGAGGGAGAGAGAGATCTTCATTCATTGCAAGGTTTGTTGCTGGAACCCCATAAGAAAAGGCAAAATAGCAAGAGAAAGACACAACAAATTTACTCAACAAGGTCACATTTAGAAAAGGGATGACAGATGTTATTGCAGACATTTTCAATCATGTAACATCTCTTCCATAGTAACTGCAGTGGACTCAGCTATAAACCACCACAACATCAACCTTTTCATTTATAGTAGTAAATATGCCTTTTTGTTTGTTTGTTTTTACGAGACAGGGTTTCTCTGTACTGTTTTGGAGGCTGTCGGACCAGCCTGGCCTCGAACTCACAGCGATCCACCTGCCTCTGCCTCCCAAGTGCTGGGATTAAAGGCATACGCCACCATCGCCCGGCGTAGATATGCCTTTCTGATGTTCAGTTCTGCACACACACAACAAAGTTTCCCTCATTGTCAGAACCAAGTATGAAATATGCCCGTGAATTTTGCTGGATGACTAACTTGGCTAGTCTGAAAACATTCTTCCTGGGCTGGGGATACAGCTTAATTGGCAAAGTGTTTACCTAGCATGCACAAAACTCCAGGTTTGATCTCCAGCACTACATAAACTAGGCATGGTGACACATGCCTGTAATATCAGCACATGGGAGATAGAAACAGGAGGGTCGGAAGTTCAAAGTCATCCTTGGCAACATAGTTGGAGGCCAGCCTTGGCTATGTTAGATCCTGTCTCAAAAAAAAAAAACAATATAAATGGGATCTGAAAGACTTTTTCAGTGGTTAAAAGTGTGTATTACTCTTACAGAGGCCCTGACTTCAGCTCTCAGCACCTACCCTGGGCGGCTCACACTCCAGGGCTCTGATGCCTCTTCTGGCCTCTCCGGGCACTTGACACTGAGGCGCACCACACACACCCACACTTTAAAAAATACATAAAAACTTAAAGAACAACAACAGAAAAGCTGCCTTTCCTATGCAAGCAAATCCATTCACGCTTAGTCCTTTCTCCAAATAGTGCACATGTCCCTTCCCAGGCCACTAGACGGCGCTGAAAATTGTATTTTTCCTTTCTTTCCAGATTTATTTATATACCATTGTCCCTATGTCCCTCACTCTACATTCATACTGGATCCTTAACACTCCGCCATCTTCCTGGAATGGAACGTAAGCTACATTTTCCTTTCCGCTGAATCATCAAAGCAGGTTAGGTAGACTTAGCGAACACACGCGGACGCGGATGGCAAGGTGGCTACGGGCGATGCCATCTGAGGACTGCTGTATCACCCAAAGTCAGTCACAGCTGGCCAGCATGACCCTCACTGTCTCCTGCTTTGCAATGACACCCCCATATCACTCGCCCCGCCTTCTGCCTGCTCTCCTCCTCTCTGATGCTGTGCACCCCATGTCGGAACAGGGAGAGGAAACAAACCTAAGTCCAGGGAAGCTTCCTCCTTCACGCCTTCACTTAGCCGCATTAAAGTTTACCCACAAAATTTGCTCTCTAAAGCAAATAAATGGGGCTTCCTTATTCGAGTCACACATACCCAGTGAGTATACATGTTTGCTCCACAACTGAAATGGAATAAAACACAGACAAGAAAAGCTTTACCACTAGCAAGAGTATCTTCTAGACACCATGTGTGCTGACTGAATTTGAGTGTCTTACAAAGCACTGACGCTGCTGGCCTGCTCGGCTCCTGTGGATGACTAGACCAGCGTCCAGGAAACAGCTCTGCTAGATTAGTACCTTCTTTTGAAAATGGTGTAACGTTTATTTGGTGTGTGTGTGTATGTATACAGGTGTGGGTGGGAGCTCACATGTAAAGGTCAGTGGACAACACAGGGGAGTCTGTTCTAGTCTCCCACCACATGTGTCTCTGGGCCCTGGGGATCAAATTCAGGTGTGGCAGCCGGGGGAGCAAGTGCCTTTACCCACCGAGCCATCTGGCCAGCCCCCTAGCTTAAGAGTGACCCTGATTTTCTAGTTCTTATACTCATCACTTTGATTATTATCTGCTCATAACCTCTGTGTATGAGCCTATTACTTTGTTGGGGAGTTGGCTTTTTTCTTGAGGTAAGTTCTCAGTGTATATTCCTGGCTACCATGGGACTTGCTGCATAGACCAGGCTGGTCCTTAACTTGCAATGATCTTTCTGTTTCTGCTTCTCTAATCACCATGCCTGGCCAAGTTAACGTAGTTTGCATTAATTTTGTGACTTAACACAGGACCTGTGCATGCTACACAGGTCCTCTACCATTGAGCTGCACACCCAATCCTGCCCATCTATATTTAAGATATAAATTTTCAGCTCATGTAGTTTAAGTATTATCTATTTTTGTTTTGGGAGGGTTGTTTTGGTTTTTTTTGGGGGGGGGCGGTTCTCTGTAGCTTTGGAGGCTGTCCTGGAACTCACTCTGTAGACCAGGCTGGTCTGGAACTCACAGAGATCCACCTGCCTCTGCCTCTAGTGCTGGGATTAAAGGTGTGCGCCACCACCGCCCGACCAGTATTATCCATTTTTACAAAGTATTTATTTTTATTTCATGTCTAGAAGTAGTTTCCCTAAGTGTCTACACATATGTGCAGTGCCCTTGGTGGCCAGAAGAGGGCATTAGATCACCTGGAACTGGAATTGCAAACAGCTCACAGCTGCCATGTGAGTACTGGGAACCAAGCCTAGGCCCATTGCAAGAATGCTATGCCCTCTTAACTGCTATCCCTCAGCCCCAAGCCATTCTAAGTTTATTCTTACCTTAATTTCTTTAAAATGAGGTGTTTATTCAATGATAGCATAGCATAGCATGCCCCAGACCCTGAGTTCAATTTCTAACACACACACAGGGGCTCACTATATAATCCATTGAACTCACAAACTAACTTCCAGCCACTAGGTGCTGGGACTGCAAACATGCTCTACTATGCCCAACTAAGGTTTATTTATTTATTTATTATTTCGTTTTGTTTTGTTTTTCAAGACAGGGCTTTCACTATTTGAGGCTAAAGTAATTATATATATAGTTGCAGAATTCAACCTCAAATCACAACTAAAGTCTTTGAATTCCAGCTCTGTGGGTTACTACTTCTGCATCCTTGAGTCTGTCACGGAACTCTGAAGACTCTCCTCGTTTGTTAAACAAGAGCTTCTGGGCAGCAACAACTTCCTCATAAAAACATGCCTCTTACTTCTTCATCTCTCCAAAAAGACCACAAGAAGAGAACACCCGTGCAGAGCATCAATTCCTACTTCACAGGCATGAAGTAAGACCATGCTGCTCTACAGCCATGTGCCTTTGTGCTGTGGGGCCAGCCGACGTCCTCACACATACGAAAGCATAGACTTGGAAATGTCTACTGCAGGAAGGCATGGACTCTTCACTTGGATCTGCAGATGCCTGGTGGGTAATCAAAAGAGAATAAAAGAGACAACCAGCCATACCATGGTTTCACCAAGACTTTAATTACTGGTAACTGACCCCTGCCCCAAGTCTTCCTCTTATGCCTAAAGTTCATGCCAGTAGCCTGGAAATGCACTGCTAGGCTTGACATCTGTTTTCTCAATGTGGCTATAGTGACTAAAATCTTTCACCAGCACCCCCCCACACACACACACATAACACACAAACACACTCTGGAGATAGGATCTCACTATACAGCGCTGGCTGCCTTGGAACTAGTGGCATAAACCAGGCTGAACTCAGAGATCTGCCTGCCTGCCTCCACTGAGCACCAGGCTAAAGTCCTTTCTGGCTTTTTCACTATTATCCCACTTTGTTCTCGTCTACAGACCTGAGACCCTGCTTACAGGACCACAGGAGGAAGAGCAAGCTGCTCCGGGAGAACACACTGTGCATCTGCTTTTATTTTTTACTCGAAGCACCAAAAATCTTGGTTACAAACTATATGTACATGGTCTGTGTTTTCACTACGGATCACATACTCTGGAAAACTGGAGATTTTATAGGGAAATGGTTTTCTTCTCCAAATGGATGAATCCACAGGTAACAGGCAGGCACAGTACAAGGATCCAAAGAGCAGCAGAAAGGCTTTTGGTTTAGGAGTGTGTCCTGCTTTTGAAGGGGACCAGAGTTTGGCTCCCAGTATTCACATAAGGTGGATCACATGGCCTGTAGTTCCAACTCTAGGAGAGCGGTCGCCCTCTTCTAGACTGTCTACAGCCACCGCACCCCACCCCAAGTACACATGGAATTAAAGCCTTTTCTCTTCCTCCTCTGAGACAGGGTCTCACGGAATAGCCCTGGCTGGCCTGAAACTCGTTTTTGTGGACTAGGCTGGCCTCGTACTCACGGGTCCCGCCTCTGCCTCCTGTGGTCATCTCGTCCAGCCATAGATAATTAAAACATTAACAATATTAAAAAAAAAAAAGAAAGAAAGAAAAAAAACACAAACCTCAGAAGTGGGTGTGGCCTGGGGCGACTTGGAGCACCCGGAAGCCCCCAGGCCCCGCCCTCCCTGCCCCGCCCCGCCCCGCCCCGCTTCAGTTCCCGCAGGCCTCGGGGGCCGCCGGGGCCTGGCAGCGGTTTCCCGGCTGGAGCTCAGCCTCTGCGGCACGAGCCGGTGGGACGTTGGCCGGGGTGCGCTGCGGGGCGGAGGAAGCGTCTGGCCGCCTCCTCCCAAGCCCGCCTCGGGTCGCGATGTCGTCCGGAGCCGGTTCTCGGCGGCCGCGGGAACCCGCGGAGCAGGAGCTGCAGCGGCGGCGGGAGCAGAAACGGCGGCGGCACGACGCGCAGCAGCTGCAGCAGCTCAAGCACCTGGAGTCCTTGTGAGTCGGCGGGGCCGGGACGGTGCGGGTCGGGGACGGTGCCGGCCGGGCGTGCGAGGCGCGATCGGTCCCGAGGGGGACGCCCTCGTTCTCCTGCACCGGCCGCAGCCGACGGGTGGGCGTCGCGGCCTGACGGGGCCCCGGCTCTCCTCGCCGGAGGGAAGCCGGCCAGTGTTCCCGGCACGGCGACCGTGGCGGTGGCGGCAGCTGCGTCCCGAGGCCGAGTTCTGAGCCCCGTGGCCCCCGGGCGCCGTGTGACGCAGACTCCGGTTCTCTGCCACCGACGGGACCGGCGGGAAGCTCTGGGTGGGAACTGCGGAAAACACGCGGGAAGGTGGGGGGGGCGCAGCCGGCCTGGGGTGAAGCCCCTTGACCTGCGGCGCCGGAGTGGGCGTCGTGCGTAGGTGAGGGAAGGTGACCCGCCTCGGCTCTGTGGACTAAGCCAGGATACAAGTCAGAAGCAGGGAGCAGAGGTTTAGGGCCCCTGAGCGTGGTAGACGCGAATTATGGGACACGAGGACAGGAAACTGTAGAACAGAGGTTTACTTGTTATGCAGACAAGTCCTCTCCCTCCCTCCGTCCTTTCCTCCCTCCCTCTCTCTCCCTGTATTTTCTCAGGTGCTATCCATCTTGTTTTTAGACTTGATTATTTTTATTATGTTTTGATGTTAATAAGTGGTAGAGCTTTTGACACCACTGTCACTGTACGGAGGTACATAGTATGTAGTACAATACTAGAAGTATATTTAGGGCCATTTCGGAAACTGTTGAGACTTCTGTCCCATATGTAGGCCATATATGTACTTGCACTATCTGTGTGCCTGGTGCCAGAGGAAGCCAGATGAATCCCCTGAACTGGACTTACAGTTGCGAGGAACGATGTGGATGCTGGGAACCAAACCTGGTCCTCTGCAAGAACAGTGAGTGCTATTAACCACTGAGCCATCTCTCCAGCGCCACTGGACAAACTTTTTATGAAACTCAAATCAACAACTTCAGCAGCAGTTTTTAATGTTCTGGGCCAGCAAGACGCCTCAGCAGGTGGAACAGCCCTGCTGCCATGCCTGATAACCACGGTCCAGTGCCCAGGACTCCCATGAGGGACGGCAAAAACAGACTCCCACAAGTTGACCTCTGACCTCTACACACATGCCTCGGCACACTCATAAAAAATGTAATTGAGTAAAATATTCTAACACAGTACTACACGTGATTGAACCACACTGGTATTAGAACCTTCTCAAGGAGTCCAACATCTACCAAGGATCAGCTGAAACGTCCAGCCTTGTATAGACTTTCCAGTTTGCCAACCCCCACGGTGACTGAAGCCTCTCCGAGGAGCTCTAAAGATCCATGGTGTGAACTATTTGAAGAACTTACTTAGATAAACGCATTTGATGACCCTGATTCACTCTTGTGAGGAGCAGGGAATTTAGTGACTACACAAAACTTTCAACGGTTAGTGGGAAAATAAGGAGAGTAGCAGTGCGGGCTGGTTGCTTCTAGCATCTTTGGGTACAACGACAAAGGAAAAGTCTGAACTCGGTGACGTAATTGAGTGGCTCCAGATGTCTTCTCTTCTGCAGCCGTAGAGCTGGGTTCCAGCCACTGAGAGGGTCAGCAGTTACAGTAAGGGCATGTTTGGGTAAGGAACTGGACCCTGCGCTTGGGATGGAGATGTGTGAAAGGACCCTACTGAGAATCTGAACCCTCAGATTCTCAAGGGTTTATCTCACCCGAGGAAGTAGTCTCTCCACCCTTAGCAGAGAATGCGTCCATCTCCTCATCCCTCCCCGTGCCCTTAGCATTGTCCTCTCTGCATTTGCCTAAGGATATCCGTTGTCTGCCAGACAGCAGTGACTTTCCTGGAAGAGATGCCAGGCTAGATACCTATGTCCCCCAGTGCCCACTGACACTTGCCTCTAGATGTGGCGCTATTTTGTTTATGCCTGAAAATCAGAGTGCAGAGCTAAGCCACCAGTTAGCCATAGAGGCCAGGCAGTGGTGGCACACCTTTAATCCTAGCACTGGGAGACAGAGGCAGATGGATCTCTGTACATTCAAAGCCACCCTGGACTACACGAGATTGAATCTGCCTAAAAAAGAAACAGAACTCACAAAGGTGATCCCAACAACTGGGATCACACCTTTAATCCCAGCACTAGGAAGGTGGAAACAGGAGTGATACAGCTGGGCAGAGAGGGGGAAGACGGGAGGAGACAGGAGCTCCGGGCAGAATGAGGATTCGTAGAGATGGAGTCAGTCTGAGGACAGGATGCCCCTGTGGTCTGAGCATCGGTAGAGGTGAGAACTCTAGTGACTGACCACTCTGCTTCTCTGATCCTTCAGCTTCCACTCCCTGAAAACTGACTCTGAGTTTTTATTATTGAGACCAAAGAGAATTCATGCTCCATCTAGATCTATCCAGACTTAAGGCAGGCTCCTGGAGGGGTGAAGGAAAGTGTAGTTCGTGAGGAGGTACACTGTATCACTAGAGAGCTTAATGAACTTGTCGATTCATTAAAGCAGAAGTCTGGGGAGTATGTGTGGGGATGGATTTTAAGGGTGTGGGATAATGGTGGAAGGAACATACAACGGGATCAGGATGAGTTTATTGAAATGGGCCCTCTGAGTGGAGATTCTGGTTTTAATATGGAAACTCATACTTTGTTTTTAAGTGTCAAAGGTTTGAATGGTTGGCTGAAGCATTTGCCAAAAGATGGGCTGCTGAAAAAGAGATGGAGATGCCTGATATCCCTTGTCTTAGTGTTGATAAAGCTAGAGTGGGTACACTGTGAAATCTAATCCTCTACAATAGGGAGGCCCAGAAAACATGTCCTTCACTAATCCTGTAAGAGGAAAAATGGTGAGGGGACACCAGCACATTTGAAGATCTTTGTGGTCACCCTTTTCCTTGTGCTCAACCTTAGGGTCGGATATGTTGCTGCTAGTTAGATGAATTAAATGTGATTGGTTTCATAGTTATCATAATGGGTAGCACAGGCAAAACTCTGTCCATAGTGGCCTAACCTATAATGGGCATGACAAAGTGATGTTTATGGTGGCATGTCTCCTTTGGGCCTTTGGTACTGGCTAATTAGTCATTGGTGATTTCAGGAGTGAAATAGACGAGAAGTCTACTATGTTTTTGTTTGATCTGTATAAGCAGAAGAATTCTCAAAAGAAAGACTACATTGGATTGTGGCAAGAGGGACTCTTGGCCCAAGAACCAATTTCCATATGAGCCCATTTGTAGACCCAGAATACCTTAAATGAAAGGACATCCAAGTTTCCCTGAGGAAGGACCTTGCTCAATTCACCAAGAGTTTACTGTTGGCATTTCTTCCATTTTTCCCAAGAAGGATGTATGGCCTTTTACAAGGGTGACTTACACTGGGAACTATCAGACTTTCCAGGGTCTATTGGATACTGTTCTGAATTGACAGTGATTCCATGAAACCCCAAAAAGCTCTGTGGACTTGCAGTTAAAGTAGGGGGTTATGGTATCAGGTAGTTAATGGGGTTTTGGTTGAAATCCAATTCATAGTGAGTCCCCAAACTCATCCTATATTTATTTCCCCGGTTCCAGAAGTTGGCAGGGATTCCCACATAGGTTCCCTGACCTGTGGAGTGAGGAGGGCCACTATGATTGGCAAGGCCAAATGGAAGTCATGGGAGTTGTACCAGGGAAAATAATGAACCAAAGACAATATTGCATCCCAAGAGGAATTGAAGAAATTAATGCCAACCATAAAGGACTTGAAAGATGCAGGGCTGGAGCCAGGTGGTGGTGGTGGATGCCTTTAATCCCAGCACTCAGGAGTCAGAGGTGGGTGGATCTCTGTGAGTTGGAAGCCATCCTGATCTACAGAGTGAGTTCCAGGACAGCCAGGACTACACAGAGAAACCCGTTTCAAACAAACAAAGACAAAACAAAAAAGATAGAGGGCTGGTGGTTCCTACCACATGTCCCTTTAACTCTCCTATCTGGTCTGTCTGGTGGATTGTAGAGAACTAACAACTGACTATCAAAAACTCAGTCAATAATAACTCATAATCCCAGTTCTGTACCCGATGTACCCAGTCAGTACTCGAGCAGATTAACACATCTGGTACGTGGTTTGCAGCTATTGATCTAGCAAATGATTTTTCTTTCTTTTCTTTTTGGTTTTTCAAGATAGGATTTCTCTGTATAGCCCTGGAAAGGATTTCTCTGTATAGCCCTGGCTGTCCTGGAACTCACTATGTAGACCAGGGTGGCCTTGAACTCAGAGATCTGCCTGCCTCTGCCTCCTTGAGTACTGGGATTAAAGGTGTGCTCCACCAACGCCCAGCTGCAAATGCTTTTTCTTAAGTACCTGTCCATAAGGACCACCAGAAGTTCTTTGCTTTCATTTGGCAAGACCAGCAGTGTACCTTTACAGTAGACCACTGTGTCATACTGTAGTTCAGAGAGATCTTGATCGTCTGTCTCACCCACAGAATTTCACACTGCTGTACGCTGTTGATGACATTGTGCTAATTGGACCAAGTAAGCAGGAGGTAGCAACTTCTTTGGATTTGTTGGTCATGCCTATGTGCATCAGAAAATGGGAAATAAATCCAATAGAAACTCAAGGGCCTTCTACCTTGAATTTTTAAAGTGAAATTCTTAGGATTCCAGTGGTGAGGGGCATGCAGAGATATTTCTTCTAAGGTGAAGGATAAGCTATTACACCTGGCCCCTCCCACCACCAAGAAACATTTAGCGGGCCTGTTTGGATTCTGGAGACAGCACATTCCCACTTGGGTGTCTTACTCTGGCTCGTATATCAAATGACTGGGAAAGCTGCTAGCTTTGTGTGGGGCCTGAAACAGGATAGGGTCTTCAACAGGTCCAGGCTGCTGTGCAAGCTGCTCTTCCACTTGGACCATGTGATCCAGCAGACCCGATGGCATTTGAGGTGTCAGAGACAGATAGGGATGCTGTTTGGAGCCTTTAGCAGGCCCCTTAAGTGAATCACAGCAGAGACTTTTGGGATTTGGAAGTAAGACTCTACCAATATCTGTAGGAAACTATTCTCCCTTTGAGAGACAGCCCTTGGCCTGCTATCAGGCATTAGTGGATACTGAACGTTTGACAATGGGCCACCAAGTTACCATGTAACTGAGCCAATCTTCAGGTATCTGGATATTATCTGACCCACTGTAATGGCTATTCTTGGCTGTCAGCTTGACTGTATCTGGGGTGAACTACAACCCAGAAATGGAGGGCACACCTGTGAGAGATGCTCTGCTTGGCTAGAAGTAGACAAATCCACTTCTAGTCCAGACCCCTGAGGAGGGAAGACACACTTCTGATCTGCATCTTGGGGTCGGATGACACACGCCTTTAATGTGGGCCACACCTTCTGCTGGAAGCCTGTATAAGGGCAATGGGAGAAGGAAGGTTTCGCTCTTTGCCTGTTTGCCCTTGCCTTGCCAGCACATCCATTCCTTCACTGGTACTGGAGCCTGCTTCTTCTGGATTCCAGAACATGCGGAAGGCCAGCTGAGTCACCCAGCCTTGAGCAACTAACTACTGGACTTACCAGTCACAGCTAGTCATTGTTGGATTAGTGGGACTGCAGCCTGTAAGTCATTCCAATAAATCACACACACAGAGACAGAGACAGAGAGAGAGAGAGAGAGAGAGAGAGAGAGAGAGAGAGAGAGAGAGAGAGAGAGAGAGAGAGAGAGAGAGAAGGAGAGAGAGAGAGAGAGATTCTTTCATTCTATAAGTTCTATGAGAACTCTGACTAATATAGCTGTAAAGTAGGACATACACAGCAACAATCCCTTATCAAATGGAGTGGTGTATACATGTTTGGGTCCAAGCAGGTGCTAATTGCCCAGGTAAAGTCCATGAAGAAGTTGCCCAAATGCCTGTGGTTTCTATTCCAGCTACAGAGTCTGCTGCACCCAAGTGAGAACCTATAGGGTTGTGAGGCGTGCCCTATGATAGGTTGAGGCGGAGAAGACTAGGGCCCCATTTACGGATTGTTCTGCGCCTTTACCCTAGCTATTCCTGTCATGGCACAAATGGGCCATGAACCAAGTGCCCATAGTGGCAGACGTGGAGGCTATGGGCTTAACACCACGGACTTCTCTCACCAAGGTTGACTTGGCTACGGCTGCTGCTGATTGCCACACCTGTCAGCAGCAGAGGCCAATGGTGAGCCCCAGATGTGCCGCCATTCCCTGGGATGACCAGCCAACAACCTGGTGGCATGTAGCTGCATTGGAGCACTTCCTGCATGGGAAGGTCAACATTTTTTCTGAACTGGAACAGAGATTTATTCTTGCATGTAATGCTTCTCTGTGGGTTTACCGAATGCTTTCTCCACCATTGTGGTAATCAACACAGCATTGTTTCTGACAAGGAAACTGATTTCACAGCCAGGGAAGTGTGACCTTGGGCACACGTTTTACCATGTTCCCAACATCCTGAAGCAACTAGCCTGATAGAATGTTGAAATGGCCTTTTGAAGGCACAGTTAAAATACCTTTCAAGTGGCAGCAGCCTGGAGGGCAGGGGTGGGGTCCTCCAGAAGGTGGTATATGCTTTGAATCAGGGTCCAGTATGTGGTACAGTTTCTCCCATAGCCAGGATCCACTGGTCCAGGATTCAAGGGGATGAAATGTAATGGTTCCATTCACCATCACCTCTAGTGACCTACTAGAGAAAAATTTGCTTCCTATTCCTGCCACCTCTGCTGGCCTAGAAGTTTGGGTTCCAGAGAAGTGAGCTAGTGCCGGGAGCCACAAACGCACCACTGAACTGGAAGCCCAGACTAGCCTCTGGCCACTCTGGGCTTCGGTGCCTTTCAGCCAACAGGCTAAGAAAGGAGTAACGGTATCTGGAGGGACGGCTGACCCAGGTTACCATGGGAGATTGGCTGTCTCTCCGCATGGAGGTCAGAAGGGTTGTGTCTGGAGTGCAGGAGCTCCTTGAGGGCTTCTCTTGGAGCTGCCTTGTCCTGTGATTAATGTCAGCTACAGCAACCCAGTGCAGACAGGATGGAAAGGGCACAGACCCTTCAGAATGAAGGTGTGGGTCACTCCTACAGGGAAGAGCCGAGGCTGCTGAGGTGCTGCTGAGAGTGGAGGCAGAGGAAGGCAGTGGTAAGTACCAGCTGAGGCCATGTGACCATCGCAGGAAAGAGGATTGTAATTGACAAGTGTTTCTGGCACATGTTTGTCATATATGTACATATATTAAAGTATATTTTGTTTTTTAATTTCTTCATGTAATATAACAGTCCATTGAGATAATATCAGTGGTTATTATCACATTTAAGTTATGAGACAATATAAGAGTAAGCATTCCTCAAGGTATGTCACCACCTATTCTAAAATGATCTGAGGTTGTACATGGCATGGTTATATCATGTTAGGTAGAATTCTGAACTGTTTATTGTTT
Source organism: Mesocricetus auratus (assembly GCF_017639785.1). Classification (NCBI taxonomy): domain Eukaryota; kingdom Metazoa; phylum Chordata; class Mammalia; order Rodentia; family Cricetidae; genus Mesocricetus; species Mesocricetus auratus. Next base: position 2,736,444 of record NW_024429203.1, on the reverse strand, counting down.
TTGTTTAGACATAAAAACATGATATAAGGTATGGCTGCCTGGGGCCAGCCTCCAGCATCACAGCTCAAAAGGAGTCCACAGCATCAAGCATAACTTGACTTTTCTATCTAAGGGTTAGAGCAAAAAGACAGTCACACTCACCTGAGGGTTTCCTTCTTTATTCTCTCTTCTGTATCCTTTCCATGTTCTTTCTACTGTATACTTTTTTTCTGTAGCTTATATACCCCACAAAGTTTTTCAAGCACTATAGAAATTACAATGTGGCTAAATTCTGTTTTTCAAGTGAATGATTATAATGGATAGAGGAAAAAGTTGTTTTTCATCTCCTTTCCATGATTAAGCATTTTATGTGTTACAGGTGAAAAACAAATGACCCCAAAAACCCACATACATTCATACCCAAGCAGCTTGTTACAGGTTAATCATGTGGGCAAGCAAAGTGCTCTTCTCAGTCAGGTCTTTTACTGTCAGGCTGCATTTTGTAATTATTGAAGGTAATCTTATAAGGAATCTTAAAGGAATCACAAACCTAAACTTTTATATATGAAAAAGAATCAGTCTGCTCTACTTTAAATCTTGAAGGTGCATACCCACTCATCAATAGTTTCTTATGCCAGGAGATTGAGGGCAGAAATGGGTATAAGGAATTAATCATCACCTTTGACCATCATCCAACCTTAGCAAGGAAAGTACATCAGGTAATAGCAATTGGGCTGCTTTGTATTTTTGACTTCAGCTATGTGTCCTTGTGAACTTTAGATTATTTTCTGGGGTTTTTCATCTCAAAGCAATTATCGAAACATCTAATCTAACCTGAAGTTATTTTAAAGCTTTGTTTCAGCTAATGATGCACACTGAAACTTGTAACTGTCTTTCAACATTAAAATGAGAGGAATTTGAGCCAATCTGGTCCTGGAACTCAATTGTTTTCTTAATCATTAACTACGATCTATGCTGTGCAGCTCCTTAGGTAAAACGCATAGGCCCGAGCTGTGTAACATTTCCTTGTATTTTTATTCATCAAAACTCTGTATAAACAAACATTGTTATCAGTTAGACAGTCCACCTTAGGGAGGGATCATCTTCATAATAATCCACAGGTAACAATGCTCAGGAGAACAGGATGTTTCCATGAGATGAACAACTACAGGCAGTGGGGATGCCTTACACCCATCACACCATGCCAGATACCAGAGAAAGACGGCAGCAGCAAACATGGAAAGTCGCAGCAGGAGCAAAAGATATTCCGGGGTCTGGTCTTAAGTGCTTGCCTGTCCAAAATTGACCAATCAGAGTTTCGTCCTGGTGGGCTGACACCTTGGACTTCAGTTCCCGCCTGCTCCTCTGGCATGGCCACCAACAATAAGGACTTGTGATTGGCGTCGAGTTAAAAAGGGGTGGACGTGTGATGGCTGGTCTTGGTTACTGCCTTGACTACATCCAGAGTCAACTAAAAACCAAGAAGCTGGGTACAACTATGGAAGATTTCTTTAATCAGGCCATTTGAAGTAGGAATGCCCACCCTAAGTCTGGGACACACCTGCTGTCAGTCCACATAAAGGACATAAAAGAAGCATTTTGTCTGTCTGCTGGCCCTCACTGTCTCTGTCAAGTTCATCTATCCTGGTTTGCAGGCATTCCTTTGCTGGTATTAGAACCTACATTTGGGAAATTGCAACATAAACCAATAACAAGCCCAGGCATCCAATCTTGTTAACTGAACAACTGCTTAATGGCCTTTCAGTTGGGAGACAGCTCTTGTAGTAGTCAAACCACAACATTTAAGCCTTTCTAATAAAGGAGAGAGAGAGAGAGAGAGAGAGAGAGAGAGAGAGAGAGAGAGAGAGAGAGAGAGAGAGAGAGAGAGAGAGAGAGAGAAAGAATTCAACTCTGACTAATACAACAAGTATAAAAATAGCATTCATGAAGTCAAAAACATTTACTTGTTCTGAGCATCCTGGTCTTGTTTAGGTGATGTGTGTTCATTAATTTTTCTTCGTTTTCTTCTGTCGCCTTCATTATCCCTTTTTACTTGCCCTTTGTGCAACGTTGAAGGTTGAACTAGGGCTTTGTGGGGCTTATATCTCTAGATCTCCCTCGATTTTATATTTTGAACTGAGGTCTTATTAAGTTACCCACTGTGTGGTCCAAGCAGCCCATGAATTTGCCATATCTTTCTGCCTCCACCTCCCTAACAGCTTTATTACAGCCTTGCAACATCATCCCTGGCTTGCCTTGTATTTTGATTTCTGGTTTACATGTTTTTATTTACTTATGTGTTTGTGTGTACCTGCATGAGACAGCCTTTGATATCACCCCTGGGAGGTGGTGATCCAGTGGCAGGGTCTCTCAAAAAGTTGGCCAAAACCTCACCATGCAGGCTAGACTAACTGGCCAGTAAGCCAAGGAGTTTACTCGTCAGTGCCTCCCCAGCTCTGGGGCTTTAAGTGTGTACCAGTATGCCCAGCTTTGCTCTGCTTTTCTATGGGTTTGGGGGATTGAACTCAGGTCCTCTTGCCCACAAAGCATGTGCTGTACCAGCCGAGGCCCGTATCCCCAGCCTGTGATTTTGTTTCTTCATTCTCTTTGGGATCTCTGCTTACATTTAATAGTGAAACACTACAATGTTAGCCATGGTGTTATACACTAGGAGGGTTGTGTTGAGTTCAAGGCCAGCCTATGCTACATAGTGAACTCTAGGCTACTGTTGGAAATGTAAAGTGAGAAAGAGGGAAGGTGCTCATTCCGTGTTTTGTTTTGTTCTGAGGTTCTGTGTAGCCCTGGCTGTCCTGGAACTCTGTGCAGCCCAGGCTGACCTCGGATTCACAGACACACACCTGCTCTGCCTCCGGAGTGCTGGGATTTGCGCACATGCCTGGCTTTCATTTACTGATTGGCAGCTTCAGCATAGGGGCTCAGGCTGCTGGGTGCTCTTTATTCCCAGTGTCAACAAGGAGACATTCCTAGGTTTCTAAAGTTCTCTGCAAAGCGTCTTCCATCCTGGGCCTGAAGTTAAGGGTATGTGTGTGTCTGCCATGAATCTGGGGTAGAAGAAGGAACTATCCATGCTCAAGGGTAGGAAGGAAAGAGAATGCCGGTTGCCTCAGTGTCTTGTATCCATGCTCTGAGTATACCTTCCGAGGACCTTGGCTTCCTCTACCTAAAGACGTCTCTTAATTTGTTCCCACATGTGTTTAGATCAAGACTGTTGTTTGGGATTGGGGTCCCTTGGCTTTATTATTCTCTTACTGTCATTTTAAATGCTGCTGGGAAGACAGAGTGTTTGTGGGAAGTCAGCCGGCCATGTTGAGTGGGAGCACCTACAGATGAGCTTCGTCCTGGTGTGCCCCTCAGGATTGACTCAGTTGTCTCCACAGCACTTGTCTCTCTTTGACCTTGGGCTACTGACGGCATCTGAGTGTGCTGCCCATCCTTCAGGTGTCTTATCCTAGTTGAGAGCTGAGCTACATAGCAGGCATCTTGTCCCTAGAGCTCCTTGGAGCAGCCGCAGAAACAGTTTTGTGGGATGGAGTATGTTTAGTGAATGCTTCAGATAAATCCCACCAAGCATTCAACACAAAAAGTAGTCTAAAGTGGGGCTGCAGAGACGGCTCGGCAGGTAAAGCACTGGCTGCTCGTGCAGAGGATGCAGGTTCAGTTCCCAGCACCCACTCAGCAGCTCACACCATCTGTGCCTGGTCCAGGGTCCTGTTCTGACCTCTGCAGGCACCAGGCATTCATGGGTGCACATACATAGAGGCAAAACACTGATGCATGTTAAGTTTTAAAAATCATTGTAAGTACTTCACAGAATAAAGATGACTTAGTTGTCCCCAAAGACTGTAATCCTAGCACTCAGAAAGCTGAGACAGGAAAATGGTGCCTGTGAAGCCAGTCTGGTCTCTGGAGAGACACTGTGTCTGAGAAGACAGTCATCCATGTGTTATTCGTGAGTGAGTGAGTGAGTGAGTTCTGGGTCCATGTCCTCCGGAGATGTTCTTTCCTACCAGGATTGACCACCTCGCTTCTCACAGAACAGCTCAGTCCATTCGCAGTGACATCGCAGCAAGACCTCCGGTATAAAATGGAGGTTGTTTCCCTTGTTTTAAATCTTAAGAACTAACTACACAAGTTCACTTCTCCTGTGGTCCCAGCCCCAGGGGACTGAGGCAGAAAGACTGCCAGCAGCTCAAGCCTGGCCTGGGCAACAGAGTAACGCCCTGTCCCATCAGCAGCAATAGCAAAATTAACCAGAGATGTTTCCTTCATGTTTGCTTTTTTAGAGAGGGACTCACCATGTAGTCATGGATGGCCTAGAACTCACTGTGTAGACCAGGCTGACCTCAGACTCATAGAGATCCACATGTCTCTGCCTCCTGAGTACTGAGATTAAAGGTGTGGCCACCACACTTAGCCATCCCTACATTTCTTAACTGTCACAATGCAAGTTTAATCTATTTTTGTAGCACTTAAATAATATTTTGAGGTATAGTATCTTTTTGTATGTGTTACATTAATGAATTTATTTTTAACAAACATTGATAACCGATAAACTTACTTTAAACTTAAGAAAACATCTATACAATACACTTTTATGAATACTTTTACTAATAATAACACATTTGTGATTTATCACATTCCTTTTACAGTGATGAGATACATCTTGTTCATGCCTTTGGACCTTGTTATAATTGGCCATACATTGCTTGGTCATCACTTAGAGCTCATTGATGGATTTGGGGAGTCATGTGCTTTACTGCCCAGTTCCTTTTAGTCCTGATGCACAAGGCTTTGATGGTGTTGGTAATGAAGGGATCTGAGGGACTGCATTACCTAGTCATATGTCCAGGTTTGCTGAGTTAGTCTCCTGCCACACTGTAGCTTTCCTTTTGAAACTTTTTTGAATATCTGCTTTGGGAAAGGCACTTGTGCCAACTCTAAGAAGCTAATTTTGATCCCACCCAGCCATTTACTTCAGAACCTTCAAGGGCTAGGCCCTTCCTTCCCCTGGCCTTTCAAGGGCTCTGGATCCATGGCATTTCTAACCCATCAGTGTACTGGTTAGTTTTTGTCAACTTGACACAAACTAAAGTCAGCTGGGGAAACAGAACCTCAACTGAGGAATGGCCTCCATCAGATTGGCCTGTGAGAAGTCTGGGGACATTCTCTGGATTAATGATGACTGTGGGCGGGACCAGCTCACTGGAGACAGTGCCACCCTGGACACTGATTGTGTAAGAAAGCAATCTGATCAGCCCTGGTCTCTGCTTCAGTTCCTGCCTTGGCCTCCTTCCCTCAGTGATAACCTGACCTGACCTGACCTGACCTGACCTGACCTGACCTAACTTAACCTAACCTGACCTGACCTAACCTAATCTAACTTAACCTAACCTGACCTGACCTGACCTAACCTAATCTAACTTAACCTAACCTGACCTGACCTGACCTAACCTAATCTAACTTAACCTGACCTGACCTGACCTAACCTAACCTAACCTGACCTGACCTGACCTGACCTGACCTAACCTAACCTGACCTGACCTAACCTAATCTAAGTTAACCTAACCTGACCTGACCTAACCTAACCTAATCTAAATTAACCTAACCTAACCTGACCTGACCTAACCTAATCTAAGTTAACCTAACCTAACCTGACCTGACCTAACCTAATCTAAGTTAACCTAACCTGACCTGACCTAATCTAATCTAAGTTAACCTAACCTAACCTGACCTGACCTAACCTAATCTAAATTAACCTAACCTGACCTGACCTAATCTAATCTAAGTTAACCTAACCTAACCTGACCTGACCTAACCTAATCTAAATTAACCTAACCTGACCTGACCTAACCTAATCTAACCTAACCTAACCTAACCTAACCTGAAGCTCACTTACTCCCTTCTCCAGGTTACATTTGGTCATGGCATTGGTGACAATAACAGAAAGCACCTATGCCAATCCCTACCAAGTTGTTTTTCCCACACCTTAGATCAGAAAACAGAAAGTCATTTCATTGTCCACTAGTCTGTTTCCTTGTTTCTCACACCTAATTTTCATTTTTCTTCCGAAGACCCCTTAGCCCGGCATAAAAGAGGCAGGACAAAGAGAGGACATATCCTTGTGCTTTTCTGTCCCTTCTGGCCATCGAGTGATAGCAGTACTTCCCAGGGAGGGGTTTAGAGAGGTGAGACACAGACTAAGTGTCCTGTGTCACTCTGAGTGTTGAGCGTCATTGTTCTTGTGCAGCCGCCTGCCCCAGATGCAAACATTCCGAGGCTGGTGAGCATCCGACGCGGTGGGTGTGGGTGTGGCAGGGGACCTCCGAGGAGGCCGTCTCTGCTTTCCAGAGTGTGTTTGTGCACTTGTTTTCTGTTGACATGTTTGATGAAGATTGCTTTTTGTGTTTCATTTTCTAGTTACGAGAAACCACCTCCTGGGTTTATAAAGGTAAGCAACTGTAGGCCTGGTTACTCTTAAATATACTTGGGGACTTAGTGGTTTACTAGGGGAAAATGGTGTATTTTTAAATCTCCTTATATGAAAACATTGTTTCTTTTCTACAGATACCAGATGGACCCTAATTTTGGTCTTTGTCCCAAAACCTATGTATATCTCTCTAGTAATTTAGTCAGCTATCATACCGTGTCCCAAGGAACTAGTGCAAACACACAGGAGTCCCTGAGCTCCCTTTCTGAGTCTGTGGCAGTCTCTCCATGAAGCTCTGCTCTCCCTCAGCCAGCTCCTCAGTGCAGTTAGGGCTGGAGTCTGAGAGCCCTCAGCCGAACCTGGAAGGACAAACTGCAGCCTTCAGGGCAGGACCCCCTGCAGCCTAGCAGCAAGGGTTGGGTGTTTTAGTCACGGGGACACAGAGAAGCAGCCAGAGGCCAAAAGACTTTCAGTAAAAGAAAGAGTTTAAATAACCAGAAAGTAAAGAAAAACACTTTGGTTCTGAATACAGTTATTCACTGGTGACAATCCCCATCAGAGATATGAGTGACCGTTAGGAGACAAGGTAGGACAGACTCATGAAGGTTGTCTTCTGACTCCACCTGCATCATGGGAAGAGTTTGCCTTCCCCTAAAAGAGCTATTTTAATGTAATCATCTATCTCTAGTATTCTAGAGTACCTTTTTCCTCCCACAGACTGTGAGGATGAAACCTGTTTGACCTGTTTTATGTCAGTGTGGAGGCCACAGGTCTTCAGGCATGGGCTTGGGCTTCACAGTGAGGCGGAGCTATTTCTCTTGTGTAGTTCTTTCCTTGATAGCCTGTCTCTCCCAGTTCCCAGGGGATGTTATTAAGGGAGGGTATTGCCACACAGTTAAGAGGAAGTCAGACAACGATAGTCTCCCATGCAAGAAGCAAGAGCAGTCTTGTTTTGGCTTTGGTCTGTTGGTTTTTTCGGTTTCAGTTTGTTGTTGTTGTTCTGGCTTTGTCCTGTTGTTTACACACTGTTATCTTCCTGTAGGAGGATGAGACAAAGCCAGAAGACTGTATACCAGATGTGCCGGGCAATGAACACGCCAGGGAGTTTCTGGCTCATGCACCAACTAAAGGACTCTGGATGCCACTTGGGAGAGAGGTCAAAGTTATGCAGTGTGAGTGAGCACGGGTTTGAGGGATGTCTCTGTGGCAGTCTGTCTTGTCACTAAACAAGATGCATGAGGGTGGGTAAGTCATGAACAGGTTTATTTGACTCACAGTCCTGACAGCTGCAGGGTCTATACAGTGTAACAGCAATGTCCTGGCCTATGTTCCTGCTTGCATCATACTTAATGGAGAAGCCAAGGGAGAGTATTCTGAAGGGAAACCCATGCAGGCAGTGATGAGATGGGTGTGGCCTACATTCCTATTAGTGAGGATTTAGTCCGATTGACCAAAACCTGCCTCTAAGCTCTCAGCACCACATCTTTTTTTTTTTTTTTTTTTTTTTTTCGAGACAGGGTTTCTCTGTGGCTTTGGAGGCTGTCCTGGAACTCGCTCTGTAGACCAGGCTGGCCTCGAACTCACAGAGATCCGCCTGCCTCTGCCTCCCGAGTGCTGGGATTAAAGGCGTGCGCCACCAACGCCCGGCACCACATCTTAAAGGGTCCTCTACCCTGTACTACCACATTGAGGACCAGGTTTTCAACATGAACCTTTGGGGGACAAGTTAGATCCAAACCACGGCACACATCTGTACACACTGGTTACATGTTGTGTTTGACGGTACTGTAGTCTTTTATCTGGCTTGGGGAATCTTAGTGTGTGTGTGTGTGTGTGTGTGTGTGTGTGTGTGTGTGTGTGTGTGTACATAAGCACTTGCATTTGCCCCATGCATGCATGATGGGAGCATGCCTCCTCAGAGCCGACACAGGTTAGATCTCTGCTTCAGCTTGCTCTCCTCTGGTCAGGTCTTGCTATGTTGTCTAATCTTCCTGCTGCAGCCTCCTGAGTAGGTAGATTTACTGATGTTCATCGTCACACTCAGCTCTCCTCAGCCTTTAAAAGCCTAAATGCCCAGGCCCCAGGGCACACAGAAGTGAGAAAGTGGGTTTCTGGGATCTTCCCAGACATGTGCACAGCTCTAAATGACCAGGGTCTCAGTCAGGACCTGTGAGAGTCTCCAGTGGTTTCCGTAAGCGCTGGGTCTTGAGTGCCCTCTCGATAACCAGCCTGCTATGTCTTAGTTTGCTTGGGGAGGAAAGAGTTTATTTGGCTTCTATATCCTAAATCACAGTCCATTGAGGGAAGTCAAGCAGGAACTCAAAGAGAACAGAAACCTGGAAGTTGGAGCTGATGCAGAGGCCATTGGAGAAACGCTGCTTACCGGCTTACTCTCTTGGCTTACTCAGCCTGCTTTCTTCCTACACCCAGGACTGAACCACCAGCCCAGCCCAGAGGAGGGCACCGCCCATAGTTAGCTGGGCCCTCCTGTATCAATTATCAGTCAAGACATTCCCTACAGACTTACTTACAGGAGACATTGCCTCAAATGAGGTTCCCTTTTCCAAAATGATTAGTTTGTGTCAAACTAGCCAGCATGGGCTGGACGCTAAACAAGCCATTATTTTCAACCACTATTCCAAAAAGTTGTCGTTTCTATAGAATGAATGATGTGCCTAGGCAAGTAACTTATAGGTGTGGCTTTTCCAGGGACCTTTGAACTGATCACATAGTGGCAGTGCCATGTGACTCTGTCTTTTTAAGGAGCTTAGATCTCATTCAGACTGTTAGTGACCTACTGTGAGTGGCCCAGTTCAGACACCACAAGCGCACTCTTCACCAAGGTTGGGTGGATTTACTGGAAATAACATTCCTTAGATTGTTGTATTGGAAGCAGATATTCAGTGTGACCCAAATAAACAGGAACAGAGGGAAAGTAATTCAGTAAGGCCGTTTCTATTTATAAAAAGGGTGTCCCATGGGCTGGAGAGATGGCTCAGCCACTAAAGGCTAGGCTCACAACCAAAAATGCTGTCCCGTGACCTAAACCAGGCTACCAAACACACTGTGGCAGTAAGTGCACTTGATTGTATTCTGATGCAGGTGTGACTGTGCCTTTTCCCCACTGGACGGGACCCAACGCCACACGCTTTCATGATTGACTTGTTTTAAGAGAACAGAAAATCTGGGAGGGAACAGTAGTAGCTGGGACTCCTGGAGTGCTTGCAAGGTCTTTGGATAAGTTCTACCAGACTAAAAGACTCGAATGCCAGGTGGGGCCTGGAGACATGGTTCAGCAGTGAGAGCCTCTGACGCTCTTACAGAGGGCCCAGAGTTGGGTTCCCGGCACCCATTTGGGGGCCCAAAAGATCCGGGGCTCTCTTTGACGTGCACAGGCACTGCATGCAGGTGACCCACAGACATATATGCAGATAGTGCAACCATAACATAATAAAATAAAAAGTTACAAGGTTTCACAAGACGGGACAGCTACCTTTGATAAATTGTTTTTCTCACAGTGAAAAGCCTGTGAGGTATTTGCAAGAACCTAAAGACAGTTGTTTTGGACAGTGCTACTATTTTCATTACTTGTTGAGAAGATTTTTGAAGGTTTGTTTTTCATTATGTGTATATGTGTGGTGGTAAGGAGGCATGCGTGTGATTGCAGATGTGAGAAGATTTTTGAAGGTTTGTTTTTCATTATGTGTATATGTGTAGTGGTAAGGAGGCGTGTGTGTGATTGCAGATGCCCTGAGAGGACAGAGGTGTCGAACTACCCGACATGGGTGCTAGGAACCAAAACGTGGGTCTTTTGCAAGAGTGATACCTCATTTTAACTGCTGAGCCCGCTCTCCCCAGGGCTCTCAAATTTGTTTTTGTTATTTTGAATTATGCGCATATGTTTCCTTAAACTAGAGTCCCAACATGGTTGCTAGGAACTGAACTCAGGTCCTCTGCAAGAGTAATAAGAGCTCTTAACCACTGAGCCCTTTCTCTATCTAGCCCCTGTTTGTTTGTTTGTTTGCTTGTTTGTTTGTTTTGAGATAGACTCCCATTCTATAGTTGGAGCCTGGCCTAGAACTTCTCATTACTTTTAAGAAAGAACAGATTGGGGCTGGAGAGACAGCTTAGCAATTAAAAGCACCTTGTTGCTGGTGCAGAAGACGTGGGTTTGGTTCCCAGTACCCACACTATCACTCACAACATTGTCACTCCATAATTCCAGAGTACTTTCTTCTGACCTCTGAGGACACCAAATGCACATGTAGTGTACATGCAGGCAGAACACTCATAGAAATACAATAAGTAAACAAAAAAGAATGATTTATGAAGGTTATCCCTGGCCCATCTTGAGGGACCTCTGTGTGCATTCTTCATTAATTGGATTCCCATTGATACCATGTGTTTACAGACTGTCAGGAGTCCTGTGGTAGCCCCACAATGTGTTCTTGTCCGTATTTGCGTATGATGATCTACAGTTTCTGAAGGCAGGGAAGATGTTTTTGTGTTTGTTTCCTCACAACCATTTACACACTTCTTCACCAAATGATAGAAGCTGCAAGTCCTACAAAGCAGACCACACATGGACAGGAACCTGCAAGTGTCCCAGTTCTGATGTTAAGTGGTTCTGGGCCTGGAGAGGTGGCTCTGTAGTTATGATGGCTGTTTGTCCTGCCTACTTTTGTATTGCCATAATAAAATACATGTATCAGACAACTCAAAAAACAAAGTGTTTGGTTTGGGGCTTACTTCAGAGAGCGAGGCTGTGAACATCATGCCGCAGGCAGATAGAGTTCTGGGGCAGTTGCTGAGAGCTCATGTCTCATCCTCAAGCATGAAGCAGAGAACTAATTTGGAATGGCATGGGCTTTTGAAACTTCAGAGCCCAACTGCAGTGACAAGGCCACACCTAATCCTTCCCAAACACCAACTGGGAGCCAAGGATTCAAACATGAGTCTCTGGGGGCCATTCTTATTCCAACCAAAACATTACTCTTCCAGAGGGCTGGGATTCCATTCTCAGCACTCAGTGTCTCTGTCTTTCAGGTTAGGTTGTGTGGTTCTAATGACACTGAATTTTAAGAGAATCTGTTGTTTGTTTGAAAGAGACTCAAGCTGGAGAAGCGGCTCAGCATAGAATGCATAGTGCTCTTGCAGAGGCCATAGTTCAGTTCCCAGCACCCACACCAGGTGGCTCACAGGTTCCAAGCATCCCACATCCTCATCAGGCCTCTTCAGGCACTGCGCTCACACGTGCAAACCCACACTCAGATACATACACATAATTAAAAAAAAATTTTTAAAAAGCAAACAGTCAGGTATTATGGTGTGTGCCTTTATGTCTCTGGATTTAAGGCTAGCTTTGGCTACCCAGTGAGGCTCTGTCTTAAAACAGGAAAAAATGAGGTTCTATGAAGCTTGATATAGTAGTGTGTCCTCCAAGTCCTAGCACTTCAGAGGCAAGTGTCACGTCTAGAAATTGGAGCCTAGACTCTGTACCTGGGGGTGGGGGCGGCTTTGTACATGGTTTACTCAACCTGAGAAAGACACTGTGGTAGTGAAGCTGGAAATTTTACTCGTAGCCTTGAGCATGCAAAGTCATTCTCTTTCACTAACCTAAACCCCTAGCCCTTAGAAGCAGAGCCATTTCACAAATAAAAGGATTCACTCTCCTCCCCCTTTTAACCGTTTTCATGTGTATGTGTGTGCTTGCATGAGTTCATGCACACCCCTGCATACAGCAGCCCACGGAGGCCAAAAGGGCCCTGGATCCCCTGGAACTGGGATTGCAGGTGGTTGTGAGCCACTGTGTGGGTGCTGGGAATCGCTGACTCTGTCCAGCCCCCGCTGCACTCTAAAAATGGAGCAGAGCACACTAGGATTGCCTCGTAAATATTTGATGATGGAGCATTTACTCCTAACTTCACAAGATTCAAGGAAGCATGAGCTACCCTTCATTATTTCCTGGGACCTTCGTGTTTTGTTTTTTTTATCGTTAATCCTTTGTGTTTCAGAATTGGAGTCTAATATGAAACTTAAATCTACTGAAACATTATCTCAATGAGATAAAACATATTTTACAGAATTGTTTTTCTTTGGCTTTAGGTTGGCGTTGCAAAAGGTATGGCCATCGAACAGGCGACAAAGAATGCCCTTTCTTTATCAAAGGCAACCAGAAGTTAGAACAGTTCCGAGTTGTAAGTAAACCCTGCACTGTTGATATTAACAGTTACCACAGATGGTGAACGTTAGGAGATAGGTGGTCACTAGTGAACATGTGCTCTATAAATACACACCCCTCTTATACATTTGTAACAGATAACCTCTTTAGCAAAAAGCTAACTGGGGGCTGGATATGTAGCTCCTATAGTAAAGTACTTGTGCAGTGCACAGAGCCCTTGGTTCTAGCCCCAGCACCACATACAGCAAGCATGATGGTACTTGCCTGTAATGCCATCACTTGGGAGGTAGGGGCAGAAGAAGTTCAAAGTCATGAGTTCAAAATCAACCTTTGCTACTGAGTGAGTGTGAGACCAGAAGGGAAGAAAAGGGAGGGGAAAGACTCTATTAAAATGCTCTCTGTTTCACAGGTCATCAGTTTGACATGGAGAACAGAAAGTTCAGGACTAACCTGAGCAGCTTAGTGAGATCTTGTCTCAAACTGAGAAAGAAAATTTGAAATGACTGGAGGTGGATGTAGACAGCTCTGGTGGCATGCTTGCCCAGCATGGACAGAGTCTGAGTTCAGTCCACAGCATTGCAGACGCAAAGACAGACAGACAGACAGACGATAGACAACCTGAGGAACAGTGATTCATTTTCTCAAATCCAACACCATGTATTCAACCCTTCTTTGTAGTTTACGATCTATAAAATTCACATTTCTTACTCAGGTGAGGGACTTTTGTTCCTGTGTAAACTTAGATGTGTCTTTGGAGCTGGAAGTGTGTATTTGCTAAGATAAGACAGCTAGCTCTCCCATCTCCTCGCTGCACTTTCACGAATCACCTCTTGGTATGCATTCACATCCAGTAACCAGTTCTGCCAAGTAAGGCTTGATCTGTGAATGTACTAAGGTTATCAGTATCTCCAGACTGAAATCAGCAGGGCTGGGTGTGGTGAGCTGTGTCTGCAATCCAGCTCTTGAGAAACAACAGAAAGACCCTGGTGAGGCCAGCTTGGGGCCCATAGCAACAGCCTCTCACATAACAAAACATCAAAGTGCATTCTCCAGGGAGCAGGGAGATGATTTCACGGATAAAATAGCCCTTGGCAAACAAGCACAAAGATGGGAGGGTAACTCTCCATCATCCATGCCAATGCTAGGTGGGCATAGCAGCCCACCAGTGCCAGCGTTCAGGGGGTAGAAAGAGGATCCCTGAGGAAACTAGCTGGTTAGAATAGCTGTCTTGGGGGCTCTGCTTCAACTGAGATACCTTGCCTCAATGAATAAGATGGAGCGCACTGGAAAAGATTCCTAAAGTCAGACATGGGCTCTGACTTTTGCACGTACACACACACACACACACACACACACACACACACACACACACACAAAATTCTCCAAAAAGACAATGAAAGAAAAAGCATTGTCTAGACTCTGTGAAGCTAGAGCTTGAGCCCAGGGCCCCCCGCATTCTAGGGGAACACTGTGTACTCCCTACAGTCCCAGACATAGAATTATGTTCTGATGTTGAAGCCTGCAGATTGTTAGGGGAAAGGGTTCATGAAATCCTAAGTGAAAAACACCCTGTGGTTGTGTGTAGGCATCCATACCTGTAGTCCCGTCACTCAGAGACAAGGCACTTCAGTCTCTGAGCTTGAGCCCAGCCTGGTCTCCAGAGCAAGTTCCAGGCCAGCCAGGGGTACACAGTGAGGCTCTTTAACAAAACAAACAAAAACGTTGCATATATCTTATGGCTCAAATTCTTTATAAAATAAACCAAAAACCAGCCAGGCAGTGGTGGTGCACACCTTTAACTCCAACAGTAGGAAGGCAGAGGCAGGTGGATCTCTGTGAGTTTCAGGCCAGCTGGGTCTACAACATGAGTTCCAGGACAGCCAGGGCTGTTAACACAGATAAACCCTATCTCAAAAAATGTTTGAATAATAATAATAAAATATACCAAATTTAACAGTAATTACCCCTGCTTGATGAGAGTGCAGATAAGATTACTCTTACACACGTGTGTGCATTACCCTGCTTGATGACAGTGAAGATTTAAGGTTACTCTTACACACGCGTGTGCATTACCCTGCTTGATGAGAGTGCAGATTTAAGGTTACTCTTATACACGTGTGTGCATTACCCCTGCTTGATGAGAGTGCAGATTTAAGGTTGCTCTCACACACGCGTGTGCATTACCCTGCTTGATGAGAGTGAAGATTTAAGGTTACTCTTACACACGCGTGTGCATTACCCTGCTTGATGAGAGTGAAGATTTGAGGTTACTCTTACACACGCGTGTGCATTACCCTGCTTGATGAGAGTGCAGATTTAAGGTTGCTCTCACACACGCGTGTGCATTACCCTGCTTGATGAGAGTGCAGATTTAAGGTTACTCTTACACACGCGTGTGCATTACCCTGCTTGATGAGAGTGCAGATTTAAGGTTGCTCTTACACAAGCGTGTGCATTACCCCTGCTTGATGAGAGTGCAGATTTAAGGTTACTCTTATACACGTGTGTGCATTACCCTGCTTGATGACAGTGAAGATTTAAGGTTACTCTTACACACGCGTGTGCATTACCCTGCTTGATGAGAGTGAAGATTTGAGGTTGCTCTCACACACGCGTGTGCATTACCCTGCTTGATGAGAGTGCAGATTTAAGGTTACTCTTACACACGCGTGTGCATTACCCTGCTTGATGAGAGTGCAGATTTAAGGTTGCTCTTACACAAGCGTGTGCATTACCCCTGCTTGATGAGAGTGCAGATTTAAGGTTACTCTTATACACGTGTGTGCATTACCCTGCTTGATGACAGTGAAGATTTAAGGTTACTCTTACACACGCGTGTGCATTACCCTGCTTGATGAGAGTGAAGATTTGAGGTTACTCTTACACACGCGTGTGCATTACCCTGCTTGATGAGAGTGCAGATTTAAGGTTGCTCTCACACACGCGTGTGCATTACCCTGCTTGATGAGAGTGCAGATTTAAGGTTACTCTTACACACGCGTGTGCATTACCCTGCTTGATGAGAGTGCAGATTTAAGGTTGCTCTTACACAAGCGTGTGCATTACCCCTGCTTGATGAGAGTGCAGATTTAAGGTTACTCTTATACACGTGTGTGCATTACCCTGCTTGATGACAGTGAAGATTTAAGGTTACTCTTACACACGCGTGTGCATTACCCTGCTTGATGAGAGTGCAGATTTAAGGTTGCTCTTACACAAGCGTGTGCATTACCCTGCTTGATGAGAGTGCAGATAAGGTTACTCTTACACACGCGTGTGCTCTCTACCAGCTGAGCCGCACTCCCAGCCTGTGTTTCCAAGTGCTTAGACCTTTCAGTCTTGCTTCTAGCAGTGGTCAGCTCCGGGCATGGTGTCTTTCTTTTTTTCTCACTTTTTCTTAAAATTTATTTTGTATGGATGCGAGTTTGCATTTGCCACGGCACTCATATGGGAAGGTTGAGACAACCAGAGAGTCAATTCTCTCCTACCCCATGGGTCTTAGGGATCAAACCTACGTGGTCAGTCTTGCTGACAGATGTCCCTCAAGCCGTGTTGCTGACCCCATGTCTGTGAGTAGAGGCACATGCTGCCAAGCCTGCTGGCCTGAGTTTGATCCCCAGAACCCACATGGTGGAGGGAAAATGAGACTTCTGATAGTTGTTCTCAGACCTCCATGAGCAAACAGTGACACGCAAGCATGTACACATTTTTGTGCTTTTATACACACACACATACACATACATATACACACACATACATACACTCACACACACAAATGTTAAAAATAATGGGGCTGGAGAAATTGCTCCATTTAAAGGCAGTCGGCCCCTCTTCTGGAGACCCATTCCATTTCCAGGACCCAAATGAAGCAGCTGACATCTGCTGTGACTATAGCTCCAGGGAACATGACACCCTCTTCTGACCTTTCATGGGCACCCCCATATACATGGCATACATTCACACATGCACTTAAATGAAAACTAAAATGCTGTTTAAAACATAAAAGCACACAGATTTGCAGAGAGCAAGAGTATGCATTAAAACCAAAGCAACAGTACACACTGGGCTGAGTCTTCTGTGGAGAGTGACACAGGAGAGCCGGGCATGGTGGAGCACCTTTAATCCCAGCACTCAGGTACAGGCAGCAGATCTCTGAGTTCTGGGCCAGCCTGGATTACATAGTGAATTCCATGCCAGCCAGGGCTACATTGGTGAGATCCTGTCTCTAAAAAATAAACCACAGAAAGACTGATCCAGGGCCACCCACATCCAGGGATGGAGGACCCGGTTCTGGCCTGTGGCTTTCTGTTAGGGGCCTAAAGGACAGAGGGTTTCCGGTCACTAGGCATAGAGTAGTTCTCTATTTTGATTGACAGATTAAGTTACATAACCATTTCTGTTCCTGAGCTTGTCCCTCCCCATCTTATGTAATCATATGCACACACATTATACATTGGCCTAACATGGTAACTAAGCATTCTCCCAAAAAGTTTACGTAGGGGCTTGTCATCGTGGCACACACCTTTGATCCCAGCACATGAGAGGCACATGTGAGTTCAAGGCCAGCCTGATCTACAAAATGAATTCCAGGACAGCCAAGGCAGAAAAGCCCTCCCTGTCTCTCAAAAAAATAAAAATTAAAGTTTTTCCTTATCACACATGAACCTGAAACCACCTGTCTAGGCTCCCCTGGATCTGCATTTGTACCTTCATGTTAGACAGAATCCATGTGTGCTTGGAAGTCACTGTGAAGAGGAACTTAGTTCATTGTTTAGAGTAGGGTGTGTGCACAGGCTGGAAAGTGCATAGCCCAAAACAAGGGGAGCCCCAGGCTTCTAAACTAACCTCTCTGCTTGCCTGCCTCAAAGGTGGCACCTCATGCTTGTAGGCCCAGCACCCAGGGGAAGCAGAATTACCTTAAGTTAGAGGTCATTATTTACAAGTTTTAAAGATTTATTTATTTTTATTTTATGAATGGATGTTTTACCTGCCTGTCTGTGCAATGCCCAGAGAGGCCAGGAGAGGGCATCAGATCCCCTGACTGGATAGTGCTATATGTAGATTTGGAATAGAAACCATGTCCTCAGGAAGAGCAGCCAGTGGCCATCTTTCCAGCCCCTCCTGTGTTTCTTTATATGGGATATTTAATTATTTCTGGTATATTCTAATTGTATAAGTATTTTATAGCCTTAAAGTGCTTACAGTAATAACCCTGGCTGTAGTGGCACACAGCTGTAATCCCAACATTCAGAAGGCTGTAGCAGGACTGCCATGAGCTAGAGGCCAGCCTGGTCTACATAGTGAGTTTCAGGTCAACAGAGAACTGTAGCAAAACACAGTGGGACTCTCATCTCCAAAAGCCCAAAATAATGTAATTATAGTCTTCTAAAGGGATTAAAATAAATTGTAAGTGGTGGTTATTGCTTGGGATCCCAGCGCCTGGGAGATTGAAGCAGGATCGACATAGTATGAGGTGACCCTGGATGACAGAGTGAGAGCTCGTCTCACAATAAGCAGGGACTGGTGACAAAGGCTGTAATCCAGCACTTTAGGGGGTGGAAGCAGGAGGGTCAGGGTCAAGCAGGTGAGGACAAGGTTGTCCTCGGTGTCACAGAAAGTTCAAAGCCAGCCTGAGCTACATGGTAAAGTCTTGTCTGATTGAGAGAAGAAACTGGTACACTAACATCAGTACAGGGAGCTAACTGAGCCCCAGCACTCAGGAGGCCTAGGAGGGAAGATCAACAATTCAGGGCCAGTCTGCGCGCCACATCCCGTTTGAAGGCAGTCAAGGCTAGAGTCTCAAACTAAACAATAATGACATCAAATCCCAGGGTCAGTTCATAGAGGTTAAATTTTTACATGCTAAAGCAGTTCATGTTTACTGATCACAATGTAACCTTCTCTAACCCTTAAGGCACATGAAGATCCGATGTATGACATCATTCGAGAGAATAAAAGACATGAAAAGGATGTAAGGTAAGGCTGTCCCATTGTTAACCAAAGTCCTCTTCAAATCTGAAACTATACAGTGTCTTAAAAAGTGTTCTAATATCTGGGGGACCATTTGTAATCCCAGTCCATTAACTGAGTAGCTGGGAGAACAAGATTTATCACTGGGTAATGAGTAGGCCGGCTTTTACTACAGTTCCCTAAATAAGCAGTAGGCATGCCTTGAGTTGTGGACAATCACACTGTGCTGTATCTTTAGGGTGTGTGTGTGTGTGTGTGTGTGTGTGTGTGTGTGTGTGTGTGTGTGTGTGTGCGCGCTCTTGTGTTATCTTGCACAGTGTCTCACCATGAAGCTCAAGTTGGCCTCAAATTCTAGACTTTTCTGTGTCAGTCTAAAGAGTGCTGAGATGACAAGCATATCGACAAAATTAAGGAAGGGGTGTGGCTTTGTTAGCAAAGTACTTACCTATCATGTATGAAGCCCTGGTTTTGGTTCCATCAACAGAATTGCATATACAGGTATTATAATGCACACCTGGACCACTACACTTGGGAGGTGCAGGCAGGAGGTTCAGAAGTTTAAGGTCACCTTGACTACGTAGGAGTTGAGGCTAGGCTGGAATACACTGGGACCCTTTACCCAGAACAAAAAAGGTTGTTTTCTAATTGGGTGTATTGTAGTTCTCAAGAAGCTGCGTTACTATGAAACAGCAGTGGGAATGTTTCGATGGGTATGCACTTGCTAGAAGTTACAAGGGCCACGGGAGTTTTCACGGGTATTTAGGACAAAGGAGAGGGTTATCTTTAGCAAGGTAGTTATTCCTGATTTCCCCAGCTCAGGGCTGCTCTTAAGTGGAATGTCGTTGTGATGAATCTGTTTAGGATCCAGCAGTTAAAACAGTTACTGGAGGACTCCACCTCAGATGAAGATGAGAGCAGCTCCAGCTCCTCAGGCAAAGAGAAGCGCAAGAAAAAGAAGAAGAAAGAAAAACACAAGAAAAGAAAGAAGGAGAAGAAAAAGAGGAAGAAACGGAAGCACAAGGCTTCCAAGTCGAGTGAGAGCTCAGATGACAGCTGACGGCAGATTCTCAAAACCCCCACAGGCCAAAGAACAGAGCCACCCCTGAGAGCGACGGGACAGGACTAGGAGGGGACACCCAGCACAGCTGCAGATTGTCACCACCTCTTGGTACAAGTGACCACCTCAGGGCAGGCGGGCTCCCGGGTGCTGCTCCCAGCAGCATCTGTCCTCTGTCCCCGACGGTCGCTTGTGTCTGTGATTGCTTTAATGGGCAGGGGAGGTGATGAAGCGACTCTAGGGTGCTGCCTCAGCTTTTGCCCTGAGTGTGGCACCTCAGTTCCCATGGACTTCAGCATGACCCTTCTCTGTGGTTCAGGATAATAAAAGTTCATGATTTATTTTTTAAATGTAGTCATTATGAATTCAGGCAGGTGGTCCAAGACTAAAATCTACACACTCCTTTTTTTCACCCCTGTTCCGGTTGGCTCACAGTTTGCATTAGAGTTTTTAATAAATAGCTCATGTAGACCTAGGTGTATGCAATTCCAGCCCTGGGAGAGATTGTTTTATTTCATTTTGAGACAGGGTCATAGCTCTGTCTGGTCCAGAGCTGGCTATGTTAATAGGCTGGCTTTAAACAAATAGGGATCTGCTTGCCTCTGCTTCCTAAGTGCTGGGATTAAAAGCATTTGCCACCATGCCAGGTATATATAGAACTGTGTATGTGTGCGTGCGTGCGTGCGTGTGCGTGCATGGGCGCGTGTGCGCGCACACACGAGCGCACTCCAGAGGACAACCTCAAGTGTCATTCTTTAAGTGCCTTTTTTTTTCTCATAGTCCCTCTGCTCACCAAGTAGGTCAGCCTGGCTGGCTGGTGAGGCCCCAGGAATCTCCTGTCTTCGCCTCCCCAACACTGGGATTGCAGATACACACCACAGCTGGTGAGGCCCCAGGATTCTCCTGTCTTCGCCTCCCCAACACTGGGATTGCAGATACACACCACCACGTTTGGCTTTTTTTCACATAGTCTTGATGCTTGCATGGCAAGCACTTACAGACTGAACTAACAATCTCCAGCCCCAGGGCTTTTTATAGACAAATGGTCTTCTATGCTAAATAAATTCCAGGGAAGCATTAGACTGAGTACCTAGCTACATCACAGAACACAGCCATAGTTTCTTACCTCTATGTGCCTCTAGTGTAGACTGGGCTGTGACAGAGGTCGGGGATGTTCCTACAAGAAGCCCTATTTTGTTGTTGCTGAAACAAAGCTACACATTCCTTTTGGTGTTTCGAGACCTGTAGATCTGGCTGTTCTGAAACTCACTCTGTAGTCCAGACTAGCCTCAAACTCAGATCTACCAGTCTCTGCCTCCTGAGTGTTGGGATTAAAGGTGTGTGCTGTGTGCCACCACATATGGTCTATATATACTCTTGAACAGCTGAGCCATTTCTCTAGTCCCTACACAGCAAGTCTTAAAACGAATTAAAAGGTTCAGGGTAGGAGGGAGATACAGAGGTCTTTGCTCACAAGTAATAGGGAAACCTGGAATTACAGCACACAAGGCTGTTTCTTCATGGGAAGGACTGCATTACCTGTTACCCACTCAGAAGACTGAAGTGCCATGCTTTCTAGCCTGGTGACCTTTGCACTGTGTGGCCAGAGATGAAGGGCATCATATCATCCCCCAGACCCTTATAATAAATTTGTTTTCGCCAGCCAATGTATAAAACCTATCTCTATAGATTTTACAAATAGTTTTGATGTAGTCTCATCTGATCTACATTTAGCTTAACTTGTCCTCAAGATTTATGCATGATTTCTCGGGCATGCAGGATTGAGCTAATCATTACCAGCATAGTTTCCACTGAATTATGCTGTGCTTATATATGCCTAAAATAAACCACTTGTGGTCAGACTCCAGAAGTTAGAACCAACACAGGTTACTGAGTCCTGATGAACAAAACTGCCTCAGACTGTCTTTCTGCGGACCGTAAAGGTCACCCACACTCCCGTCACCCACACTCCCCGTCGGTCTGGGGTGGTATGGAGAGGTGCTCAGTGAGTAAGAGTACTGTTGCTCTCGCAGAGGACCTGGTCTAATGCACATAGTGGTCACAGACACAGGGATCCAATGCCACCTTCTGAGCTCTGTGGGCACCAGGCATACCTGTGGTACATATACATACATGCAGCCACACTCCTGCACATAGAATAAAATATTGAGCCAGGTGTAGTAGCCCATGCCTTCATAACCCCAGCACCCAGGAGGCAGAAGCAGTTACTATCTGTGAGTTCAAGCCCAGCCTGGTCTACATAGCAAGTTCAAAACCAGTCAAGGCTACATAGTGAGACCCTGTCTCAAAATAAATTAACTAAATATAATTTGATTTGGGGGCAAGAGAGATGCTTAGTGGTTAAGGAGTACTTGCTGCCTTTCCGAAGGACTCAGTTCAGTTCTGAGCATCCATGGCGGGCAGTTCACAACTGTTTTCTAACTCCTGGGAGATCCAACAGCTCTGACCCTGGGGACACCTGCACACATGTACACAGCCACATACAGAAACACAGATGGATATTTTTATTTTAAAGTGGGGCAGTAGTTAGAAGGACTGGCTGCTCTTCCAGAAGGCTCAGGTTTGATTCACAGCACCTACATGGTGGCTATAACTGTCTATAACTGTAGTTCTGGAACATCCCACAACCATTTTCTGCCTCCAGGGGCAACAACCACACAAGTGGTCCACAGATACACAAGTGGGCAAAACACCCATGCGTCTAACATACAAGGGCTGGAGAGATGGCCCAGTGGTTAAAGCATGTGCTGCTGTTACAAAGGACCTGAGTTCTGTTTCTAGCAACCACGCCAGGCAGCTCCCAAGGGCCTGTAACTGCAGTCAAGGAAATCAGGCTCCCCCCTCTCTCTGCCTCTGCAGATGCTTGTGCTCCATGTGTTTATCTCCCACACACACATGCTAGCAGGTGTGTGCACATAATTAAAAATTAATAAATCATTAAATAAAAAATTCAACTACTTAAAAAATCCAAAGCTAGTAATGGTAAAAGGTGTGTGTAATCACAGCACACAGGAGGTGGAAGCAGGGGGATCAAGGTCGTTCATCCTTTGATTCACGCGAGTTTGAAGCCAGCCTGGGTGCATGAGATCCTCTTTCAGAAAGAAAAATCTCCGATAATAACAGAAAGTCACATGGGGCTGGAGACAGAGCATAATGGAAGACCCTTAGTTTGACTCCCAGTACCAGGAAAAGGGTCAGGGAGAGATGGTTGAACAAAATAAGCATGAGGACCCAGTGCCGGGGAGTGGAGAGGGAGCTGGCTGAAACAGGCAGGTCTCAGAGGCTCACTGGCCAGGCAGTCTAGCCCGTGTGAGCTGCAGATTCATCGAGTGAGCCTGTCTCACAGAGAGTGAGCCAGACCTGGACCTGCAGAGGCAGGCTGTGGGCTCTGAACTCAGGCCAGCCTGGTCTACAGAGCAGGTTCTAGGACTACATAGTAAGACACCCAACAGTGACTCCTGGACTACACAGGGCACACAGGTAGTTGAACACACCAGCACACGCACACGCAGACACACATGCAAACATCACACAGAGACACATACAGCAAACACACAAATAACAGTGTAGGTTGATGACCCTACAAATTCAACTGAGCCCACAAAGCCAACTAGCAGAATGTGCTAGTCACCTGTTCAGACTTTAGTCCTCACATTTCCAGCCTACACCCTACTACAGTCACCAGAACACCCTACCGACCTTCATCGTGGCTGTGATGTGAAGAATGCTAACACCAGTCCCGTTCTCGTCCCTCCATCCTCAGAACTGAAGCTAGGATGGATTTCTCTTGTGAGTCAACACTTTTAAGACAGAAGAGGTAGTCTAGGTGTTTCTAACAAAATCACAGAAGTCAGACTCCAGACCAAGGGAACATTTCACATGCCAGTATTGACTTGGATAAAAGACATGTCATACAGCAAGAAATGCTAATTTCTTTTTCAGTGACATTTTTATTATGTGGAAATGTGGGCATGCGTTTGCCTTGGCACTTGTGTGGAGGTCAGGGGACAACTTGCTGGAGTTCATTCTCTTCTACCATGTGGGTTCCGCTGATGAAGCTCATCATGTTTTGCTTACCGAATCACACTGCTTACTGGGAGAAATGCTTAATTATTAACAGCAGGTCCTGAGCAACCAGCAAGGAAGTGGAGATACGAGTCCTACAGCCAACCGTCGGTGACTAAGGACATATATTTTTCATGTCCTCCAGTGAGTGCCCTGCTGGCAATTAGCTTTGGGTTCTGTGAGATTTCTAGCAGAGAGCCCAGTTTAGCCTGCCCAGACTTATCACCTGAAGAATAAGGATCGTATCTGGTAGATGTTTTGGTTTTTGGAAACTAGATGGACTTGAACCCTGTGGTCCTGCCTCAGTCCCATTCAAATGCCAAGATTACAGGAGCACACCACCATCTGATGCCTTTAAGGTGTGGTAGTTTGTTAAGGTGCAACAGGTAACAAACACTCCTGGTTGTCCCCATGCTATGAGGCCGTGACATTGAGCTGCAGAAGCCAGTGACTTTTCAGGGTGCTGCACCCAGACTGCCTGAGTGAGATGCAGCTACTTGCTTGGCCTCTGCTCCTCCATTTCCCTCTTTACGTCCCGATGTTATGAGAATAGCATCATGTCATAAAGCATTTTATTCGGTGCTAGAAATAGGATTCAGGGTGCTCCACCACTGAACCATTTCCCTGGTCTTTTGTAAATCAAAGAGCAGAATCTTCTCGTGTTTTAATGGCTAAGTGCATGCTAACCCTTTAAATCATGTTATGCAGAACTAAGCCATGTTAGTGACAGAGCTTTGGTAGCAGCACCCAGGCCAGAACCAGGACCACCTTTCATGTGCACCAGTATCATGGGGGTACAGGGAGACGAGACCATGGCTGAAAAGCAGGTGAGTGACCCATCAGGCTTTGCTGGGTGCAGTGAATGTCAGTTCACAACTGTGACGTTGGTTATTTTTACTCTCAAATGCACAGAGGCTTACTTTTTTCTTTTTTCTTTTTTTCTTTTTTTTTTTTTTAGAGACTTATTCTTACTTAAATGCCTAGCCTTAGTTTGGCTTGTTTCTAGCCAGATTTTCTAACTTAAATCATCCCATTTCTCTTTATGTTTTGCCTCTGAGCTTTTTACCTTTCTTTATTCTATATATTTTTCTTCCCTTCTTACTCCATGCTGGCTGTGTGGCTGGCCCTCTCTACTTCTCCCTTCTCACTCCTCCCATTCTCCTATTTGTCCTCTGTGCTTGGCTCCCTGCCTATCCTTTCTCCTACCTGGCTATTGGCCGTTCAGCAACTTATTAGGCCCATCAGGTGCTGTAGACAGGCAAAGTAACGCAGCTTTTTAAATGCAACGTAAAAGAATGCAGCACATCTTTGCATCATTAAACAAATATTCCACACATAAACAAATGTCTTAAACTAATACTCCCCAGCACAAATGTGCTTTTGCAGGATACTTAGTAAGGAGAATTAGAGTTCCAAGTGAGTGACTGAAGAGGCAGTGTCATGATAGCCCTGCTGGCTTCCATCATGATGAATTAGTTATTAAATGATTAAGAGCTTAAATTTTACTGAGCAGGGACCTGTAAAGAAATGGGGCTGTGGGAAACAGGTGGCAGTGTTAAAAGCAGACAGAGAGAATGTAGCTAGCATGGGCAAAGGATTACTGAGGCTTCTGCTTCCTAGAAACTACACAGCTAATTGTGATTGGCCTGGGAGTTTGGTCCAATCTCAGAATCATAGAATACAGAAAGTAGATAGCAGAGAGGCTGGAGTGGCTGGGACCACCCGGGACAGCAAGGGGAGGGGAAGGGCATCAGGCACTGGGCCTTTGATCTTGCTTCCCAGTGTGTCTCCTGGTACCAGGGCCACCTTGGTTTTCAGATGTGGATCTCATTGTCCATGCTGGGTGTGGCAGTGTGGCATTCTGAGGTTAACTAGAGACAGCAGTATGCGCCGTTGTCAAGAGTTCGAGTTCTGCTTCCTCAGAGATGACTGCCTTGCCTCCTTCCAGGTGGCAGGAAGGACAAGGGAGGAAGAAAAGCTTCCTTCCTGCAGGAACCTTCAGCCCGCTTCTCCTTTCCCGAGTTTCGGTCTAACCACTGGCTTTACTTTGGGCATGGGTTCTAGGGCTAATGGTGTTGGCTTTGTAGGGTGAGCTCCGGTGCATAGGCGAGGATGGGATGGGATTGTCTAGCACCCTGCAGATTCCGTTATGATGAACAGTTTTCATTGCGTGGTTTCTGCTGGTGGTGAGCAGCACTGAGGACGCCAGCTCTGCTGTGATAGGGTATCTCAACAGTCTACCGGGTTGAGAGAGTATTTGCTTTGGTAGAACCAGCTATGTTGGACAGAGTCACTCTGCAGCCAGAGAACAGTGGGAGGTCACCAGCTTAGGCCTTCTGTGTATTGTGCAGGGATTCTTTGCTGAGTTTTGAGGCATGTAGCTGTGACATTTTGTTTGGTTTTTGTTGTATTTTTGTTTTGTTTTGTTTCAAGACAAGGTCTCTCAGTGTAACGGTCCTGGCTGTCCTGGAGCTCACTGGGATTAAAGGAATGTGCCACCACTGCCAAGCTAGCTGTGACATTCTAAAATTGAAATTATTTTAAAGGTTATTTTCAGCTGGATGTGGTGGCTCATGCTTTTAATCCCAGAACTTGAGAGGCAGAGACAGGTGGATCTCTGTGAGTTCGAGGCTAGCCTGGTCTACAAAGCTAGTTCTAGGACTGTGAAAGCTACACCAAGGAACCCTGTATCAAAAAGCCGAAAAAAAGATTATTTTTATATGAATGAATGTTTTGTATGTATGTATGTCTGTGTATTATATGTGTACCTGGTGCCCAAAGAGACCAAAGAGGGTGTTAGATCCCCTGAAATAGGAATATAGATGGTTAAAAACTGCTATGTGCTGGAAATCAAACCCAGATCCACTACTGACCATCTCTCCAACCCCAGAAACTTAAAAAGAATAGGGGTTTACTATTTTTATGCATAGGGATGTTTTGCCTTCCCTGTTGTATTGGAAGATGGCCCAGAGGTTTAACGAGTCAAAGGACCATGCTGTTGACAGTCTGCTCTTCTGTCTGGTTGCACAAGCTATTGTGGATCTAAGCAGGGTGGAGTTAAGGTTGGAAACTGTCAATCCTCCCACCTTGCCTGTGACCTGAAAACAAGAGAGCTTGGTGTCAGGGACACGGTACTGGCACAAAGACAAATCTCTTGGCCAGAGGGTCTGTCATTCCCCAGCATTCCTCTCCACATCTCTAACTGGAACAGTGCTTTCACTGAAATTTATCTAAGGTAAAATAGCATTTCAATTTCATATCGTATTCACACACTGTCTCAGTTGTACACACTAAGCAGAGTCTGTATATTGCTTCTCAGCCAAAATCATCTCAAAGAATGGCAAACTCATCACCCTGAGTTTTAGATTAGAAGATGAACAGCTTTACAACAGGCCTGCAGGAGATTTCAGTAGTTCACTCTCAGGGTCTTTGTAGCGATTTAAAAAAAAAAAAAACCTTCCCAGCCGGGCGTTGGTGGCGCACGCCTTTAATCCCAGCACTTGGGAGGCAGAGGCAGGCTGATCTCTATGAGTTCGAGGCCAGCCTGGTCTACAAGAGCTAGTTCCAGGACAGCCTCCAAAGCCACAGAGAAACTGTCTCGAAACACCCCCCCCCAAAAAAGAAAAAATAAATAAATAAACCTTCCCAATAAGCTATTCTTTGGAGTATAGGTTAGGTTTCAGGACCAACCAGCAAGGCTAAACGTCTATGGGTCTCCAGACAGACAAAACACTAGGTGAGAAAAGAGCAAGTTGTTCCTCTAGGGGACATATGTGGAGGGGTGCTCAGAAACTCACCAACAAAGGTTTGGGGGGGTTGTATTGAGAGGGGGGGAGGGAGGGAGGGAGGGAGGGAGGAAGAGGGGGAGAGAGAACGAGAATATGCCATGCTGTGTAAGGGAAGCCAGAGGACAGCTTGCAGAAATTGTCTCAATTGCCCCATGCCTCCCACCATGTGGGTCCCAGGTGGGTACCTGGATGGTGTAGTCAGGACAACTTTACCAGCTGAGCCATCTGCTGAATCAGACTGGTGTTCAGACTGCCTCCCAGTTCACCCCTCCTCTGCATGCCTGTATATACACATGCATGAGTACACTCACAGATGCTGTGGAGACTGAGGCCAGGGCCTTGACATGCTAAGTAAGTACTTGCCTGTTTATGTGTAGTAAGTGACCAGAGCACTCAAATAGATTCACTATTGAGAGAGCAAGAAGGTGTTGCTATGTTCCTGGACTCTGCAGGGTCTTTCCCCTATGGGACCTAGGCTACTTTCTTTTCTTGAAGATATATAACTAACAACTAGTGAATATTCTATCACAGGAGTGCTTTCAAATGACAGGAGTTGGAGCCAAGTGTCCGGCTGACACAAGTGAGGTATTTAACACCCTGAGCCATTACACTTGCTGCTGTTCAGATCTCTCCTTTAGACTCAGGCCTGATGGTGCACTTAGGAGACTGCCAAAAATTCAAGGCCACCCTCGGCCACACAATTCAGGACCAACATGATCTGCATGACATTCTGTCCCAACAAACAAAAACACCCAAAACAGCCAATCCCTTCCCACCCAAAACACCCCCAGCTTTAACATGTGTCGTATCAGGACAGCCCCACACCCTTCCTCAGTGATTCTCCCACAGTGAGCTGTCAACCGCTGGCTTTTCACACCCTGGCATCAGCTACCAAGGCATCACCCCTCTAGCTGTTGGAATTACAGTGAAGAAAAAGCACGGCTAGCTAACAAAGCAGATGGATGCAAGTTTGTTGTTTAGATAAGGTATTGCTTGCTCTATAGCCCAAGCTAGCCTGAAACTCAGTATTCCCTGCCTCTATCTCCTGTGTGTTAACTAAGTCTACAGGCATATAGCATCACAACTGGCCTAATAAGGTTTTTGAGTTCAAAGACTAGATATTACCCTTTGTGTGTGAAGGTACCTGTGCTTTCTTCTTGATCCCTACTTAATGCTCATCTTTTGTTCTCTGTCTCTATCTCTCTCTGTGGTAGTTTGAATGTAATTGGTCCCCATAATCTCATAGGGAGTGACACTATTAGGAGGTGTGGCTTTATTGGAATAGCTGTGGCCTTGTTAGAGGAAGTATGTCACTGTGGGTGGGCTTTTGGGTCTCATATGCTCAAGTCACATACAGAACATCTATATTATCATCACCACCGCCAACCTCCACACAACCAACCACTGCCAACAACCACCACCACAACAACAACCACTACCACCACAATACCACCAACACCAACCACCAACCACACCACCAACATCAACCACCAACCACACCACCACCACACTAACAACAACAACACCAACACTAACCACCACCCAGCACCACCAGTACCACCAGCACTAGCACCACCAAAGCTCAGGGAACGACATAGATGAGGAGGTGGAAAAAACTGGAAGATGAAGAGTGTGGTGGGATGCTGACTTCTGATATGTCATTAATCCCAGCCTGCACTTGGGAGGCAAAGGCAGGCAGATCTCTATGAATTAAAGACCACATTGATCTATATAGCAAGTTCCAGACCTGCCACAACTACCCAATCTCAAAAATACTGAAACCATCTCAAAAATATACAAACAAATCCTGTACATGTAAAGAAAAACCGTGGATCCATATTTGTTGACATTATTTCTCTGTGCAGTGTACCTTTGTCGTGCATTTCTGGGGAGGTGGGAGTCAATGCTGGGTCTCCCCCATTCTCTTTCCGGCTACTTTTTTCAGACAGGGTCTCTCTCCAATTCAGCTAGAATGGCCCCAGCAAGGCCTGAGATCCCCATCTCTGCTTCCCAAACAGATTTCAGATTCATGTCATATGAGTTCTAGGAATCATATTCAGGCCCTCATGATTTGATTTCATGGTAAGCGCCTTATGATGAACCATCTTTCTTTCCGTTCCCTAACATTAAATTTACTTTGAGTCCATCTGGCATTAAAGCTTAACACTTCATCGATATTTGCGTTTGGCCCAGTTTATGTTGGAATTAACAGGCAAGGGCAGTGAGACGTTCTGTGGGTGAAATCACTTGCCTCTGCAAACTCGGTGACCTGAGCTTGATCCCAATAGTGAAAGGAGAGAACAGACTCTGCAAAGATGTCTTCTGACCATCACACAAGTGCATACACATAAGTGCATGTACACACAATAATTTAAAAGTGAATTATAATTGAGAAATTTATGGACTCCTAATCAACAGCCTATGGTAAATACCTATTACAATTAAAACTCATGTATATTCAAGTTAAGTACCTTGCAAATTTTTGTGGGGACAACAGACCTTGAGCAGAGACCCACTTCCCCATCAGCCTGGGACCAGGCAGCTGTAAGACAATGTTTACTAAAAACAATACAATGCCCGGGGCAGTAAGTTCCTGAAAAGGGCATGCCCACGGGAACCGAAGACTAACCGCCTCTTCAGACCCACCCACCTCCACCTCTGGTGTCAGGGTATATAATAACCAGCCAGAGTAGGAATAAAGGAGAGCCTTCTTGAGGAGCCTTCGGTGTTGTCAATTCCCGACACCCTCCACACATTCTCGGACACAGGCTGCGCAGCGTGTGGGGCAAGTTTTTTCTATTTATTTAAAATTTATTTTAGGCAAGCTGGGCATGGTGGTACACACCTTTAATCCTAGTACTTGGGAGGTAGAGGCAAGAAGATCTCTGTGAGTTCAAGGTCAGCCTGGTCAAGAGTAAGTTTCGGGACAGCCTGGGCTATACAAAGAAGCCCTGTCTCGAAAAACCTTTAAAATTTATTTTGGGAAACAAAACTGATCTTACATTCAATATGGGAAAGAGAATAAATATCAGCTTCAACTTATTTTGTTGTTTTGAGATAGGGTCTCTCTATGTGTTCCTGGCCTCTCCAAGGTTTTCAGACCCTTCTGCTGTTCTGAGACCACTTTTAGTTGCCCCTAACTTTTGAAGATATTTTAGGACAGTCAATGTAATTTAATGTAAGTTTGCTCTTTGGAATGCTTTGTATTTTATTCTTTTATCTTTGCATCAAAGCAGCAAGGCAAGAAAGCAGTTCCCTTTCTAAACCACACAGACAGAAAGACCACTCACTCCAGAACCACTGCAGATAACGCTACAACTAGAAATGAAGGCTGCTGAGATTCTCCTTTATAGTTTAACCACGAGGTAAGATAGGTCATGTTAAGCCGGGCGTTGGTGGAGCACGCCTTTAATCCCGGCACTCGGGAGGCAGACACAGGCGGATCTCTGTGAGTTTGAGGCCAGCCTGGTCTACAGAGAGAGTTCCAGGACAGCCTCCAAAGCCACAGAGAAACCCTGTCTTGAAAAAAAAAAAATCGGTCATGTTACTGCCGGCAGGCGTTGAATGTATAAGCATCTGGGTGTAGATCACAGGACACAACCAAGGCCATTCTTTCTTTCGTAAGACTGCTTGCAGTCACTTGGATGAGTTTAAGATTCGTGAGAGAATGAGAGACAGGGCTCAAAGCCCAGCCCTCTGCTGCAAGGAGAGGCGTGCCTGAGGGATCAGGAGCAGTGTTTCATGTCTCCTAAGTTCTTCCCTGCCTGGCAAACATGTACAGACTCATGTCATTATTATGGTGTGGGGTGAAGAGGTAGCTTTTTCAAGCTCCCAAGGGCCTTGCTCTACTGCCAAAGGCAAGAAGTGTGTGTTGTATTTAGAGGAGATCCTGGATTTGCTTGTGATTATTATCTGAAGCAAACCCTTCCGGGTATGTGAAGGAGAAACATCGTATAAATCCAGCCTTGCCAGCTGGCCAGGCTTTGCAGTATTTGTCTCCTAGGCAGCGTATTTTTGTCTGCACTGAGATAGTGATGAGTTTTGTGTAGAAATCATCACCACAGTGATCCTGGAATGGTTACAGCAGCAATCTTCCCGGTTGTTAAGTTGTAGGAAAAGTCAATTATGAGCCCAGGTGTACATGCTGCAATGTACATGGAATTCTCCTAAATTCAAGCTGTATCAGAATCATCCAAAAATTGTTTATTGGAGGGAAAGGCCCTGAAATTTCATTTTTCAGACCATGGCCAGGTTTATTCTGGGTCAGTCTGTATGTCCCCTCCTCATGACACATTCCAAACAAGGTGAGTGGCCTCACTTTTCCCAACTGATTGAGTCAATGAATGAATGAACGAACGGATGAAGTAGTAAAATAAGAGGCAGAAAGCAGCACCTCATTTTCAAGGCTGCCTACTGCAGAGAGCTGTCATAGTTCAGGGGTGACTGGACAGGCCCTGTGCTGTGGGTACTGCCAGCCTGTGGTCCTCTTCAGTGAACTCAATAAATGGGGTGGGGGTATAGATCAGTGACAGATTATAACCATGTCTGATCCTTAGCATCTCTCTCTCTCTCTCTCTCTCTCTCTCTCTCTCTCTCTCTCTCTCTCTCTCTCTCTCTCACACACACACACACACATAAGCTGAGAAGGTAAAATGAAAATGCATAGAATAAAGAACTTAATGAAAAGTTTTAAAATTTCTTTTATTCTCCTTTTAACATTACTTTACATAAGAAAAATAAGAACTCTTAGATTTCGCTAGCCTTTTGACATGTTACAAAATGAGAATTTAGAAGAGCAATCACCACTGTTTAGCAGAGGAAATAGAACCCTAGAGTTTATATAGTACAGCTTGGAATTTGGCCACCTCCAGCCCCGAGCTGGCCTCGGTGCTCAAGTTGGCAATTCATCCTGGGGTCTCCGTCAGCAGTGATCTTCATTTGTCTCTGCGGAGATTTGGATGAAGACAGAAGCCGCTTCCACTGCAGTCTATGGAAACATTTTAGGAAAATAGTTTCAGGTCTACATAGAACCTAAATTTCAGCTGGATACGGAAACTGAGGGCTGGTCTTCAGAAAACTAAGCTCAGCCAGACCGCTTCTCTAATGGTATAGGTGGGAGGTGCCTGAGCGGCCCGCAGCCGGGGAGGCACTGAAACTGCTTAGATGAGCGGCTCACAGCCGTGGAGGCGCCGACGCTGCTTAGATGAGGCCTTTCAGCTCTGCATCAGTCAGCTCATTGACCTCCATGATCTTCTCTAAATGCTCCATGTACCGGCTGTGGTCCTGCAGGAAGTGGGGGACTCTCATGTTTTCAGTAACCGCTAATCCTTTCAAACGATCCACATCTTCATAAGATACCTGAAAAATGGAATTCTTTTTACAACTACAAGTTACATTTTGGAATTGAATTTTTCTCTTGGACCTTAAATATGTGGATATGAGACCTGGCTCATATCTTTTTATTTCTTAAGATTTATTTATTATGCATATAGTGTTCTGTCTATATGTCTGCCTGAATGCCAGAAGAGGGCACCAGATCTCATTTTACAGATGGTTGTGAGTCACCATGTGGTTGCTGACAAATTGAACTCAGGACCTCTGGAAAAGCAGTCAATGCTTTTAACCTCTGAGCCATCTCTTCAGCCCATGGCTCACATCTTTAATCCAGCATTTGGGAACTTGGAGGCAGAAACAGATGGATCTCTATGAATTTGAGGCCAGCCTTGGCTACATGATGAGATCCTATATCGAAACAAACAAAACAAAAACAAAAGCATGGATTGTCAAATTACTAGCTGCCAAAATATAAAAACAGACAAAAGTGGTTGGTTACCTTACTACATTAAATATTATTTTTGACCTCTCATTGTTAACCATAAAAGAAAAGAGAAAGCCAATATTTGACCTCACACGCTTATCTTGGAAATAAATCAGTTTGTATGAAAGTCAGGCAGGCAAGCTTCCTGTGTGTTCAGACTGACATTACCTTCTGTTGGTGGTGATACTGAGGATCAAACCTTCGGCCTTGAGCATGCTAGGCAAGTACTCTACCACTGAGCTACATTCTCAGGTAGGAGAGACTAGACTGAAATAAATCTCTTGACTTAAGAGATGGTACACGCCTTTAGTCCCAGCACTTAGGAGGCAGAAGCGCTCAGATTTCTATGAGTTGGATATTAGCCTGGTCTACACAGAGAAACTCTGCTTTAAAAAAAATCTAAAATCTAAATAAGGGAATCAAAATGCAGCTAGCATGAAGAAATCTGAAGGAGCTCTCTTGTAGACCGGCTCCCTGACTCTGTCCATCATGCTGGAGGTGTTATACTTAGTCTCCCTGCTCTCCAGCTCTCCAGAGGCAGAGGTGAGCTGCAGGCTGCTGGGGTAGACTTGTCGCCCAGTCTAACTCAGCTGTGGGCTCTGCGGCAAGTCTTACAGGGATAGCCAACTGCTTCTTGGTCAGAATTGGGGCTCTCTCCATAGGAAAGAGTTTGTTTGTGTAAAGGAACTGTAAACCTGCCCAGCAGCCTGTGGTTGACGTCATAACCCTTGCTGGGAAGCTGGGGCTGCTGTTTGGTAGATGAGGTGGTGTTCCTACCAAATTGCCTTCTAAATAACCATGCGCATGCCCACAGATGAATGCTGCTCTCAGCTTTGGCCAGAGGAGCTTCCTTTTGCTGTGGGCAGTAGTTAATGTCAAAGTGTCAAGCACTAAGTGACATTTGAATAAGCAGCCATAAATGAGCCATCTACATCACTCTCTCCCAGACTCGGGGCATCACAGAGGGTCAGAAAGAATGTAATAACTAGTGGTGTAGAATGCTGACTTCGGCACTAAATTCACAGCAGCTGGGATGACCTACAAACAATCTGACATGGACGGGGAGGGCTCATGAGGATTTGTAAGCAGGTAATGACTGATGGCAAAAGTGAGACCTTTTGTTCAGCAGTCTTGCCACTGGTGAATTACCCATGTGCCTATAATCAACCTCTTACCGCACTCCCATAAGCAGCTATACAGAAACTCATTGAGTCATTAAACAGACACGAATCAGGGAACACCATCACACACCTTTAATACCAGCACTTGGGGGGAAGAAGTGGGCAGACTCTGAGTTCCAGGCTGGCCTGGTCTACACAGGAGTTGTTGGGAGAGTCTGAGCCACTGTTTACTCACCTTGCCCAGGGCAGTCAGCAGATGAAAGTCTATGGACTCTCTGAATCGAAGGATTTGAAGGATTCCATCCAAGTACACTTGGTCTTTACTGAAACACCCTGGAAGAACCAGAAGAATACTTACTTTCTTTCTAAAAGGATATTTTCCCTTTTTTAGATTTATTTACACACACACACACTATATATATATATATATAGTGCCTGCACATATGCCTGTATGTCATAGGAGGACATCAGACTCATCACAGATGGTTGTGAGCCACCTTGGTTGCTGGGAACTGAACTCATGACCTCTGGAAGAGGAGTCAATGCTCTCAACCTCTGAGCCATCTCCCCAGCTCCCTTAAAAGGATATTTTATTTTTAATGGTGAGTGTGTGTGGGGGGGCATCTGAGGAGGCCGGACGCATTAGATCTCCTTGGGCTGAAGCTGTGAGCTTCCCAGAGTGGGTAGTGGGAACTGGACTCAGGTCCTCTGCACAATCAATATACATTTAATTACTGAGTCAACTTTCCAGGCCCAGTGTTTACTTTTTTGTTTGTTTGTTTGTTTTTGTTTTATGAGACAGGGTTTCTCTGTATTGTTTTGGAGGCTGTCAGTCCAGCCTGGCCTCGAACTCACAAGAACAGTGTTTCCTTTTTAATGTTTAAAGAAACACAAAAGTAGATGCTAACCATTCTCCCCCATCCCCTCCCCCTCCCTCCCTCCCCTCTCCCCGCCCCCTCTCGGTTTTTTGAACAGGGTTTCTCTGAGGCTTTGGAGGCTGTCCTGGAACTCGCTCTGTAAACCAGGCTGACCTTGAACTCACAGAGATCTGCCTGCCTGCCAAGTGCTGGGATTAAAGGCGTGCGCCACCAACGACCAGCAACTAACCATTCTCTTTATGGTAGGAACATCTCTGTATTTAAAACACTATAGTTTTATTTTTTGAAACAGGATTTCACTAATTAGGTAGCTTTAGCTGTCTTGGCTCTCATTGTGTAGACCAGTCTAGCCTTGAACTTACATCCACCTGCTTCTGTGGGGTATTGAATGTCCTGGTTTTTTCTGTTTGTTCTGTGCTAAACAGCAATAGTCCTGCCCTAACTCCTTTATAGCGATTATGTTCCTGAAAACTATGGAGCACACCTGTGATTGCAGCTATGTGGGAAACTGAGCCAAAAGATTCTTGACATTTTGATCATCCTGGGTGAAATAATATGGTACTATTTTGGTTGGTTAGTGTTGCTTTTGTTTTGCCTTGTTTTTTGAGACTGGGTTTCAGGCTCAGGAAATGTCTCAGTCTGTACAGAGCTTGCCTCTCAATTCTAGAAACCCACATCTAAAAAGCTGTCAACGAAGCTAGCTCCTGCTGTGTAGCCCAGGCTGCATATCCATTTCCCATCTCAGCCCTCGAAGAGTGCAATTACAGGCTTGTGCTACTTCACCATTAAAACTGTGGCCTAATGGTTCAAAAACTGCAAAGCCCAGATTGATCTACACTGGGAGTTCCAAGTCACCCAGGTTTACATTGTAAGACTTAATCTAAAAAAAACAAACAAAAAACATCATGGGTTTGTAGCTCAGTGGGTACAGTACATGCAAGGAGTCCTGGCTTGGATTCTAAGCACTGCACAAACTTGGTGTAGTGGTGCACATCTCTAATTCTAGAGGTAGAGGATCACAAGTACGCAGCAAATCTCAAGCCAACCTGGACTACAAAATCCTTGTCTCAGGAAAACATAAAACAAAAAACTCAACCAGCCAACAAATACACACACACACACACACACACACATATGCGTGCACACGCATATGCGCGTGCGCGATACCTATAATCCTCTGGAGGCAGAAGCAAGATGATCTAAAAGTTGACAACAACCCTAGCCACATAAGTTCAAGGCTAGCCCAAGTCTCACAGTGAGCTCAACTCAAAAAAATAACCTGAAGTAAATACACGATAGGTTATTTTGATATTGTTTCTCCCACGAGAACAGGGATGAGACCAAGAATTTAAAGAATGTATAAGTTTAGGCCTGGCATGATAGTACACACCCTTAATTCCAGCATTCAAGAGAAAGAGGCAGATGAATCTGTGTGTGTGAGGACAGCCTGGTCTACAAGTGAGTTCCAGGATAACCAGGGCTACATAACAGAGAGCCCCTGTACCTTAAACAAACAAACACCCACCCAAGTCTATACAGGACTAGAAGCAGGAACTTCTGAAAGGAGCCTCCTTATAAGAAAATCTTTCTACTGATTCTCACACAAACCCTTGGAATATGGTGCTTGCAATGTAACCCCAGCACTCAGGAGACCACAAAATGTGGGCCAGCCAGCCTAGCCTACACCGTGAGATCCTATCTCAAACAACAAACAAACAAGCCACAATCAACATGAGGAAAATTTCAAAGATTGCTTCAGCTTTTAAAAAAAACAATATGTGACTTTCCAGCTGGGACGCCCAAGAGAAGCCTTTTAAAGAAGAATTTGATGAAGAAGAGATCATTTTAACGCTGGTCCCGTTTACTGAGGAAGAAGCGATCACCCCACAAGTACCAGCACAAGTACCAACAGAATCGGTTTCGTCAACCATAGTCCACAGGCCACCAATTCCCCCTATGGTACCTTCTGAGGATGTCAAACCCTCAGCATCGGAGCTAAAGCCCTACCCATCCCTGCCCGA
Organism: Mesocricetus auratus; assembly: GCF_017639785.1. Lineage (NCBI taxonomy): Eukaryota > Metazoa > Chordata > Mammalia > Rodentia > Cricetidae > Mesocricetus > Mesocricetus auratus. The sequence continues at coordinate 2,699,097 of NW_024429203.1, read as the reverse complement.
TATGCTTCCTCCTATCACTGAGGTGTCCCGGAACACTCTTCGGGAATGGTGTCGATTGCATAATTTAAGTACCTATGGCAAGAAGGTTGAAGTCTACGAGAGACTTCAGAAGAATGCGTTTTCAGAACAAAAATGTCATATTCCACAAACACCCCTTGAGGCTAAAATGAAGCCAAAATCCAAGAAGGCCAAAAAAGAACCTATGCCTCAAAACCTGAAGAGAGAGAGAGAGGAGGAGGAGAATGCCATTGTGGAGGTTTTAACCTCAGAAAGGGAGTCTGCCTTTGCCTCCTGGGGAAGAATTGTAACGAGAGCAGGTCTGCCTATGTCTGCGAATCAGCAGCCTCTTCCCTCCAATGGAAAGACCTTTCTGCTACCAGCCCCCGGGTTCAGATGGTGTGTTGTCCATGGCAGACTGCTCCCTGCAGATGAACCAGGTTGGGTTTGTCTGCAGATGAACATTGGTCATACCTGGGTTCCAGACAGTCCCCAAAGAATGATCCCCCTCTTTTTGCTACCAGCCTGTGTTTTCCCAAATCCAGGAGTGGAAGATAACATGCTCTATCCAGAATGTGTCAGAAGAAATAAGAGAACGATGAGGAATTTTACTAAAGACAAACGCTCTTCAAGGAAACGTAAAATTCTACCTCCAAATTTGCCACCTTAGACCAATGTCAAGGTTTTGGAACCGAACATCCATCCCCTGCATTGGACTTGCTCAATGCTGCCTTGTTCCACGGGGTCCAGAGAACAATTTGGACAAAAAGATATCTTTTTTTGTTGTTGTTAGAGACATGGTTTCTGTGGCTTTGGAGGCTGTCTTGGAACTAGCTCTTGTAGACCAGGCTGACCTTCAGCTCCCAGAGATTGCCTGCCTCTGCCTCCTGAGTGCTGGGACTAAAGGAAGGCACACACCACCACCGCCCTGTGCAAAGATGTCTTATAACAAAAATCCCTGTGTTCAAGCAACTCTGTCTCCTAATTTGCAGAAAGTGCCGAATCGGACTTTGGAGAACCGGAAAGTTTCCTCACAGTGACGGTTCAGAAACCAAGGAGTGTTTTTCTCATAATTTAAAGCATAAATTAAAGTTAGTCAGTTGTGAACTACACCACTGGCCCTCTGTATTGACTTAAATTTCTGGGTTCTAACTGTATTATAGGTGTGCAGATGCTTTTCCTTGTTATTCCCTGAACAGCCCAGTTCACTGTCTACTTATACAGCATTATAATACAACAAAAATAACATAATAAAAATAACAAAAATAAACATAAAAAAAACAATATGTAAGTAGCCGGGCGGTGGTGGCGCACGCACGCCTTTAATCCCAGCACTCGGGAGGCAGAGGCAGGCGGATCTCTATGAGTTCGAGGCCGGGCTGGACCGACAGCCTCCAAAACAATACAGAGAAACCCTGTCTCGTAAAAACCAAAAAAAAAAAAAAAAAACAATATGTAAGTATTCTCTATATTGCCACATATTAAGGAATTATTGCTAATTTTATTAGGTATGTAGTAGCATGGTGATTAGGAACAATATTTGAGATATCCATGACATGATATTGGAATCAGATTTACCACAGAGGAGCAGATGATTCAGTAGGAAAATGTCAATGCATACTAAATATTAATGAGGGTTTGGCATGTTAAACTTGTCCTTGTTTTATATAAATTTCAGAATATCTGTTTTTAAAAAGCTTTTAGGGGTGGAGTTGCTGCTCTTGCAGAAAACCTGAATTTGATTCTCATCTTCCATATGGAGGCTCACAGCCATCTCTAACTCTAGTTCAGGGGTCTACCACAACCTTCTGCACTTCATGGACACTAGGAATGCATAGAATATATTCGGGCAAAACACCATACACATACAAATTTAAAATTAAGATTAGGCCTAGTCAGGAAAGGGCTTGCGTTGGAAGCATGAGCCTGTGTGATCCCTACACCACATAAAACTCTGGTGAGCTGTGCATGTGTATAATCCCAGTACTGTGAGGTCAGGAGACAGGTGGGTCTCTGGAGCTCACTGGCCAGCCAATCCAGTGGAACCCACAGTCCTAAGTCCAGGTCAGAGACTCTGTCTCAAAATACAAGACAGAAAAGCAAAGCTGGGTGGGCAGCACAGTCGCGTGGAATCCTAGGTGTGAAAGTGAAGGCAGGGAATCAGGAGTTAAGGCATTCTTGGTACACACTGAGTCCACACCCCCTCTCAATTATTTTTAAAAGGGGGTAAGTGGCCATGGTGGTAGGGCACAGAGGCACATGGCTTGAACCCAGCAAGTGGGAGTTCAAGACCAACGAGGTTTACAAATGGAGTTCTAGACCAGCTAGGGTTGCTTTGTCTCGGAGGGAAAAGACTGGAAGCAGTTAGTGAGCTCACAGTGGCTCACCATGCAAGCCTGATTACCTGATCTCCATCCCTGAAACCATGTGAAAAAGCTGCATAAAATGGTAGCATCTGTGATATCAGTCTCCTGAGAAGCTTGGGAGCCAGCCAGCATAGAGCAAGTAAAATGGCAGAAACGTGTTGTCTCAGGAAGGTGGGAGTACAAAAGAGACTCTCAAAAGTTGTCCTGTAATCTCCACATGCATGCCATGGCTCCTGTGCACCCACATTTCAAACACATCACACACACACACACACACACACACACACACACACACACACTCACACGAGTTAATAAAAATTCCTCCAAGTATACAACACTACAAAGGCATATGCACTTTGACAAGGATAACTGGAAGCTGACCTCTGGTATTCACATGTATGTACACACACATGCATATGTACCAGCCTACACAGCTGTCCCCCTGTCCATCAAAAAACCTCAGACCAAAGGCTTGGCATGACCACCATTTGCCTTCTGTGTCCTCAGCATGAGTGGGTGGCTTTGACAACAAAGGCAACATGATAAGAAACTGGAAAGACAGTCTACGGAACGGCAAAAATACTGAAAATCATGCATCTCATGGATTTGTAGCCACATAAAGATCTCTCATGATTCAATTTTAAAAAGGCAGTTCAATTTAAAATTGGCAAAAAAAACCAAAAACAAGCAGATAGTTGCTTAAACAATCACAAAGATCAACTAAGCAAATTAGAAGATGTTTAACACCATGGTCATCAGGTCAATACAAATGGAGACTACAATAAAATGCCTTTTCACATCCACCAGAATGCTGTAACAATTGCTGCCTTAAAAATGAAAATCACAAATGTTGGCAAAGACCTGGGGCACTGAGCACTGGGGAGTGAGCCAGCAGTCACAGGTGCTGGGGGCCTCCAAGGCTAAGCAGAGTCCCCTGGTCCTTGTCTCTTCCACTTCTCAGCAGTGCTGGCTTCTGCTTGCTGAGAGAGTTCAAGTGGAGGGATCAGAAGGCAACTTGCAGAAGTCCCCTCTCTCCTGCCATGTGAGTCTCAGGGGTCAAACTCAGGTCTTCAGGTTTGGCAGCAAGCACCTTTTACCTGCGGAGCCATGGTGCTGGCCCTCTTTGCCCTTTTAAGTCTCAATGTAGCTGACTGGCCTCAAACTAGTTATCCTCCGGTTTACAGAGGAATCACTAACAACGAGCCAGAAAGTCAGACCCCTGTGACTGAGGGACACTTACCTGGCTGGGAAGTATCAGTCCACCCTCTCTTGGCTCTTACACAATAATCCCATCGTGTGTTAGGGTCCTGGACAAACTTGCCAATATCTCTGAAGAGTTCACAAAAAGACATCTGGCTGGCTTGATAGACGGTGTAGTAGAGGAGGGCAGCCCTCCACAGGAAGGGGTCTTTTCTAAACAGAACACTATGAATGCTGGCCAGCCCTTCCTCTGTAGGGTTGTTCGGTTTTAGATCATGTTTTTTGCGGCCAATCCAACTGTTCCACGGTTGCTGAAGATTGTTAATACCCCGAAAGTAATGCGTGCCTACAGAGAAAAAAGGGTATGAATGATAGGAAATGACACTGTTTTGATCCTTCCCCAAAGAAAATTTGCATTTAGGTCTGGAATATTCTCCCTCCAAGTCCTAAGTGCTAAAGAGGCTTGTCCCCAACTTGGTGCTCTGGGAGGTGGTAGGACCTAGGTGTAAGGCTAGTGACGGTGTGGAGAAGGGACTGTGAGACCTTTTCCTCTGCCCTCTCGGCTTTATGGGCCACATTTGGTGGCCACATGCACCCACCATGACATGCAGCCTTACCAGGCTGAGAGGCAATAACATCAGCTTTTGAGTCTTTAACCAGAGAAAGGTAACTTTTTCTTTCCTTTGTCTAGTCCTAAGCATTTGTCCCCTCAATTTCAGATGAGGAACTGAGAAACACACAAACTCTCCCCTCTCTCTCTGCTAAGAAACATACACACACACATGCTGAAAGAATACCTTTTCAAGGGGTAATTCTTGATAGTGAAATGAGTAAGTGGATAGGGCTGTCCCTACCTATCTCATGCCTCAGCATTCCCTCCAGCCAGTGCTCTCGAGCAGTAGAAATGTTGATGGTTAGAGTTGGGCATCCATTAACTACAGTCATGGATGCCCTGGAAAGCAGGTCTTCAGTGAGATGAACTACAATCTAGGTAGAGAAAGAACACATAGACAGGGCTGGTAGGACTCAACACAAAGGCTGACAACCCAAGCTTTTCAAAACCAACATGCTAGAAGGAGAATCAGCACCCAAAAGTTGTGCCCTTGTCCCCAACCACCATACGCACTGTGACTTGCATGTTTCCACATACATACACATATAAAGTTATAATTATATAATATACATGCACATGCACTTGAGCACACATATGCACACACACACACTATAATGGGAAAGGAAAGTTTTTACAAAAAAATAATGGATGCATACATTAACTAAAATGAATTAAACTAAGTTGATGAAATGTACATCCAGTGATATTTGAACCTTCTAATTTTAACCCTCTGAAAATTTAAGAACCTTTATTGAATTGAAAAGAAAGTGAATGAGGATGGTGGTGGTGGTGCACATCTTTAATCCCAGCACTTGGGAGGCTGAGGCCAGTGGATCTCTGTGAATTCAAGCCCATTCTGGTCTACATAGCCAGTTCCAGGAGGGAGGGAGAGAGGGAGAGAGAGGGGGGGAGGGAGGGAGGGAGGGAGGGAGGGAGGGAGGGAGAGAGGAGAGAGAGAGAGGGGGAGGGAGGGAGGGAGGGAGAGAGAGGGAGGGAGAGAGAGAGGGAGGGAGAGAGAGAGAGAGAGAGAGAGAGAGAGAGAGAGAGAGAGAGAGAGAGAGAGAGAGAGAGAGAGAGACCGACCCTGTCTTTAAAAAGGAAAGTAGATGGCTATGCTAAGAAGACAGAACTAAAACTTGTGCTCTCACACAGCTGGGTTGTAACAGTGAAGAGTACAGTGGGGACTAAGGGAACCAAGGCAAGAAGAACAAGGTTTACTTGCTGCAGAGAGAATTCAAGGCCACCCTGAGCAATTTAGTGAGATCCTGTCTCAAGCACAAAGAAGAAGAGGGAATAGCTTTTAAGGAAGAGTGCCTGAGTTCAACTTTCAGAACTTTAAAAAGGGAAGGAGTGACAAGATGGCTCAGTGGGCTGAGGTGTTTGCCCTGCAAGCTGGTAACTCAAGTTCCGGCCCCAGAACCCACATAGGGACTAGAAAGAACCAGCTATGTGTGTGTGGGCAAGGGACCTGCTCCTTGTCAGCGCCAAGATTTTGAGACTATGAATGAGACTGGTCTATCAAGAGAACAGCACCGCAAATTCTCTCAGTAATTCTCCCTGAGTAACTCACAAAATACCGTAAGCTACACATATAAACATGACAATAAGAACAAAAGGCAGGTTCACCCATGGCCCATACCTCTCCAAGGCAGCCTTCCTTCACCATGTACTTCCTAACATGACTCCAGATTCGAGTTTTAGACAACAAGCTACCACCAGTAGCTTGTTCAAATTTTTCATAACTTCCGTATTTCTGTAAAGTCAGCTCCATAATATTGATGGACTGTAAAAGAAAGGGAGATAAGGACAGTGTACAGCTCGTGCCACTCTGAGACGAAGGTAGCTAATTATGACTCTATTTGTCAAGACTTGTTCAAATTTATTGATTGCTGAATTAAGCTGCAACTCCAGCTTCACAGTTTTCTAAGCTTAAACAGTTTCCAGTGACTTTCACAAATTTACAAATGCTTTTCTTGCTGGAATGCACAGCATTGCATTCCTGGTCTAAATAGTGAGATCCTCCCAGAACAGTAAGACTGACTAAAACGGTGAAAAAAGGGGCGGGGTGCAAAAGAAATGTTCTTCTTTCCTGTCTTCCTGGCTGAAGTGCCCAACATCATGCCAACACCTGCCACTAGGAAAAGTTGTGCAAAAGGGATCCTGGCTCCTTGACAAGATACAGAGTGGTGTGGAATAATTCTGGTGTAAATACAGAATGTCTCCAGATCCATTAATACACTGTATGTATCATTTAGATAAGGAAAAAAAACTTCAATAGTTTAAAAGCATGCAAAACAACCAGTCCTCTGTAACAATCTATAAAATTTGCTTTAAATGCGTCTATTTATATAGTTACTCTTACATTGTGGGTGTTTTGCCTACATGTATGTCTGTGCACCACTTGCAGGCCACAAGAATGAAAGGTACCGAAGTGCTAAAAGCTACCTTTTAGCCGGGCGTTGGTGGCGCACGCCTTTAATCCCAGCACTCGGGAGGCAGAGGCAGGCGAACCTCTGTGAGTTCGAGGACAGCCTGGTCTACAGAGTGAGTTCATCAGCTTTCAAAGCTTGATTTTTAACAAGACCCCCAGGTGAGCCAAATAAAGGCAAAATGCAAGAAACATGCAGAGCTATGAAGAGAGCACAGGAGTCCCATAGACTGATTACTTTATGCGACAACTAGGATAATTATAAGTACAAATGAGCAATAATTAAAGCCAAATTAACACAGATATTTTACATACTCCAGTCTAATGATTACCATCATCTACTTATCAAATGAATGTGGAAAAATGGGCTTTAAAAACTGCAGAAGAATAGGCAGGTGGATCTCTGTGAATTCGAGGCCAGCCTGGTCTACAGAGCGAGTGCCAGGATAGGCTCCAAAGCAGAGAAATCCTGTTTCGAAAAACCAAAACTGCAGAAGAGAGTTTTATCTTTTGTATTAGAGTGACAGACATAAAAGAAGTTAAAATTTTTATTGTAATTTATGCTTATACTTTTCAAATATTTTTCTTTCTACATATTTGAAATTTTCCTGTATCATTCCTACTAATTTATTTATCTGTTTATTTGTTTTTTATTTATTTTGGTTTTTCGAGACAGGGTTTCTCTGTAGCTTTGAAGCCTGTCCTGGAACTCGATCTATAGACTAGGCTGGCCTTGAACTCAGAGATCCGCCTGCCTCTGCCTCCCAAATGCTGGGATTAAAGGTGTGGGCCACCACCACCCAGCCAGGTTATTTTTCTAAAATGTAATTAATTTCAGGAAAAACTAGCTTTTCTGAGAATGTTTACTTAGGAAAATGTGTTTATCTGATTATTACACAGGTGTTCCTTATAGTTTCCATGTCCTTGTGGAAGAATAAGCACAAATATTGGCGTGTGTATGTTCAACGAGGAGACGGGAATTTTCTACTAAACGGTACACAAGAGTACCACTTCCTCCACCTCGTCTTGCCGTGTCTGACACCACTATAGCACAAATACTATATGGGTTACACTGATTTTTTTTAAAGCTTGTTTGAGTATTTAACATCACATATTGGTGCTGCAGATACATCTGGGTGGGTAGAGTCTTGACTGGTACGCACGAGTCTTGGGTCTGATGTAGTACTGCATTAAATAAAAACAAAACAGACAAAGGTCTGCAAGCCCATCACTGGGTAGGTGGGAGGCAGGGTCAGAAGTTCAAGGTCATCCTCTGTTTAAGAACAGTGTGGGCTACATGAGGTCATGCCTTTAAAAAGAAAACACTGCATCTTATGCAGCTGATTTGGGATCAGTATTTAATAACTACTAGAATGGAAAGCATTATATTCTCAAAACTAATGGTTTTTCTTCTATCATCAGTACTTCTGAATGTTAGAATCCCTGCCCCCAGAGTCAAAAGGTAGAATATATGACTGAATAGAAGAATAGGGCCAGGTTTCTCTGTTGTCTTTCCTTTCCTGGAAACAGGGTTTCTGACACTGGCCTCAAACTCCTAGCCCTCCTGTCTTTGTCTCCCAAGATGGGATTGCAGGTGTATGTATTATACCAGGCTTTATTTTCCTGTGTTCAAGTTCTTAACACAGATGTGGGATGCAGGGCATCAGTACAAGTCAAAATGTACCAGTCAGCAAGTTTCACAAGCAGCTCAACTTCATAATTAGAAATAAACCTATCACATTTTCCCAGACAGCATTTACATTTTCTTTTATTTTTTTAGTTTTAAAAAATGTACTACTTTTAATGTGTTTTGCCTGTGCCTGCAGAGGCCAGAGGAAGGCATGAGATCACCCGGAACTGGAGTTACAGTTGGTTGTGAGCTGCCATGTAGGTGCTGGGAACTGAAGAGGATACAGTGCTCTTAACTGTTAAGTCATCTTTCCAGGCCTAGATTCTTTTAAAGTAAGAAAATTTCTTACTGATGGCAGGCAGGAATTACAAAACATGAAAAATGAAGAGAAAACAAGATACTACTTCATATCCACTAGGCGGCTACAGAAGACAAAACCAGAATGCCACCACAACCAAAGCTGATGAGCGTGCGGGGAACCTGAGCCTCTATTCCCCACTGAGTGGTAACCGTTTTGAAGTTCATTGTAAGCCTGGTGTTGGTAACTCGGTGCGGGAACTGTACTGAACCTGTGATGGCTGCACATGTAGCTACACTGCTAGTAAGGAGAAAGAAAATGGCCGTCACTACAGCAGATAAATGAGTGCAGGGCAGGTACTCGTACTCGTTGCTCCGAGAGGACAGAAGCGGCTGTGGTGGAAAGCTTTGCAGTTTGGATCGGGGCGGTAGAGTGTTCAGCAGGGAAGGGCACTTGCCACCAAGCCTGACAACCCAACTGACTTCCACAGACTGTTCTCTCATCTCCACACGCACTATGGCATCTGAGTACCCAACCAAGTAAGTGATATTTTCAGAAAGCTGTTTGGTTTCAATATGAATTTTAAGGAAGTCTGAAACGTTTTAAGGAAGGAAAGTGGCATGACCAGAGCCGAACCTTAAGAAAGACCCTGACAACAATGTGGAAAGCAGGGAAGGGAACAGGGCAATGAAACACTTTTGCCAATAATCAAGTTCTCCATAACATAAACTGCAGGCTAGGATTGTATTATAAAAAAAGAAACAGCCCAAATACTTAAAACCCATTCTACCTATCCACATATGCAGAGCCCAGAGAATGAACAGACCTTAGACACTGAGTAGGCTCCAATACATGCCAAAGTCAGAAATTGGAGAGGAATGCCAGCAGCCTGTTCCTCTGGCCCTTGGATCTCCTATGTTCTGTGTGGTTAGGGCTGGGTGTAGACTGGTGTATACAAAGGTGAGTGGACATGAGACTCTGATGACATGATTGTGCCAACTACTCCCTCACATCTCCAATGGACAAGCGTATATTCAAGCAGCTTCCTAGTAAGACTGTCAGAGCACTTGCTAATATTGCTTCCAAAGACCAATGTGCAAAGCCTTCAGTGACTCATCACTGTCAAACTTCCAAGTCTGATATGGAAGAGACTCCTTTTTGTTATTAGGTTAAGAAATGACCCCACTTCTCCTATGGGACATAGTAGTCTCTAAATAACTTATTAGAAAGCCTTATTATGTTAAGGTATCTGTGAAAATTTATGATTTTTTTAAATAGAAAAATGTATCATCTAGAGAGAGGTGTAATTTAAAGACTTGCTTTTTCTCTTCTCGTTCTCTCTTTTTTAGACAGGGTTTCTTGGTTTCTCTACATAGCCCGGGATGTCCTGGAACTCACTATGTAGACCAGGCTGGCTTTGAACTCACACAGTTCCACCTGTCTCTGTCTCTGGGATTAAAGGCCTGAACTACCACACTCACTGCTAGGTTTCTGTAAAATTTAAATATATCCAAGAGCAAGAAAGCTGAAGCTATCCCAGTTTCCCGTCTCTCTAGGCAGGGTTCACCAGCCCTGTCCTGGCTCACACTCCAGCCTGCTGCCCACACTGGCTGCCCTGGTGGCTGAGTCCCAGAACTCCTTGACCACCGTCGGGGAGACCAAAGGGAGCAGTCAGGATCTGCGTGCTGCCTTGGCTCACTATGGCAGGTTTATTATTTAGTTCAGGACCACAGCCATCCTCCAACAACAGAGAGCCTGCCTCCGAAGTACCCAGAGTACGATGCTCTGAGACTCCAGCCATGAGACTGCAGACCTCTTCCTAAGCTGAAGCAGGGCTGGGCAGGGGGAAATGTACTATAACTCACTCGGATTCTGAATAGGATTTCAAGTCTATTTTTCCACATTCTCTGATTTTTCTTTCATTTGATTAAAGTGCCTTAAAGAGTAAATATGGGATACATTGAGAACATTTTCCTCCTGTGGCATTTAAGGTACAAGCCAGCTAGGATTACTCGTGGTATTTAGAAATTTATGGCCATTCACGTATGTTTAATTTTTCTGCAGATGGGAATGGGTTTAAGTAAAGACTGTAAAGCTACAGGCCAACCAGTATCAACTGCTTTCCAAAGAATAACAGCGAATTCATTTTGATGTGATATCGTACTTTCCTTCCCAATGCACAGGGATGCTGTATACTGGTCTTCAGATTAAAGAATATTGGTAAATTAATCTCAGTCATCATTTTCAGCACTGAGGGGAGGTAAATAAATAGTTTTTTTGGTTTTGGGTTTTTTTTTTTTTTTTGCCGGGCATTGGTGGTGCATGCCTTTAATCCCAGCACTTGGGAGGCAGAGGCAGGTGGATCTCTGTGAGTTCAAGGCCAGCCTGGTCTTCTAGGACAGTCTCCAAAGCCAGGGAGAAACCTTGTCTTGAAAAAAAATAGTAATTTTGCAATTATAAAATTTAAATTTATGGACGTCTACTCATAACATTCTCTACAAAAAGGGGGTTAGATAAGAGTGACTGCCAGCTAAAAAGAACAGCGGAGTAGGCCTGGGACATAGCTCAGTGGGTAGAGGGCCTGTGTAGGATACGTGAGGCCCAGGGTTTGATCTTCAGTACTGCATAAAGTAAGCAGATGGATCAGGTCAAGATCCCACACACAGGGAACTCTAGACCAGGCTGGGCCATCTGAAATCCTGTCTGAACAACAAACAAGGGTGAGAGCTACTGAAAAACACAAAGCAAGAGAAAAAGAGTTCTTCTACCAATGAAAATACATAGCATATTTAAAATCATTTTATGAACTATGTATGATAGCACACTCCTATAATTCCAGGACTGAAGACTTTTATCTATTTTTAATAATATTGTATGTGGGGTGGCACACACATGCACGTGAAGTTAGAGGACAGTTTGCAGGAGTCAGTTCTCTCCTTCCTAACCGTGTTGGTCTTGGGGACTGACTGACCTAGGTTGTTAGACTTGGTGGCAGACACCTTCATCTGCTGAGCCACCTCGCCAGCTCAATCCCAGCACGAGGGAGGCAAAAGCAGGAAGATCTGTAGTTCAAGGTTATCTTCAGCTATGCTGCAAATCTGAGGCTAACCTGGGTTACTAGATCCTGTCTCCAGTACGATCGTGAAGAGATGGTGGTGGCAGAACCCTGCAGTCTACCTAACCACCATCTGTGGACTAGCTAATGAGTCACAAGTTCATAACTCCCAAATCAAAGCATAGAATCAGAAGTGGTTCCCAAGTATCTTCTAGTCAGAGAACACAGTGGAGAGTCTTTGTAGATTTTGATTAGTGCAACATAGTGCTCATATAGGTGAACAAAAACAATCACCTGCAAATTTCTTATCACACAGATACCCATCTTTGGTGGGAGCTGATCACAGTGGGTAATGAGGTGTCTCTTTTGCTTAAAAATGGTTGGTAATTGCTTTAGCAACATAACAATGATAAACTACTATAGAAGTGGCATTTTACCTGCTTAAGAAATCGATCAGAGGCGTTGCTGTGTTTGGCTAACACACCTGGCAGAGCGGTATTGGCATACTCAAACTGAGGGTTGTAAGTATAGTCCGACTTGAAGAACCTCAGCTTTTCCTTCTCCAGGTTAATCGGCTTTATAGCAGTCAGTATACACAGCTTCTTCCCAGAAAGGTCATCTCCTTTCTCAAAGCTTCTACACAGCTGAGGCTGCTGCTGCTTTGGCTTTGGAAGAGGGGTGACACTGCGGCGTTTGACTTTGCTTTTCGGTTTAGGTGGCAGTGCTAGGCTGCTCCCTGTAACAGAGATATCATGGGTAAACTTTACAGGACTTAGTACTGAACTAGTGACAAAAACAGCAGACTGCCTGTCCAGGCAGTACCAAGTACCAGTGCTTGTCATGGGCACCAGGGCTGTCATCCTGTGAGGATCTTTGCTATGAGAGGAACTAGGAGATTTGCTGGGCTTTCTACGTCTTTTGGAGAAGGCAGAGGAAAACTGCTTTTGTGAATGGTGCTTTCTCTCCTCCTTGGTCTGTAGTAGAACATTGTAACTACTGGTTCCAGTTGTAAAAGTGTCCTTGAGAACTCCAGAGGACAAACTCGAAAAGCTTCTTTTGCTGTCAATGATCAATGGCTCTTCTGCATTTAGAACAGACTTCTTAGCAAGTTCATGCTCAGGCCAGTGAAGCTTCTCTGTGATATAAACAAAACCAAAACAAAGAAACAACAGAGATGCCAGGTGAAGCAAACTGCTTATTAAATGGAAAGTATCCTGAAGGTTCTGTTTATAACTTGCAAACATCTTTAGAAACGCTACTTTAAATATTAAAAGGTCATATTACTATGATCATATAAATTATATACTAAATTGTTCAGCTTCAAGCTATGCATGTGGTCAAAGTCTAATAAGACATTACATAATAAACACAAGAGTACTCTAAACACCTTACTGTGAACTTCACAAGGATATTTTTATAATAATATCAAAGCACTATCCAAGACAGTTTCAAGGTCAATACAATCTTGACATTTGGAACTAAATACAATGATAACCACCAGTAAAGGCAGAGTGCAGGCTGTGGCACTTCACACCTATAATCTCAGAACTCAGGAGCACCAGCCTAGAATTACATAGTAAGACCTTATTTATTTTTACAAACAAACTGTAGCTGGGAATGTTGGCAAATGCCTTTAATCTTAGTACTTGGGAGGCAGAGGCAAACAGATCTCTGAGCTCAAGATCAGTTGATCAAGTTCCATGAGAGCCAGGGCTACACAGAAACAAAAAGTGAAACTTAACACACACCCCCAAAACAAAACCCTAAACTACAAACACAACAGACTTGTGGAACAATCTTTTTGTACACTGTGAAGATGTGTCACTCAAATTGGTTTAATAAAGAGCTGAACAACCAATGGCTAGGCAGAATTTTTGGGGCAGAGAGGACGATTGGGAGGAAGAAGAGCAGAGTTGCCAGCCAGATGCAGAATAACCAGGATGGACATAATGGAGATGAGGTAACAACCATGTGGAAGAATGTAGATTTACAAATATGGGTTAATTTAAGTTATAAGAGCTAGTGAGAAACAGACCCAAGCTAAGGCCAAGCTTTCATAGTAAGTCTCTATGTCATTTTTTGTGTTTTTAATCTGAAAAATGCATTTTTAAGATTTGAGAAATGGGCTGGAGAGATGGCTCAGCGGCTAAGAGCACTGGCTGCTCTTCCAGAGGTCCTGAGTTCAATTCCCAGCAACCACATGGTGGCTCACAACCATCTACAATTCAATCAGGTGCCCTCTTCTGGCATGTAGACAGAACACTGTATATGTAATAAATCTTTAAAAAAATTTTTGAGAGATAATCAGCTAGGTGCAGAGGTGCACATCTTTAATCCCAGCACTTGGGAAGCAGAGGCATTGAAAATGCTTGAGTTTGTGACAGCCTAGTTAGTCTACAGTGAGTTCCAGGTCAGCCAGGGCTACACAGTGAAACCCTCTCTAAAAGAAAAAAAATCAACTGATTATATGTGTGTTTAAGCATGTTTTAGTAAGATTAGCCACTATTAATAATTGGTTGAGAGTAGGGATGTAGCTTGATGGCAGAATGTTTGCTATTTCTCCACCACAGAAAAACAACAACAATAATGAGTTTTGGGGAAGGTGGTGATAACACATGCCTGTAATTCTAAAACTTGAAAGGCAGAAGCAGGATCAGAATTTCAAGGTTATCCTTAGCTACATACTTTCAGGCCAGACTGGGCTACATGAGATGCTGTTGCCAAAAATAAAAAAATAAAAAAATATGATCATCATTACAAAAAACGTCAGTATTTTGGGTGGGGTTCGAGACAGGGTTTCTCTGTATTGTTTTGGAGGCTGTCCTGGAACTTGCTCTGTAGACCAGGCTGACCTCAAACTCACAGAGATCTGCCTGCCTCTGCCTCCCAAGTGCTGGGATTAAAGGTGTGCGCCATCAACACCCAGCTAAAAAAGTCAGTATTTTAATGGCAAGTTGAAGACTTTAAGTCTCACAAATGCTTTAAGCAGTTAAGAGTCATCTGGATTACTGCTCATGCATTAGTTTCAAAGCTGTTAGCTGGACCTGGTGGCTCACATGGGATTCCAGCATTTCCGAGATGGAAGTGAGAGGATCAAGAGCCTAAAATCATCCTTAGCTACATAGAGAGCTCTAGGAGAGCCTGGAGTACATGAGACCCATCTCAAAAAGTTAATTTATGTCATTTATATTTTCTTATTCTGTAAATGGATGGCATACTGGGCACACATCTCTAATAAACATCTATATAAGTGCATATTAAAGTGCTCAGGTGCACAGCCTGCTTTCTCCACTAGTGCTAGGAAGTGAGGCCATGGTCTCCACATTCTAGGTAAGCATTCTACCAATGACTTGCTGAAGGGACCCAGTGAATGCCATAACAGGCGGCCCAGGCTCCTCTCAGAGATGAGGCCTCTATTTCAGTTTCCAGAGACTGAACAAGCAGCCTATGAAGAAAAGCCACAAATAAAGGACAGTCAGTCTCCAACACCCCAACGGCAAGGAGGAGACCTGATCCATGCAGGACTAGGCCAGGCCAAGCCTGAGCCAGTCTCCACAGCAGAATAAAGACAGGGCCTGGGACTTGTCCAGGCCTGCCTCAAAATGTAAAACTGTGGCCCTGACAGGACTAGAACATACTAATCCACTTGCTTAAGCCAATAATATTTAAAATGGCCTAACTTCCTTAGACACTCCCTTCACTAAGGCTTAAGAGAGGCCCCACCTCCTTATCGAGGCCTTTGCCACCCTGCCTTTGTGGAGCGTGGTCAGCCCCAGCATGCTGGGATTAAAAAAAAAAGACTCTGCTTTTGCATCCTATCTGGTCTCTTAGTGGTCTTTGGGGGTCTGGACTCAGGGCACAACACTTACAGCCCCTGTCCTTCAAGCGGCTTTTGACTCTGAAAACAGGGTGTTCCTATGAAGCCTTTTAATATACGGCACAGCACATGCTTAAAAGAGGCATTATGGGACAGCAGTGGTGGTGGGGCAGAGGGTAGATGGATCTCTGTGAGTTCGAGGCCAGCCTGGTCTACAGAGTGAGTTCCAGGCCAAGGCTACACAGAGAAACCCTGTCTGGGGGCAGGGGGGTGTTATGGTTATCACATGGGGGCAGGTTCCTGGCATGTGACAAGCAGAGACTAGGAATGGTGGCAAACATCTCTCACAGGACACAATGTAATGTCCCAAATGGCCATCATGTTAAAGTAGAGCAGTGTCTCACTTGGTAGCCTAGGCTGGCCTAGAACTCACTACGTATTCTAAGCAGATCTCAAATTCACAGTGATCCTCTTACTTGATTCCCAAATTCTGGGATTATAAATTTGTGTCACCATGGCTTGCAAAATGTCAATTTTTAAAGTCCAGAAGTATATGTGTTTACAGGGGAGAAACAATACCAGGTCAAAGGTAGGCAATAGACATTCCAAGTATGTAAGATATCTAAAAATCCTTTAACTAAATTTCCTGCCTACAACCCAGTACTCACTGGGAGGTGAAGCTTCAGGAGGATCAGGCCACTTTGGCCATGTAGCAAGTTTAAGGCCACTCTGGGTTATGTGAGACCCTGACTCAAACAAACAAACAAAAATAAATAAAATTTCTTAGACAGCATGTGGATTTTTAATTCTAATATCTAAAGGATAATGTGAAAGCATGAATTTATAAGGGCCAAATGTAACTATATGCAAATGTTTAGAGGTGGAGGGCCTGACAGGATGGCTCAGTGGTTAAGAGCTCTCACTAGTCGCTCTTCCAGAGGACCTGGACTTGATTCCCAACACCCACATGGCAGCTTACAACGGTCTGGAACTCCAGTCTCGGGAGATCTGATGCCCTCTTCTGTCCTCCAAGGGTACCAGGCTTGCACATGGTATGCAGACATACATGCAGGCAAAATACCCGTATACATAAAATAAATTAGATATAGCAGGTTTTACAGGGTTTATTGTAGATGGACTGGACAAAGAAGTCATTTCAAATGTTAAAGATTCAATTAGCCAAAAGTAAAAGGACAAATAACACTTTCATCAGAGGCTGGTTTGGAACAGTTTCTCAGGAGGTTCAGACTTTGGTGTTGCCAAGGGATAGTCAAAACTGGGCTGGCAAAGAAAATAAGCTGAAGAGTTAGTTCCAGGACACAGGCAGTGCCCAGGAACAATGTTAATTTCCCTACAAGGACACAAGCTCGAGAGATAAGAGGTCACTATGGCAGACAATGAAATGAACAGGAAAGGGAAAGAGGGGACAGAGGTAATAGGGGGACCGGAAGACTGGGGGATCAAGAGCACCCTAGAATGGAAAGGGAGGTAACCAAGTTCTTGTTCCCATTCGATCTTCATGGTATCAAGTAAGTTAAGCCACGTTAAAACCAATTAACAAAAATTACTCGGAACAATTCCCATTTTCATAGTTTACTGCCTATATGTTGTGCGAATTTTTATTATTTTATTTTTTGAGACAGGGTCTTACTCTGTGGAAGGCAGATTTGCCTAGAACTTACTATGCAGTCCAGGCTCGAATTTTCCCACCTCAGTTCCCCAGGACTGGGATTACATTCTGAAATTTTCTAGTACTCTCAAGACCCAGGACTAATCTCATTGATTTATTTTACTTAGTCATAAAGTACCAGGGACCTCCAAATTAATGATTTTTTTTCCTGTCTCAAAAGGCTGATTGTGGTGTGACACATACCTTTAATCCAAGCAGAAGCACAGGCAGGTAGATCTCTGTAAATTCAAGAACAGCCTAGTCTACACAGTGAGTTCCAGGCCACCCAGGACCACACAGTGAGACTCTGGTTTAAAAACAAACCTTACAATACTCCAGAGTACTTTTTAAAAAGCTCTCTCTGGTCCTGCACATGTAGTCTGCCTTACTGGGCGAGGATGAAGCTCTGATTCATCCCCACCCCACCCACGTACCACTTACGTACCGTAACAATGTTGCAGCACACTTGGGAAGAAGGTGGAGGCAGGAGGATCGTTAGTTCAATGTTATCTTAAGCTGCATAATGTTTGAGACCAGCTTGGACTGCAAAACAAAACAAAATAATAAAAAAACGAAAGCTTAAGCCAGGCGGTGGTGGCGCATGCCATTAATCCCAGCACTCGGGAGGCAGAGGCAGGCGGATCTCTGTGAGTTCGAGGCTGGGCTGGACCAACAGCCTCGAAAACAATACAGAGAAACCCTGTCTCACAAAAACCAAAAACCAAAAACCAAACAAAAAAACCCAAAAGCTTCACCCCTCCCTTGAGGAATCCACACCCACACTCCAGTATGTCTTACTTGCCATGACTCTGCTTTGAGAAGCCATACCAATGCTTTCTTGGGTGTGTCCTGATTCTTTCTGAGTGCCTCCCTTACCCTTGTTTTTAAGCCTATATCAAAATATCTTTATTTAGCCCCTTTCAGGGTTGCCTGGGAGGAGTAGGAGGGAGAAGTTGGAAGTGCATATAATCAAGTGCATATGATTGTTAACATGTGTGGAATTGCAGAGAATAAACAAAAGATATTCTATTAAAAACAAAGATTCTGCTTGTAAAAACAAAACTCCTGCCAGAATCTTCAAGGAGGAGTAGGAAGTAACAGAAGGGTGCCTGACAGAACCCCTCTCCCTAGGAGTCCTGGCATTTCAGTTCACTTGTTAATGATCTACTGGAGGCTTCCTTCCATCTGTTCTAGCGTCTTCCAGACGTATGGTGAGGAGAATCCTGCCAAATGCTGGATAGCCCACAGCATCCAGCAAAGTGGGCCATGTAGCAGTCCTGTATGAAACTCATTTAGGATGTGTAGAATTTATTTCCCGGTCACACTAAACCTATTTCAGTTGTATTAAATAGTACAGAACCTGAGTTGTTTGTGATGGCTCACTCATTTAATCCTATTACTTGGGAGGCTGAGGCAGAAGTACTGTCGTGGTTAAAAGTGAGTCAGAGCTACAGAACAAGTATTTGTGTTTCAAAAAACAAAAATTATAAGGGCTAGCAAGTGCTCCGTGGGTACAGGTACCCACTTTCCATATCCATCAATCCTGACAATTTGAGTTTGGTTCCTGGAACCCACATGGTAGAGAGACAGGAGGTCTCACACAAGTTGTTTCCTCCCTCAAGAGCACTTTAGCCGATCACAAATCTTTCATTAAAAACCTGGAGTGACTGCAAAGCTGGCGGAGAACAGGTGGCTGAGAGAGAACAGGTGGCTGAGAAGGTCGAATGCCCTTGGGAAGAACCTTGTTACTTTGTTAAATGGACATAACATCAAACTGCCTAATAAATACTTATCCTTATACCGCAGACTAGTACAGCTCTCTACCCTTAATGCAGTAGACATCATCTAACACAGAAAATCACAACTATATGTGACTGTGGAATGGTCAGCCCAAATGGAACATCTACATTTGTCCCGTACTTCCAGAGCTCAGGTAACACTACAGAAAATAAAGTGGAAAGGTTGTAAGAGTTAGAAAATAAGAAAATAGGGAGGACCGCCGTAAAGTAGCATCTTATGGACACAGGAAGTCTGCTGCACCCATGAACTCAGAGCAACTACAGCTGCCTGCACAAGACCTATACAAGATCAAGCCAGCCAATGGCTGTTGGACGAGGAAGAGAAATTTTCATTAGTGGTCACTGGTAAAGTGCTCATCTGTCTGCAAAGTGCCTTTCACCCATATCCCTCTAAGTGTCCCTCCATAGGCCAACAAAACATGAAGCAGAGGAGAACTAGCTGGAAGGAGGAAAGCCATGGAGTAGGAGAGGGATGAGAGGATCAGGAGGGGTTGAATATAACACCAATACATTATATACACATCCCATTAGTATATACAACCAGTCTAGGCTAACTGAACATTTTAAAATATAAATAGTATTACTACACTAAAATTACTTCTCAGCAACGGCACTCTGGTAACACACTGAACTTTCCAGGTTGACAAAAGCTTCACATGTATCTAGAACAGGAGAAAAGGACACGGGATCCCTGGCTTCATCCCCAGCTCTTTCAATGACTCTCTGTAATACCAGCCTAATCATTAAACCCATCAGGGGCTCTTGTTCCTTATCTAAAAGCATGGGGGAGAAGGGCCACTGCTCAATAAACAAATGTTTCACTACTGGGAATGGTTAGGTTTCAGAGGAATTACAAGGTCCTGGCTGGAAGAGAGACCAGCGAAAGCCACACCTGGTGGAAAAATACCAGTCAACAACTTTGGCCTACAAAATGGAGCTTTTCAAAAGTCTTTCTCTTCTGGGTCTATCTTCCTCTCTTTCCCGTTTCTGACTCAGAGTTTGTTGTTTTGTTTTTAACATGTCTTTCTGTGTGTGCTTGAGTGAATATATGCCACTTGTCTACAGGTGCCCTCCAATGCCAGAAGAGATTGTTGGATCTCCTGGAGCTAGAGTTAATGGTAGTCGTGGGTACAGGGGTACTGGAACTCTAGTCCTCTAAAAAGCAGCAGGTACTTTAATTGCTGAGCCATCTCTCCAACCCCTCTCCCCCTTTTAATATAAGATCTCACTGTGTCACCCTGGCTGTCCTGGAACTCAGAGATCTGCCTCTGAATGCAGTTCTGAGTTTCGAACCTAGGGTCCTACATGCTCTACATAGCAGCACTCCTAGCCAAATGAAAGTTTCATATGATTCACTAATACTTACAAAACATGACAACTTGGGCTAATGTTGCAATAGGATGTCCAATTGGAAACAGAAGTATAAAACAGGACAAAACAAAAACTCCATTAATGTCCAAAGATAAACACTTTAATGTTATCAAATATTTCATCACTTGAGTGCAAATGATATCAACAGTAGTAAGTTATCAGAATCCTGGAGTATTCTGCAGTGAAAATAAAACAGGTTATGAGTGACAATGATGAGGAACATCAGATAATGTTGGGTAAAGGAAGCCAGATCAAAGGACTACATGATTACAGTTATATTTAGTTCAGAGACAGCAAAACTAGCCTAGGCTTCTGTGGCACTTGTAACCCCAGCACTTAGGGGATGCTGAGAAAGGAGGCCAGCCCCAGTTATAGTCAATTGCAAGCCAATCTGGGTTAGAATGAGAACCTGTCTTAAAAACAACACTCTCTCCCCTGCACAAAGAAAGAAAACAGAAAACAAAATTCAAACAACCAAATTCATTTTCTTTCTTGTATTTGCCTCCACAGGCTACCTTTCTGTTTCCCCTTTCATAAGCAGGGAGGTAAACAAAACCAGTTGTAAGCAGTTCTACACTGCAAAAGAAATCATAGTGTGTTGTTGGGAAAGGCCATCAATACAACCAATATGGAACTGCAACAGTGACAATTACTTCAAGGAGATTATTTCTAGGTGTTAGGAGAGTCTGGTATGAAGTGAAATGTCCTGACAAAATGTGTTTTGAAATGAAGAATAAGTATCTATTAACCAAACGTCCTGAGAGAGAGGAGGTGTGTCTAGGGAGGAAATGATGAGAGACTGATCAGCACCATGACAGGAGCAGGGAGACTAAGAGGGATGCTGGAGATGAGGCTGTGGGGGAGCATCCATCCGGCTTGCACTGCATACTGAGGACAGTTTTTTCTCCTGAAGCTAAAGTTTGTTTTTGAGTTATGGTCAACACTCCCTTTCGCTACCATAACCATCATCAATGCTTTGCAGATTTCTAACTGTAGAAGCAACAAAAGTAAGTCTTATGCTAGAAGACTATTATTTTCCATATCTTCTTATTTCATTTATTAGCACATATTGTTTTCATTGTGACATTTTCATGTACATAATGCATTTTGATCAAATTTACCCCCATTATCCACTCTAGTTCCCTTCCACTCCTGCTGTCCCCCTTTCTCTGCACAGCTGGTCACCCTTCTGCTTTCCTGTCTTTTTGTGCGGTTGTGTCCCAACATGTTAGAGAAGTCAGTCCTGTGTGACTGATGTCTGTATGTGCTCTCAGAGGAGGTTTCAGGCTCACTTCCACGCTGAAGAAGGAAAGCCTATCGTTATAGTCCTGGCTATGCTGCCATTTTGTGCTGAGCATCAAAAGAAGTCTCTATCTTCTTGGCTCAAGGCAACTTTGGCGAGTCCCTGCAACTGGGACCCAGGTGTCCATGCACTTCTCTTCTCTGCAAGATGAAGAAACAGGTCAGGGTGCAGCACACAGTCGTCCCTTGTACCACAACTGTCCTGAACTCTGGGGCCACATGTCTTTATTAGCTCCTGTATCGGGGGCTGAGTTCGGTCCTATGCAGGTTCCCCAGCTGTCACTCTGGAGTTAGTGAGCTCCCACTACCTGGGGTCAGATGTTTCTGTGGGTTTCCTCATCATTGTCTTGACCCCTTTATTCATATTATTACTTCTCCCTCTCTTTGACTGGATTCTGGGAGCTCAGCTCAGTGATTAGTTGTGGATCTCTGCATCTGCTTCCATCAGTTGCTGGGTGAAGGTTTGACAATTAAGGTAGTCCTCAATCTGATCAAAGGGGAAGTAAAGATCAGTCCCCCCTCTCCACTATTGCTTAGAGCCTTAGATAGGGTCATCCTTGTGTATTCTTGGGAATTTCCCTATTGCAAGGTTTCTGGATAACCCCACAATGGCTCCTTCTATTAAGGTATTTCCTTCCTTGCTCTCCCTCTCTGTCCTTCCCGCAACTCAACCACCCTGTTCCCTCATGTTCTCCCCCTACTCCCCTTCCCTCCTCTGAGAACTGTGAGGTGGGAATAAGGGAGCACCAAGCAAAGCCCCACTGTGCAGTTTGTTAACTCTATGGTCAACTAGAGCTGGGGCCACCAGAGCCTTCACACTGTAGTGCAGCATGACTTCAGACTCCTTCAGAGCACGCATCACAGGGATTCACCCTGCTCTGCTGCTCACCAGTGTTGTTTTTATCTAAGCTTTTCTGTCACCAATAAAGACTCGGGGGAAGGGGGAGAAGACGCTTATTAGGGTTAATGAGATTGCTCAAGTAAGTAAAGGTTCTTGTTGCCTAATCTGACAACTTGAGTTTGATCGCTACAACTCACAAAGTAGAAAGAGAGAACTATATCCTGGAAATCATGCTGACCTCCACATGTGGAGGTCATATACACTGCAGTGCGTGCATTTCCCCACCCAAAGCCCCTTACACACACTAGTGTAAAGAGAAAGAAATCCCAAATGCTTCAAGTTGTTATTAACTTTGAAGTAGTCTCAATTGGGACTATGCAGTACACGTTAAGTAGTTAGGTATGGGGGTTCATACTTAGTAACCCTAGCACTTGGGAGGCAAAGACAGCAGGAGTTCCAGTTTGAAGCCAGCATGAACTACACAATGAGACTCTTGAGTCTGAAAACTGAAAGGAAACCAGGGATTGTGGTGAAGTACTTTAATCCCAAGTACTCTGAAGGCTAAGGCAGGTGGACCTCTTGATTTTGAGGCTATCTGGTCCACTAGAGAACTCCAGGCCAGCTAAGGCTATAAACTGAGACCCTGTCTCAAAACAAAAACTGAAAGCAAAAAAAAAAAGACTGAAATATAATACCAAGTACTGAGACTGCAGGTGTGAGCCACCACACCAGGATACTGAGGGTTTTGTTTTGTCTTTTGAGACAAGGTCTCACATATCCCAGGCTGGCCTAAACGCATTGTGTAGCTAAAGATAATCTTGAAATTCTGATCTTCCAAATCCTGAGGTTACAGGTACATCCCACAATTTTATTGGGTTGCCTAAGGCTTGGTGGAGAAGAACATTATCCCAGGAAGGCATGAGACAATGAAACATCGAGGTGTGGCTCCTCACAAGATACTGGAGACAGGATTGCTTGAGTCCTGTACCAGTCAGGGCTACAAAGTGTGGCAGTGTGTCTAAAAGGGGAAAAGGAGAAGAAGGAACAGAAGGTTGTAGGAGTGAGTTTGGTATGGTGTTGTAAACTGTAATTCCAGCACTCAGGAGTCAGGAGGCCGCTCTGTGCTATGTAGAAACAAAGGGGAAGAGAAGAGACAAAGGAGCAAGGAGCGCGGGGAGTGGGGAGAAGAGGGAGAGCAAGCAGAGGGAAAGAGCCCTTTTCTGATCTGATGCCATTTTCAAGCACTCATTTTCCCACAGCTCCCACTGGGCCTTGTGTCATCCTCTAATCAGCAGTTTCTCTAGGATGTCGTTTGTATTTAGATTATAGTACATTGTAACTAAGTCGTCACAAACAACTGTACTTCAGTTTTGAAACATAAAATGCACTTTATGTCTTTTTTTCCTGCTTGAACTACTGATCCTCCTATCTCCTGAGTGTCAGGGTCATAAGTGTGCACTGCCACGCCCAGTTTCCATGGGACTGGGTACCAGAACCAGGGCTGCTTGCATGCTAGACAAGCCCTCTCTCAACTGAGCCCCAGCCCCAGCTCCTTTACATTTATTTTATGATAGGCTCCCAACAATTAGCCCAGAAAGACCTTGAATTTGCCATCTTTCTGCCTCAGTTTCCTAAGCAGTTGGGATTACAGGCCTATGCCACCAGGCTGAAAATTTACTGCTACCTCTGCTAAAGGAGCCACCAAGCAACGAGGGGAAGTCAAGATTGTCCGGGGTGTGTTTTCATCTCTTCATGCAGGTTTGGTTGTCCCGTTGATTGACTGATATTTCAGCAAAAGCCTAACTACAGGAGAGTCTGTCTAAAATAATAGTGATGATGATGGTGATACAGCAATGGGGAAAGTTTAGAAATACTAGAGACAAAAGTCCTCCTAGGGAGCGAAAGCTACGCCTCGCTGGGAGCAGCCACCGTGGAAGTCTCTAGACGGCCAGTACCGCTTCCTCCTGTCCACAAGCATGGGGAATACCTTTGCAAAGCTCTTCAAGGGCCTTTTTGGCAAAAAAGAAATTCGCATTCTCATGGTGGGCCTGGATGCTGCAGAGAAGACAACAATTCTATACAAGCTGAAGCTGGGTGAAATCGTGACTACAATTCCCACCCTTGGTTTCAACATGGAGACAGCTGCACACAGAGTATCAGCTGCACCATGTGGGATGTGGGTGGCCAGGACAAGATCTGGCCGCTGTGGTGCCATTACTTCCAGAACATCCAAAGTTTGATCTTCGTCGTGGACAGCAATGACAGACAGCGTGTGAATGAGGCCATGAAGAGCTCATGAGGATACTAGCTGGAGAGGAGCTCTGGGATGCCGTTCCCTTGCTGTTTGCCAACAAGCAGGACCTCTCTAATGCCACCAATGCGGCCGAAATCAGACAAGCTGGGGCTGCACTCTCTACGCCATAGGAACTGGTACATTCAGGCCACCTGTGCCACCAGCGGGGACGGGCTCTATGAAGGACTGGACTGGCTGTCCAATCAGCTCCCTCTCGCCCTCACTTCCTCTTCTCTGCCCTGTGCTTTCCTCTCATGTGGCAAACGTGCGACTCTGTGGTCCTGAGTGCCAGAAGCTGTCTCCGTGGGTTGGTCACAGTGTGCATCGCACCATGCTGTACATGTGCAGACACGGCCTGCAGCCAGGTTTATTTAATGTAAGTAGTTTCTGTTTCCACTGAGGCAGTTTCTGCTACTCCTATGCAGTATTACTTAGCTTTTTTATTGTAAAAGGACAATCAACTCGCTGTCAGTACTGAGAAGGGATTTGGGTGCAGGGGCACCTGGCCTCCAGGAACCATTGGGCTACATGTAGACTGGTGTCAGTATCCATTTGGTGGTTGGTTTTTAACCCAAACTCAGTGCATTTTTAAGATACAGGACAAGAATACTCGAACACAAAATGGAGACTATGCCTGTGTAGGTTTTGCAGTAATAGCCTGAATGCTAGTCCATCGGATCACCTGTTCCCTTATGGGGGCCCCCGAGACACGCCTGTCTTTGGGTCACCTGCATTCCACAACACTGTGCTTGTACTTGTGCTCACATGGTCACCTAGAGGTTGTTGGCTTGTATTTGGTGTGTGGCGGGGCCAGATGGCAGCCGACATACCCAGCTTACTCTTGAGCCCACTTGGACAGGCTGGCAGGAGGCCTGGGTCTCACCAGCAGGAGGGCGAGCGCGCTGGGAGGGTGGATCCATTCCAGACCCACACCCTGGAGCACCCCCTCTCCATGTGTGGAGTAGCTTTCTCCCTCAGCCTGCAAGGGTATGATTTGCCATCGAAAGACAACCTCTACTTTTTTCTTTTGTATTTTGATAAACACTGAAGAAGCTGGAGCTGTTAAATTTATCTTAGGGAAATCTAAGAACTGGTATATTTGGTGTCGTGGAACCTCTTACTGCTTTCAATACACAATTAGTAATCCACTGTTTTGTATACTGGTTTTCAGTTTTCATTTCGACAAGCACTGTAATTATAGCTACTAGAATAATAGCTAGTGTTCCACAGCCAAATTGTCTACATCAGTATATGCAAGACCAAGTTGGAGCGGTGCTTGTACTCCACTCAATTATGAGGAAAGAACTGATCCAACAAAAGCTGGTCTTCTGTTTAAAAAGAATCAATCCTCAAACTGACTTACATACTCAGGCAATTTGCTCTGTATTGCAGACTATCAAAACATTTACTTTCTTTTTTTGTTTGTTTGGGTTTTGTTTTGTTTTTTTTTTTTTTACGAGACAAGGTTTCTCTGTATTGTTTTGGAGGCTGTCAGTCCAGCCTGGCCTCAAACTCACAGAAATCCGCCTGCCTCTGCCTCCCGAGTGCTGGGATTAAAGGCGTGCGCCACCACGGCCCGGCTACTATATATACTAATATTTTAATCATATTCTCACCACCATGAGACAGCTCACCACCATGAGAATATGATTAAAATATTAGTATATATAGTAGCCGGGGAAAGTGATTTTAACTGGTGCGATTTCTAAACCCAGTGACTCACATGGGTGGCAGAATCTATTTTCTTCAAGGCAATGTTTTTAACTGGATGACAGAGAGTATTTTGCCACCCACACAGCATTTTTGGTTGTCACAATTCCCTGTGTGTGAGAAAACAGTCACTCACGATAAAGAATTAACTTCTCTAGTATTAAATTGCTGAAGTTGAGAAGCCTTATCATAAAAGGAATTGGTATTTTTAAATTAAACTTTTTAGTGTACAAAAGTTGTGTTTCTTTGGGATGTTCCCTATTGTAAACCTAGTTCATTGTAAGCAAGCACTCTATCAGCCCTATAATGACATTCTCATTGAAACTTGACATTTGTCCCCCTTCTGCCAGAAATGCTGTTTTAAGGCAACTTTTGACATTGTATTGTTCTGGTTTTTTATTTGTTTGTTTGTTTTTGGAGACAGAGCTATAAGTTCCTGGCTGCTCTGGAACTTGTTATGTAGAAATCGGC
Source organism: Mesocricetus auratus (assembly GCF_017639785.1). NCBI lineage: Eukaryota > Metazoa > Chordata > Mammalia > Rodentia > Cricetidae > Mesocricetus > Mesocricetus auratus. Next base: position 2,672,237 of record NW_024429203.1, on the reverse strand, counting down.
CTGCCTCTGCCTCTGATATTGTGTTTTAATATGAAAGAGTAATACCCACATCAAATCAATTTTTAAAAGCCTAATGCCAATTTAAGTGGCCTCTAAGATCTTGGCTTTTATAACTGTAAGTTTCCTGTCAGTGTAACAACAGGGTAAACTGTAGGTTACCAGGATTGCACAAAAAAATCAGTTCTGCACATAGTATAGAAAATTAAGATCAGAAATATTTTCACTGAAAAATAATTTAGTTTTTCAATTTAAAAGACTCTGCTGCAATATAAATACATGAGTTTAAAGTACCTATTACTCTGCATGATAACTTAGAAAAAACTAATCAGAGATGTCCATAATCTCTGCACTTGGGAGACTGGGGCAGAAGGATCATGAGTTCAAGGGCAGTCTAGGTAACATAGTCTGATGCTGTCTCAAAACAACTAATTCAGAAAACTGGTCAACTGGGTACTGCAATACTCTGAAGCTAAAAAGTTCTAGGCTTATTGACTCTAGTTTGTGAATTAGCTATTTCCCTTAACTCTGTTATTTTCATACCTGTCCTGAAGAAATGTTTTCATGCAGGGAAAATGGCCCAGGAACTGTATAATATTATTAAAGATTTAAATATAGCGAATATGTATATAGCTGCTTAAAAGTGAAGGACAATTAAACTTTCCAACCTTGGATCTAAACATCCATTTTTATTAAGAACATCAATTAAAGATGTTTAAGAATAAAAGGATGCACAAAATACATACAATGAAATGCTGAGATATGTTTCCTTAGTTGACTTTTTTCTGAACATTCTGGAAAATATAACACCTCACTACACACCTAAAATGCTCTGAAATCAGACTGTACTCAAGACAGTCTCTCTAGACTGCACAGCTCGTGCCCGTGGCTAGTGATGGACACAGGAAAGGGTCAGCGCTTCCTTCCCTCTGCAGGGCTCCAGGCGCCGTGGCGCGCACAAGACTGTTGCCTCCTGGTCCTCCGCATCCCGACCCCAATGGTCTTCAACCGCCACAGCCGCACCACCCGGGCGGGCCCTGCCTGCACTCACCCGTCACTCGAATAGACTCCAGCATCGTCCCACCGAGGCCAAGGCCAAGGCCGGCGGGCCACAGCGGCGAAGACTCCCGGAAGGCAGCTCGGTGCCAGCCGGGGCAGGACCAGCAGCTCCAGGCAGATGAGGGCGTCCAACGCGGCTGGAAGGTGCACTGGCGGTTCCACCTGGCCTCAGCGCTGAGAACCCGCCACGGTGACGTAGCAGCTCCCCCGTTGCTAGGAGACGCTCATGCCTCTGACAGCACCCCGCGCCACCAAACGCGCTTGCCGCTGGAGGCGCTCCTGTGACTGAGACCCTGCGCGCAGGGAGACAGGCGAACTACAACTCCCAGCATGCACAGTTCGGACCAGCGAGGGGGGTGGAGAAAGAGGGGCTGGTCCCCCGTATCTTAAGTGTCGGGTCAGAGGCATTTTTGCTTTTGAATTTGACAGTTAGGAAAAAAGTCTGTGAGGCTCAAAGGGGCCTTGATTTTCTGATGGCAGCGCGAAAATAGGAATGGTGTGATAGTTCTCAGTTTTGGCTTAGCAGTGCAAATGTAGTGCCCTGATCTGTCAGCTAATTTACATGATATGAAGCAAGACGATTTTTGATTGAACCGATTTTTTTTTTAAGTGAATGGCCGATGTGGTGGTAGACACCTATAGTGCCAACACTTTGGAGGTGTGGCAAAGAGAATCAGGGATTCAAGGTCACCCTTTCTACACAATGAATTTTGAGACCATCCTGAACTATACAAGACTCTGTCTCAAAAAAGAATAAATATACTTTTTTTTCATTGAAAAAGGAGGGGCTGGAGAGATGGCTCAGCGGTTAAGAGCACTTGCTGTTCTTGTAGAGGACCTGGGTGTGTTTCCCAGCGCCCACACGGCAGCTCACAACTGCCTGCAACTCCAGTTCCAGGGGATCCATCCCACATCCTCCATTACCTCCCCAGGCACCTACGCTCCACAGTCCACACACTCATGACACACATACACACAATTTTTTAAAAAATAAGTTGAGAACAAAAACTCCTGGGGATGTAGCTCAGTTAATGGAGTGCTTGTCTGGCATTCACAAAGCCCGGAGTTTGATCCCTGGTGTGCACAAACCTGATCTGAGAGCACATGCGTGTAATTCGGGAGGTGCCTCCATGAGCTTGAGGCCAGCCTGGGTTACAAATATTTGATTCGTGTGCCTAATTTATATAGACACACATCAGTGTTCCAAAGGATTTTCAGAGGAAAAGGTTAATAATAATAAATCGTACATTTATTTTAAATCAATTATTTATATACACAGAATTTCACCATTTTAAAATATGAAAGCAATTTTTCACACTGAGATGGATATGCTGGTTCATTTTTACATGAAGAATTAGTCCAGCTGAACATTTAGTAATGCAGGACAGAGTATCTTCAATACTGCTTTACATTTAGTGTGTGAGTTTAAGCATTTGTGTGCCATGACATGTGTGGTCAGAGCACAACTTTCAGGAGTCAGCTCTCTCCTTCCACCAAACAGTTCTGGCGCTCACCTCAGATTGTCAGGCTTGGTGGTAGGCACCTTTACCTGCTGAGCATCTCACCAGCCTGCATCTCCCACATTTTTTAGCAGTGACTTTTGTTTTCATAATTATAAATGCTGAGAGCACCACTTTACATAAGACATAGTATAAAACTGCAAATATCTGTTTGAGGATATTTTAGAATGTCAGGAATTCTGTCCTAATCCAAACTAAGTTCATTTCAATTAAAAAATAAAATTCAAATCAGCAATCCAAACAGCATTTTTTGCAGGAATTGTGGGTGGTGACTCAAGGCTTCATGTAGTCCGGTTGACCTGGCACTCACTACACAGATGAGGTAACTTTGAACTCCCTGCTAGGATTACAGGAGTGTACCAGTGTACCACCACACATGGCTAAAACTGCAACTGCCCTTACATCTTTTAAAGGTCTCAAATGAGGTCTTTACATTTTTACTTTGTGGGTAGTGTTTTCCTTTCTGTGTGGGTCACATGCATGCCTGGTGCCCACAGAGGCCAGGAGAGCACCAGACTCCCTGAAACTAGCTTTATGGATGGTTGAGAGCCACAGCATGGGTGCTGGGAACTGAGCCCAGGTCCTCTGCAAGAGCGGCGAGCGCTCTTAGCTACTGAGCCATCTCTCCAGCCCTTCAAACAGCAACTTTTATTTTTCGAGACAGGGTTTCTCTGTGGCTTTGGAGGCTGTCCTGGAACTAGCTCTTGTAGGCCAGGCTGGTCTCGAACTCACAGAGATCCGCCTGCTTCTGTCTCCCGAGTGCTGAGATTAAAGACGCACCACCCCCCCAGCTCTTTTGCAACTTTTAAAAGCAAACATTCTATCACAATACAATCTACAGATACACTACGTACTTACATCCTGAGGGATGATGGTGGAAAAACATTAAAAGCCTTTGTTTACATAATCAAACCATTACATTGTTCTTCTATAAGCAGAAAACCTTATACATACAATAAAAAAGAACTGCCACGCTGAACACCAAGTCCTCTGGCATCCAAGCTGAGGTGTTCTAGGTGGCATTCATCAGTGTTGATGGGAGACAGCACACAATCTAAAGTACGTATCTTGCATTCAGAGCCAAGGCTGCAGGGACATCACTTGATGCTACGCCAATAAGTGCTACCAGAAACTCTTCACATTCAATACACTTGATCTGGACTCAGTATTTGATCAATACATGTCCAGAAACATTTTACTGTGACAACATTCTCACAACCCCCACATTTAGTGACTTGGCTACATCTGGAGTCTCAACCCCAGTTTCTGACGCTGAGTCCGAGATGATCTCTGTAGTCTCACTCTGACTCAAACCTATTTTCAAAACCCAGTGGACAGAGTGATCCTGTTAAAGTCAGATTATGTCACTCTGCTTTTATGACCTAGCTCTGATCATCTTTTTGATGTCATATCCTACTCTGCCCTCAGTGTCCTCTGAGAGACCCACTGGCAACCTTGACGCTTCTCGGTGGTGACAGACACTGCCTCACTACGAGGCCATTGTCATTTGTGACTCCTGCTGGAATGCTCCCCCAGACATCTGCAGACCTCACTTCATTCAGGGCTTGATCCAAATGCCACTCTCCAATAAGGCTTTTCTAGCCACACTACTTAAAATTCTTCTTCTTAACATTTCATAGCCCCTTTCTCTGCTATATTTTCCCTTAGCAAGCACTTGGCATTATTTGCTCTATGGTTTCCTGGATTTCTTTCCTGTTGTCTATACCCATTCATAGGATTGCAATGTTTTTTTCTTTAGGGATATAGAGATTAACCCTAGGGCCTCACACTCAAACACACTAATCTCTGTTTACTTTTGAACTCTGCATCAAGAGCAGTAGGGAGCGGGGAGCTGAAGAGATGGCTCCACACTTAAGAGCACTTGTTGCTCTTAAAGAGGACCTGGGTTCAGTTCCCAGTACCTAAATGCCAACTAACAACCATCTAAAACTCTGGTATCGGGGATCCAATTCTGGTTTCTCAGGCACAGCAAGCATGTGGTGCACAAACATATATACAGGCAAAAGACACCCCTACATCTGACATAAAAATGAAAAAAAGGGAAAAGATGAAGAGTGCCTGGTACACAGCAGACAATACATGTTTGTGAACTGGCGAGTAGTAGAAAGTGTACGGCTTTTCAGTGTTAACTCAGGTGCATTTGTATTTTGGTTCAAGTGTTTGCCTAACCAATGAGAGTTGCAGCTACTCTTGCAACACAGGACTGCATTCTGAAACTTGTTTGTCAAGTCTCCTATGAGCACTTTACCCCTCAAATCTCTAGTTTCTAAAGTAACTGTAGTTTCAGGACTATTTGTCAAAAAGGAAAACTTGTGGGCAGTAAGCAATACTATACCCATTGTCTAGCCTGTCGCCCTTTAACAAGAGTCTTGTGACCTCAGTTTCTTCAGAACACAGAGTTGTTCTTGGAGTGTGTCTCCACGCTCCTCCCAGGTACAGCAGATAGGAGTGAGTTTACTTCAGCTGCTATAATTCATGTGCCTCTATGGAAATCGTGTCCTTGTGATTGCACGCTTTACTCTTTTTAACCCTCAGAGTATAACCTGCCAGACGCTCTGAACAAAGCAGGCTATTGCACGAGACTCTGGTCCCCCTCACTTTTAGACCCTGCTCTCTAGGGCTCATGCCTCCAGTTAGAGGTTTATATAGTCATATTGTCTCAGTTTGCGCAGAGTTTACTCTGAATGTGTTTACCAGCATGCTCAGCCATTATGTCAGTTCATTTTACATTCCACCACCTCTTTTGTTGTTTTTCAGTGCTGGCTATCCAACTCAGAGTTTTGTATGTATTCTGCAGCCTACCATCATACTATGTCCCCAGTCCCACTTTCATCAATTTCTGAAATAACCAAAATGTACGCATTTCATGGATTTTTATATACAAGGGCTTGACTTAATGTTTTTCAAATATAGAAGAGCCTTTCTGACTAGTAGGGAACATTTTAAATACTGACATGCATTATATATATGAATATATGTATGTATTACATATATATATATATACTTAGTATGCAGACATATACAAGTTAGATTATATATTAAAAGTATACCTCCTCTTAAGAATTTTGAGGTTTGGGGTGGTGGCACACACCTTTAATATTAGCATTGTAGAGACAGAAGCAAGCAGATCTCTGACCTGCCTGGTCTATATAATGAATTCTATGCCAGTCAAAGCTACATAGTGACACCCTGCAAAACAAAAATAAAAAACTTAAGAATTCTAAAATGGGACTGGAAAGATGGCTCAGTAGTTAAGAGCACCATTTGCTGTTGCAGAGGACCTGAGTTCAACTCCCAGCATCTACAGCCATCTATAACTCCAGTCCCAGGGGTACCAAGACCTCCTTCTGACTTCCATGGGCACATGGTACACATAAATACATGCAGGTAAAAACATTCACACATAGAAAATAAAATGAATAAATCTTTTTAAAAATTCTAAAATGGTCAGGTGTGGTGAAGTACCCCTTTAATCTCAGTACTGGGAAGGAAGGGACAGGTAGATCTCTGTGAGTTTGAAGCCAGCCTTATCTACATAGTAAACCAATGATACACAGTGGGTCTGTTTTGTTTTTAAAGAGAATTCTAAAACTGAATTTCATGAATTTGATGCCTTTGTACTTAGCCCATGTAGAATTTTAACCTCACCCTTATTTTTATGTCTATCCTACCTATATTTTTACTGTCATTTTTATTTAAAGCCCTTTGGGGTTTTGAGACAGGGTTTGCTGTGTAGCAGTCCTGGCTATCCTGGAACTCGCTCTGTAGACCAGGCTGGCCTTGAACTCACAGAGATCTGCCTGTCTCTGCCTCCCGAGTGGTGGGATTACAGGTATGCACTACCACCGCCTGACTTTTTTTTAAGATTTATTTATTTATTATGAATACAACATCCTGCCTCCATGTATGTCTGCACATACCAGAAGAGGGCGCCAGATCTCATTACAGATGGTTGTGAGCCACCATGTGGTTGCTGGGAATTGAACTCAGGACCTCTGGAAGAGCAGTCAGTGCTCTTAACCTCTGAGCCATCTCTCCAGCCCACCACCGCCTGACTTAAAAAAATCTTTAATAAGTTCTCTATGAAGACATATATCAATATAATTAAAACATTTAAATTCATGTTTTACATATATTAAACAGGCAGTTTCTAACAAATTCATAAACACAGAGTTTATCTAAAGGTATAGTGCTATTTTTCAGCAAACCCAGCTATGTAATTATTCATCTTCATCAAATCTGTGCATCTGCATTGTTAATTATTGATTCATTTGGTGCCTGCTCGGGGTCTGCACTGGGCATAGCATCTGCAGCTGTCCATTCTGCTTTTGAGTCAGCATTGTTTTTATACACTGCCAGAACAATGAACAATTCTGTCTTCCTGAAAACCTCCTTTTATACCTGTTTCTACATGAACCATTAAGACCGAGATAAAAGGACTTATTTAATTACTGCTTACTCCCATTTTTTCTCTCTCTCCTCCTCCTTTCTTCCCCACCCCTTCCTTCCTTTTCCCTCCATTTTCAAGTCATTGTTAAAATCAAGATTGTATTAAAATTAAAGCCAGGTGTGGTGGCACATGCCCATAATCCCAGTACTTGTGAGGTAAAAAGATTAGGAATCCAAAATTATCCCCTACATATTTTGAGGCCAGCCTGAGCTATAAGAGCATCCAAACAAAGAAAACAATAGCCTGGTGGGAGTTAGTGGCACATGCTTTTAATCCCAGCACTTGGAAGGCAGAGGCAGGTAGATCTCTGTGACACTGAGGCCAGCCTGGTCTACAGAGTGAACTACAGGACAACCAGGACTGTTACACAGAGAAAACTTTTGTCAAAAGAAGGAGGGGGGGGAGAAGGAGGAGGGGGGAGGAGGAGGAGAGAGAGAGATAGGGAGGGAGAGAGAGAGAGAGAGAGAGAGAGAGAGAGAGAGAGAGAGAGAGAGAGAGAGAGAGGGAACAACAAAACATCCATCCAGCCAGACTAGTGCTTGGGAGAAAGAAGCAATGGAATCAGAAATCATTATGGTTGATCAGGGCAGCATGCAGGCAGACATGGTGCTGGAGAAGGAGCTGAAGAGTTCTACATCTTGATCTGCAGGAAATGAACTATGTCCACACTGGGTGTAGCTTGAGCAAAGTACCACCCCCACAGTGACATACTTCTTCCAACAAGGCCACACCTCCTAATAGTGCCACTCCCTTTGGGGACCATTTTCTTTCAAACCACCATCCCATCCATATATGAGAGTGGAGGGTTCGAGTTTCCCACAATTATTGTATCCAGACCCACATGGTCTATTATATCTGCTAGCATTTGTTTTATAAAATTGGGAGCCCTAATATTTGGTACATAAATATTTACTACAATTATATCATCTTGAAGAATCATTCATTTTATCAATATGTAGTGGACCTTATATCTTCTGATTGGTTTTTAAAACTATCCAGCAGATCTTTTTCTTCCTGGAGACACCTACATCCTCAGGGCTTCTCTGTATTAGAGATCTGAGGGGGGAATAAAAGAAAAAAGCCACCTTTCCACTCCAAACCATGAAGTGTTGTGTAGGAAGGCATCACATTTCCCCATGGAAAGTGACTGATGGGAGAAGCAGCATTGCTTGCTGAGAAGAGAGCTGTTGAGAATATTTTTTTGAGATGTGTTACTTTGTTTATTTTATGGATTGTTTGTTTTATGAAGTAAAGATGTGTTGCTTTTGTTTATGTTGCATTTGTTTAACTCTGTGAAGCTGTGATTTCTTTGCCTGTCTAAAACACTTGATGGTCCCCAATATCTGTCTCTGGGATTTTAGTATTAAAACCAATTAGAATTAATGTCACAGTACACTAAGAGTAAAAAATGAGAACCAAAACAGATACCTTAAGAAATCACTGAGAATGGCAACTACTTCCATTGAACCAGACACTGATATATTAGTTTCTCAAATACAAAGTCAAATAGCTCTCCCTGTTTTGTGCCCTCTTCTGTCTTACCTTTATAATATATTTTTTAAAAAGTCAATGAATTTAATTATTTAGAGGCATTTATTTTCTATATTAATAATCATGAACTATCATGGCATGGTGCACACCTTTAATCTCAGCACTCGGGGGAAGGGGGCAGAGGCAGGTGGATCTCTGAGTTTGAGGCCAGCCTGGTCTACAGAGAAAATTCCAGGACAACCATGGCTATACAGAGAAACCCTGTCTCAAAATTAATAATAATAATAAAATAAGTGAGGGCTTTTCTTGGCATTGAAAACTAAGTAAAGTGGAAGAAACAGAATATAAAATATGATGGAGAATGTGATAGGGACTCAAAGGGAGAAGTGGAAAGGATTCTGAGAAACTTTGAAGGTTCGACTGGTTAAATAAGTGAGAAATGAAATTGGCTCAATATCTTTTCCAGAAAGTGCTTAACTTAGCAAGCCAGGACAAATAGAAAAAGAGGCCAGTGGCAGGCAAATTAATTCAGCAAGGACAAAGAGCTAAGGAGAATTCATTAAAATATTCTCCCTTTATTTTAAGAAGCAAGAGGGACACAACAGAGGTTGGGCAGCACCAGCTGTAGTGCACACGCCTAAAATCCCAGCATCCGGGAGGCAGGGAAAGGCAGATCAAAACTTCAAGGCAAGCCTCATTTACATAGGGAGTCAGAGGGCAGCCTAGACTACATGAGACTCTGGCTCAAAACAAAACAGAGGAAAACAAGGTAACCAAATAAAATAAAGCCCATTTCCCTGCAAGTAATCTTAATTACACTAATTAGATCACAAAAAACTAACAAACCCCATGAAAGCAAAAATGGGGCAAGATGTGAAGAAGGAAAGGAACAGAGTGGGAAGGGGACACAAGAGGGTAATGGAGCTGAATAATCAAAATACATTACATGTATGCACAAATATGTCATCATGGAAGCCATTATTATATACATGACTAATGTATGGGGTTTTTTTGTTGTTGTTGTTATTTGTTGATTGGATGGTTTTTCGAGACAGGCTTTCTCTGTGTACCTTTGGAGCCTATCCTTACAATCGCTCTGTAGACCAGGCTGGCCTTGAACTCACAGAGATCCACCTGCCTCTGCCTCCCGAGTGCTGGGATTAAAGCGTGAACCACCAATGCCCAGCAACTAATGTAAAATATTTTAAAAATAGGTTAAGCAGTGCTTGGGGAAGTAGTCCAGTGGTATGAATAAGTCCCCAAGATTTGGCCTGCGTGTCACTTTCCAGAAGCAGCAAAACTTTAAGGGATAGGGTCCTGTCTTCAGGTTACTGGGAGGATTTCCTTGAAGTAATGTGGAACCACAGGTACTTCCTCATTCTTTTCTGCTTCAGAGTACTGGACTGAGTGGTTTGGCTCTGCCATAATCTCCCAATATGATATACCATTAGCCATCAAAATGGAGCCAACCAATCATAAGCCCTTGAAACTGTGAGCTAAACTAAACACCTTATTTTCATTGTGCTGGAGATTAAACCTAGAGTCTCAATCATTCTGCCAATAAATATATCCCAAGTACTCTTTTTTTAACATTAAAATATTTTTATTACCCCAAGAGCCAGAGACCTGCCCTATTATGAGTTGTTGGTCAGGGCTTCCCAAGAGACCCCCAAAACATCACAGGTGACTGCTATTGCCCATGATTGTCCCCCAGACGTGGAAGGTAAATCCTTATTGTTGAAGACACCATTCACTTGAGATGCAGGGCCCAGAGGCCCCTGAACTGTAACTGACCTTAATGCCTCCTCCCTAAGTATTAGTTTTCATGGTACCACAAAGTACCATGCAAGTTTTTAAAGGAGGGAAGCAAACAACAGACCTACCCCACTATGACACCTATGAACCACAATAACAACCAGCATGGCATGATGACCTTGAGGTAACCAACAACTCTTTGCTCAACAGAGAAGGATATCATGTCTGGAACTGGAAACCTAGTCAACTCCCCCAACTACCCAAGGCTAGTGAATTCATGGATAGTGGAGGAGACTCTACAATCATCACTTTACTAAGTCAGCGTAATTGCTAATTACATTCTAAATATTTGTCCTTATACCCACGGATAAGTATATTCCTTACCCCTCATCAAGGAAATTTCTCTTAGCAACAGTGACCATTACAGAAAACCACAGCCAATCAAATACAGAGTTGTGGACTCCATTCCCAACTGATACATCTTCAACTCAACTTCTGCACCTAAGGCTCAGGGATCACTGCAGAAGAGTGAGCAGAAAGGTTGGAAGAGCCAGAGGAATAGTTTGCTGTGAGACTGTGCCTGAAACTACAACCATAAAGTCTCCCCAACACGACTGTCTAAACATGAGTTGAACAAAGATGACACCAATAGACGTGCTAATGTATCTGAGTGAGGTGGTAGCTCATGAGGCTTCAATCCTATACAAAGTACTAAAGGCAACTAAGGAATGCTAACAGCAGGAGAAATAGTCTTCGTCTGGGAATAGTGTTGTGCCCAAGTTGTAAAGATCTCCAGAGACCACCAGGAAGACAGACCCACCAAACTGCAAAAGCAAGGTTTTAATTGTCCATTCAACCATGACGGGGATCACATCTGGCTAGCTGACACAGCAGCCTCCAGAGGGAGTGAAGTTCCCTGTCTACTGCTAGGTTTTAAAGACAAAAGTTACAGGATTATATCAGTAGGTTCGGGTTGGTTTCTGATTGGTTGACATTTGGGACAATCAGGAGAATTTCTCAAAATCATAATTTGGCATGAAATACCTGTGTACCAATTATTTTCATTGGTCAGGGCTGAGAGGGAACATTCTGTAGTTTCTATGGCTCTGTCTTGTTACTTGCAGGTGGCCTGTTGTACATAGATACCAACAGTTTTCAGAACTGTATCCTAGAGACTACAGGGGAGGTTTTGATCTCCCCTGGAGTTTCTTTTGTGGTCAAACAGTTCCCAGGAACTAAGCAACTAGGAGGCTAGGGAGGGTCTGGAGTTTCTTTGTGTACAGTTTTGGCCCTAGGCTCTGGGATGCCAGGGGATCTAGAGGTTTGTTTTTTTTTTTTTTTTTTTTTTTTTTTTGGTTTTTACGAGACAGGGTTTCTCTGTATTGTTTTGGAGGCTGTCAGTCCAGCCCAGCCTCGAACTCACAGAGATTCGCCTGCCTCTGCCTCCCGAGTGCTGGGATTAAAGGCGTGCGCCACCACCGCCCGGCTGGAATCTAGAGTTTCTTAGTGTCTTTTCTGTAGCCTGTCATGGCTGCTAAAGCAGGGGACTGACTGAGGGTCTGGTCCCTTTATTCCTAAATTATTAGAAGTGAAGCCTTTGAGTATCCCTTTCAATAGTATACAAAGTGACTGTTCAGTACTGTCTTAGGGTTTCTATTGCTGTGAAGAGACACCATGACCACAGCAAACTCCTTTTTCATTTGTTTGGGTTTTGTCTTTTGTTTGTTTGTTTTGTTTTTCAAATTCACGAGATTTGCCCACCTGGACCTCCCTAGACCTAGGATTAAATGTGTGTGCTACCACTGCCCAACTCTTAGGAAGGAACAAATATAATTGGGGATGTTTTCAGAGGTTTAATCCATTATCTTCATGGTGCAGCATGGCAGTGCACAGGCAGACATGGTGCTGGAGAAGGAGCTGAGAGTTCTACATCTTGACCCACAGGCAACAGGAAGTGAACTGAGAAACTGGGTGTGGCTTGAGCATACATGAGACTTCAAAGTCCACCTCCACAGTGACACACTTCTTCCAACAAGGCCATACCTATTCCAACAAAGCCACACCTCCTCATACTTCCACTCATTATGAGCTCACGGGGACCACTTACATTCAAACTGTCACAAGTACCAAATGGTCAGCCCTGAAAATCTATGCATAAAAGTAACATTATAGAGACTGAGCAGGTTGTATTTAGAAATACATATATACACAAATATGCACAAATATGTATGCAATAACAAGAAAAAAAGAGGCCATAAATTTGAAAAAGAGCAAAAGGTGTGTGTTTGTGGGTGTTGGAGGAAGGAAAGGGAGAGGGGAAATGATGTTCTTATATCAATCTCAAAATATTACATTTTTAAAAATGTATTACTTTGTATGTCTGTATAATGAGTGGGCACATGCATGCTAAGGCACACTTGTGAAAGACAACTTTGTGGAGTTGGTTCTCACTTCTGTGACCACACTCACAAGAGGCGTGCACACAAGCATTTCACCTGCTGAGCCATCCTGCCAGCCTTTTTTCTTTTCTGATGTGTGTGGAGGGTCTCAGCTCTGCAGCCCGGGCTGGCCTAGAACTTACTGAGTATCCCGACCTTGTCTCAAAAACAAACCCACGCTACAATAACAACTCTGAGGTAGGGATGGGGCATTTTCAAGTGTTGAGTGGAGTCCAAGTGCTATCATATAGTGAGTAGATGGGAGGAGACAGCGCAACGTAAATGTTTGAGGAATGTTGGGATCAGCTTGTGTAGAGATCATGCTTTCTGAAAACTCATCAGAAAAATGGCACTTGAGGGCTCAGTGACAACTGTGGATGGGCCTGAGGAGGCGGTATTTGGTTTGAGTGTGTCCCTTCAAAAACACGTGCTAAAACCTAGCCCCCAGTGCAACAGTGTTTGCCAACTGGGGGCTGCATCCTGATGAATGGCTAATTCACATTTTAATTAAAACTTCTTTTGGGGTTTGTTTATTTTATGTGTATGAGTGTTGTACCTGCATGTATGTGTATCACATATACTTGGTAGTCTGGGAGGTCAAAAGAGGGTGTCATATCCCTTCAAGCTTGAATGATAGATGGTCATGAACCACTATGTGGGTGCTGGGACTGAACCCAGATCCCCTGGAAGAGCAGCACATGATCTTAAGTATTAAGCTATCTCTCTAGCCCCAGTTTAATACCATGTCTTATATGTTTTTTCTTGCCTTTATGGATATGCTTTGCAAGAAGACCTTCATTAACTGTGGATCCTGGATCTTAGACTACTCAGTCTGTAAAATTATAAGAAATAAATCTCTTTAAAAATTACTAAATTTTGGTCAGGCATGATGGTGCATGACTTTAGTCCTAGCATTTGGGAGGCAGAGACAGGAGGATCTCTATGATCTATACAATCAATCCCAGAGAGCCAGAACAATATACAGGCCGTCTCAAAAAATAAACAAAAGAACTATTTTTAATATTTATTTATTTGTTTATTTTATGTATATGAGTGCTTTGTTTTCATCCATACCAGAAGAGGGCACCAGATCTCATTACAGATGGTTGTGAGCCACCATGTGGCTGCTGGTGATGGAACTCAGGACCTCTGGAAGAGCAGCCAGTCAGTGCTCTTAACTGCTGAGCCATCTCTCCATCCCCAAAAGAACTATTTTTTGATGTATTGTCACAGCAGAAGATGAACTATCACAACTGGGACGATGACAGACTCTTGATGATAGGTGAAAGTGAAATGGATTTAATGAACTCTGGCATTTGTAAGGTTTAATGAGTGAATTCTGACATGGCAGAAGACTATGTAGTACAATAACTTGATGTATTTCCTTAAATAAAATTTAAGGGAAATTTATCTTTGATGCTCATTTAAGAATATGGGTATTGATTTAAGAGTAGTAGTGATGATCTTTAATCCCAGCAGGAGGCAGAGACAGACAGAGGTCACAGTCTGTCTCAAATCACCAAGAATAAAACTATAAGTTAAGTTTCATGAAAATAGTCTTATGAAATAAATGTGAGTATGGAAAAGTAATTGATATACACATACACACACACATATATATATACCCTGAATTCAGTTTCAAAGAAACATACTTTGGTCTGGAATCAGAATGAGTGAAAGAAATACACCCTGGCCCTAATATTAGAGCCAAAAGGCTAAAAAGGACCAGAGAAAGAAACATGCTTTGGTCCTGAAACCAGAGCCAAATCTGACCCTAAAACTGTGCAGAAAACTAACCAATCCCTGAGCAGGAGATATAGCCATCCTAAACTCAGGGATTGAAATCTAACCAGTCCCCACCCTGGAAATCTCCCTAAATAAACCCTGTGCCTGTTTAGCTTCTGGCTGTCTGGCTACCCAGCTCTCCCCTGTCATCCTGGCAGAGGGCAGTCACTCTCCTGGATTCTTTCTTCCCAATAAATCTCTTGAATGAGCTTTGAGTGAAGACCTTTCGCCAGAGCAGAGATGACTGATCCTGGGCAGAGCGAAGCAGGGCTGTAACACTTTGCTGTAACACTTTTCACTGGAGAAACCTTCCCCTGGTGAAGCAGAGTTGTTACAAGAAACCTTCCCTTGGTGAAGCAGAGTTGTTACACTCCCACTCTGCTCTCTAGGTTAAACCTCTTTACTGGGGAAACCTTCTCCTGCTGGAGCAGAGCTGATACACTGGGGAAAACTTTCCCTGGAGCAGGGCTGTGAGCTGCTATGCTTACTGTGACCTATGGTATTTATTGGCTCCCGATTGCCAGAATACTTTTCCATCCGAGCTGTAACACTCAGTATTCTGTGGCTCCCAAGCGCCTGAATCCCTGTTTATCCCATTTGAGACGTCGAAATGCTTACAAAAAGACCACATAATGCTAAAAGCAATTAACAGCATAGTTCATTCTTGGTAATACTTTCTTACCACCCCTAGTAATAGAGGTTGTACACAGTGCTTCTCCTACATGCTACACAAGCACTCTATCATTGAACTACACCCAAACCCATTTTTAGTTAGTTTAGGACAGAATCTCACTAAATGACAAAGGCTGGCTTCAAATCTGAAGTGGCTGGGATTATAAGCACACATTACCATGCCCACCTATATATAGAATACTGTTTGTTTTTGAAACAAGGTCTTACTAGGTAACCCAAGCTGGCTTGGAACGCACTATGTAGCCAAGGCTAGCACTGATGTCATCCTGCCTCAACCTTGTGTCATCATGCCCCACTTGATAATAACCTTTGGTGGTTCTTATTTCTTCATTACAATACACATATAAAGGAAGTGGCCAGTCAGCCTAATAACCTGAGGTGGAGAACTTCTGTCTGATCCTTCTTGCCACCACCTTCTGGACAGGTCTTGGCCTTTTCTCTCTCTGTAAAAATACAAATATCCAAGTTACTGTGTAGTTTTGTCAGTTGTGAGAATGTATGTGGGTTCTGAAAAATTAACTGGAAATGCATATATTTGGCATGTCCTTGATGAAGGTAACACTACCACATTTTTGTGTGTGTATATGTGTGTTTTTTAGCTCTCCATTAGTTTTATCTACAGTTTGAAAGAGTAACACTCTGCTTGAGATCCTTCTTTTTAAAAAGATTTTTATGTGTATGGATGTTCTGTGTGCATGTATTCCTGTGTATCATGTACATACCTGGTGTCCTTAGAGGCTGAAGGAAGAACTGGACACCAGGGACTGGAGTTACAGATGGTAAACAGCCACCATTTGGGTGCTGGGAATTGAACCTGAGTCCTTTGGAAGAACAGTCAATGCTCTCCATTGCTGAGCCATCTCTCTATCTCAAATGAATATAATGATGGATGTATGTATTTTTTCTTTTCTTTTTCTTAGATGAGGTTGGCCTTGAACTCCTGATTTTTCTGCATCCTTCTCTTAAGTGCTGAGATAGTATGTGTTACCACCTCAGGCAGCAATGATGTTTGTTTTTTTTTAATGAAAGAAATTTATTCCAGGTTATAAGCATAAAAGTGAACTGACATGAGCTATAAATTCACACAGACATATTAGGAGGGAACTGCAGCAGTATAGGGGGGTGGCCTTGAATTAGTAGCATGGCTTCTGGCATATACCAGTTGCTTCATACATGGGAACTATATTGTGCTGGTGGGAGCTGCTATCCCTACTGCCACGACAATTAAGACATAATCAAAGGCCAGTGCTTCAGGATTTGTAAGGAGAGAAACCACAAGTTTAGAGTAGCTATACTGCTTTATTCAAGCTGACTAGAATCAAACTGTTGTTTATCATGAAACCAAGGATCAGAGGCAACAGCCAGAAGGCACAACGGCTACATAAATTTCCAATGACTCATTCCCACGACTGACATACACAGCCACACCCCACCTACACACACCCCTTTACTGTTAGAACTTGAAAAAGATTCAGGCATCCTTTCCTTTGGGTTCACGGGTAGCACACTTAACTTATATTCTAACAAACCCCATATACAACACACTTAGACAAAGCTCTCATTTTTTACCCCAGCTACAAAAAATTGAGAAAGTTTACTATTTCTGTTATCTATAGATTTGTGTGTGTGTGTGTTTTACATTTATCTATTTACTGTGTGTGTGCAGGTTGAAGGACAATTTGCTGGAACTGGTTCTGGGTCTAGAATTCAGGTCCCTAGGTTTGGCAGCAGGTGGCTTTATAGCATGAGCCCCGTTGCTGGTTCCAAGCTTCCTATTTTTCTTTAGCTTTCTGACTCTGGACTTGACCCTTCAACATGTTCACAGCGATTTCCTGCAGAATAAGGAAAGCACACTCGATCCTGTCGTGCATCCATTTAACACACATGAACTCGCCACAGGCCTTGTTAATGTCTTTTGTTTTAACACACTCTCCTAGGGACGTTAGGGCTCCCAGCACCAACCTGGGCACACAGAGCACGCGGGTTTGAGTGCTTTCTCAACCTTTTTGAGTATAAAAGCAAACAGTTCTACCACCAGGGTTTTGACAGCCCTGTTTTCTTAGACACTGCTTTTTGGAAAGCCTGGGTCTGAAGGTCAAAGGATAGACACTAAGGATCTCCAGGAAGAGGAAAAAGAAAATCAAATTAAGAGATACTGGGGAAGTAGTTTCTGTCCTGCTTACTGGCTGGTAAACGGGAACTTTTATTAAATAGGGGCTTTTCAATCGTCCCTTCTCTCAAATGTGGAAAACTGAATTAGAAGGCTTTCTCAAGTGTTCTCAGTGCTGACATTTGGTAGTTGGCTGGGGTCTGAGACAGAAGGGCCTGTGAATGAACTTGTCGCACGGTCTATTACTGTTATCTCGTTTTCCCAAGGACAAAGAACCAGTCACTGGATGCGAGTGTGGGGACCCACCAGAGTGGCCTCTCAGGAGGGTCAAGCTTGCAGTCCAATGCCTCTTCTGGTAGCAGGAGACAAATTACACTGGGCCCAAGGGCCAGCGGGACCCGCACTGGGTTCGTAAGGCCCACCGAGGAAGAAGGCAGGGCGGCGGGAGCTGACGGGACCACGGAAGGACCTGCCAGGGCATGCGGGGGTGCGTGCGTGGCGGCAGGCGCTCTCTTAGGCAGTTCAACGGCAGGAGCGTCCCCAGCCACGACGGCAAGGGAGGAGGCCGGCAGCTCGAGACAGGGCCGAGCGCCGCCGCGTCACGTGACCCAGGCTCCGGGGCGGAGACGCACTCGGCCCGGCCCCGCCCGCCCGCCCGCCCCGCGCGCATGCGCGCCGTCCGGGGCGCTGAAATTCAAATTTGAACGGCCGTGGTAGCCGACAGACCCTGGGCGCTGAGGGCAGAACCGACTGGGTGTGGGAGAGCCCGCCGCCCGGCCTCCGGCCTTCGTCCAGGAGCTGCGCCGAGCCCGCACTCACTTCTTTCCTTTTCCTCAGTTTGAGCCACCGGACCCACCGTCGCGTCGTCCACACGTGAGGCTTGGGGCGATGGACCCGTTTACAGAGGTGAGAGACTCTGCGGGAGCTGTGAACCATGACCCCTGCGGACCCCCCCTCCCCCGCCCGCGCCCGCTGTCAGCCTGCGGCCCACCGGCAGGCAGCGCGGCGCGTGCGCACCGCGAGCGTGCACCCGGGCGCCCGCCGCGGGGTCGCAGCCTCCCCGGCTCCGCCGCTCCGCCCGTGGCTCTGGCTGTTCCAGAGGAAACGGGTGGGGGTGGGGGTGGGGAGGGGGTAAGGCAGGCAAGACAGGGCCTCAACACCCCCACGCTAGCCCCGAACTCGCCCCGAACTCCGTGTCGCCGAGGCTGGCCTTGCCCCACCTCCCGAGGCTGGCACTAGGTGTGAGCGGCGGGCTGCTCCGGCTTGACCCTGCCTTCTCCCGGGAGAGTGCGGCTTGGGGCCTGATGGGACCGGCCCTGCCGGCCGGCCGGAAAGCTGGAATGGTTGGCAGGGTGGAGTCTGCCCAATGACACTCGTACTCTGTGCCTGGAATCTGATGGGAGGTGATAAAGGGCTTCACCGGCCCGGAGGAGCTGTGTGCACTTAAGAATCCTGAGATGAAATCAGCCAAGTCCAAGTGAGCAGGTGCTTCAGCCTCGAGTTCCTTCAGACGACACTGCTCTGCCAGCTTTAGAAATCTCATGCACAGAATTAGCATGCATTAAATTTGTATAAACCAAAATTACTAGCGTGTGATGTAAGGCTAGATACTGCTCAGCGTTTATGTAGCATATCATTCCAACGAGACCCTCCTCATCTCTTCCTTGGAAATAGGGTCTAGATTACGTTGTTGACCCTATCAGTTATCTCTAGTTTTAGTTTCATGTTGCAGCTGTGCACTGACATTAAGGAATTTCCTGCTGCCGCTTGCCCACTCTTTATTCCAAGACAGTTCCTCTTTTTCTTTATTTCTCTTTCTTTAAGCTGTTGTGCATATTTCAAGACTGTGTTGTGAGTTTTGCAATGATAGAAGATAGTAGTAATTTAATTTAGGTAGTGTACTTAGTAGTTAGATCCCTAAGCTAAGCCCAAGATACTAAGGGCTTCAACAAGTAAAGGCTTTGACATGGCAGTTAGGCTTTTCCCAGGTTTGAAGTTCTCAGTTATCTTGAGGGAAATAACACTTTGTTGACTTTAAAAATTCTAGAAGCCGGCTGGAGAGATGTCTCAGCTGTTAAGAACACTGGGTGTTCTTCCAGATTCAAATCCCAGCAGTTACTCTAGTCTCAACAGCCTGTAACTCAGTCTCAGGAGATCCAACGCCTTCTTCTGGCCACCACAGGCACCAGATAGATACTTGTGTGGTATCCAGGCATAAATAAATGAAGACTAAACATCCATACACATAAAAAAAATAAATGAATAGAAAAAAGTACAAGTAGAAACACCCAGGATATACTTTGTAGCAGCTTTAGAGAATTGGATGACTGTACACCAAATATCTTTGAAAAACTTTAAAGGTGTGGCACACACCTTTAATCCCAGCACTCAGGAGGCAGAGGCAGAGGGATCTCTGAGTTCAAGCCAGACTGTTCTACAGAGCAAGTTCCAGAGCTACACAGAGAAACCTTGTCTTGAAGTATATATTTGTTTGCTTATGAGTTTGAATTTTTTTATTGAAAACATATTTATTCTTAAAACTTGCATGTCAGTAAAAATTACCACAATTCTAGATTATATTGACATTAAAATGACATTCTGTATTGATACAATAATAAAATTATTTTGAATAATGCTATATGTTATTAGTAATTGACAAGAACAAAATACTTTGGAAAGTTGGTTGAAATTTATATTTTTACTTAAAAATGCCTTTTGAAACTAGTATAAAACTCAAATAAAAAAAGTCTTCCTGTTTGGGTCATTTCAAAATATATTTGGAAATGTGCATGCCTTAACTGGTAGTTTATATTATTGAAAAGCTAGACCGTTGCAGTTGGAATCACAGCTCTGACATCTTTTCCTTAATTGGTAATGAGGACACTGTGAGTGAGTTCCAACTACTAGGTGCTCAACGATAGCATTCATAACAGTTTTGTACTGTGAAATGAATTTCTGATAGTTTTTTTGTCTAAAAAGTACTGAATGTCAGTATAAATGACTTTCTCAATAAATGTCTTACTCAGAACCATGACAACACAGAAAATTATTTGAGAAATTATTTTTAAAAAGTTCTCCCAGGGTGATTCCTTACCAATGCTGTCATAACACAGAAAAAAACTAATAGCAGGACATTAGGGCCTAATTCACTTACTAACTCTTGTTTAAATGCTACAGCCCTGGTAAATATTCTTTTCTTTGGGCTTTCGTTCTCCCTGCTGCCCTTATGTCAGCATGTTCTCGCTTTACCTGCTTTTTCTGCTGTATAGGCCTACATTAGCTTCCAGTTTTCAAGCTGATCTCCAGAGTGTCATTGCCAAATCACATGCACTTACCTGTTAAGTGTGTTTCCCTCCAGAATGTGTGGGCTCTAAATGGACTGTCTTCTATTCAGAGATGTTTTCTCCAACCTGAAATGTATTTAAACGTGTTTTGTTGAATTAACGTATCAGAAGTTTTGGTTTTGGTATTAGAGATTGAACATAGGGCCTCTAAGACTGAGCTACATCCCGACACCCCATTTGAGGTAGGATTTTGTGTACCCCATGCTGATCTCCAGCTTTCTGTAACTTGCTATGTAGACAAGGCTGGCGTTAAAGTCCTGATCCTCCTGTCTGCATCCCCAGAGTGATAGGATTATAGGTGTACAGTACCCTGCCCAAAATTAACATAGCATTCTGAGCAGTGGGTTTCATTACAACATTGCATACATACGTATCGTTTTGCCTTGTTTTAATTCATCCCTCTCTCCTACTGCTTTCCTTTTTATGTCCTTCACCCTATCCCTGTAACTGGGATTTTTTTTTCTTTTTGGAAGGAAAATATTTTATACTTAAATGATGCAATATAAGGAAGGTCTACTTAAAATACTGAGCACTTACATTTATGTAATTTAGAGGACACATTTATTCAATAAAAAAGTCTTTGTCACTTATTAGCCTTATTTTGCTAATTAGAGTATTTTAAATGATCTTTTATCATCTGAGTTTTGGCTCCATTGCAAACAATAGAGCACTTGTGTGTATTTGAATGGCAAATTGACATTCTTCTGCTGTGAACCATTCATTGCTCATGGCAACTGAATCTGTGCTGACTCAAGTACTGACTGCAGGGAATGGAATGTTGGGCATGTCAATGGTTGCATATAGTTAGGGTAGTTTAGCTTTTTCAGAGTGATATATTTTATCAAAAGAGATTATCAAACCATTATGAATTTGTATAGCAGTCTGGTCACTGGGAGTGGGGGATGTTCAAAACAGGGTTTCTCAGTGTAACAGCCCTGGCTATCCTGGAACTCGATTAGACCAAGCTGGCCTCAAAGTCGCTGAGGTTCGCCTGCCTCTGCCTCCTGAGTGCTGGGATTAAAGGTGTGCACCACCTACGCCTGGCTGTAGTCTGATTACTTTTGAGTTGGTTGAAGGAGGTTTCTTTAGGTGATGAAGGTTTTGAAGCCAGGCGGTGGTGGTGGTGCACGCCTTTAATCCCAGCACTCGGGAGGCAGAGGCAGGTGGATCTCTGTGAGTTCGAGGCCAGGCTGGACTGACAGCCTCCAAAACAATACAGAGAAACCCTGTCTCGTAAAGCATAAATAAATAAATAAATAAAATAAAACACAAAATTAACATTTTTCTCCTTGTGACGTGTGTTATGTAAAACTTCCTATTTGGATCATTTTTGCTGCTTGTCACAACTTCAGATCTGAGTAACTATTAGTTTTGAAGCTTAAGCTGGGCTTTATGTTGTACACCTTTAATCCCAGCACTTAGGAGGCAGAGGCTTGAGCATCTCTTGTGGGTTTAAAGCCAGACTGTTCTAGGAGACCCTGTCTGAAAAAAAATTAGTGGCTTAAACACTTAATATTTTTCAGTTCTCTAGGTTAGAGGTCTAAAGTGGGTTTTATCAAGTCAGAGTCAATTGTGGGTAAGATTTCATTCCTTCTGAAGCTCTTAGGAGAAAATCTATTTCCTAGCCCTTTCCAGCTTCTAGATCCTTTCTGCACACCTTGACTTCTGGCACCTTTGCCATGTTCAAAGCTTCATTCTCAGCATTCTGACATCGGCTTCTGTCATCGTCTCTCATGACTGATCTTTCTGCTTCCTTTTCTCCACTGTAACTAAGAACCAGATAACCCAGGATGATGTTTACACCTCAATCACATTAGCAACATTCTTTTTGCTGTATGGTAACACTGGCAGGTCAAAGAACACAAGCATTTTTGAGGGACTATTTTCTGTCTAGCAGACTGACTTAAACAGCAGCTACTTTCTGTTAAATTTTATTTTAATGGTGGGGAAGAGCACATGTTGGCTCTTGCAGAGGACTTGGAACTCCCAGTTCCAAGGGTGAATGTCCTCTTCTGACTTCCATGGGCACAGGCATGCATGCTGTTCACATACCTGCAGACATATACTCAGTAGTTAAAGGAGGCTGCTTTTCTGGAGTTCTGTTCCCAGCACCTACATTGAGCAACTCACAACTGCTTCTTCTGGCCTCTTTGGGCACTTAGGTGGATGCATGTGTGCATATTTAGGTGTAAACAAACAAAATTACATTTATCTACTTGTATGGGGGTGTGGTAGTGCATGTGTGTCAGGCACATGTGTGGAACTCAGAAAGCAGAATTCTATTGTCAAGCTTTGCAGCATGTGCTTTAACCTATGGAGCAATCTCACCGTATTCCCTCCCTCTCCTCCACTCCTGCAGTCACTTTCTTATTCAGTGGAGCGGGAGTTTGTATTGGGCACAATTGGCTGTTCATCTGTTGGTTTTGCCTTAAGTCATGTAGGGTTTCTTAGTGTTATGGAAAAATATCTGGAGCTGGGTTGAACTTTTCAAATGATGTGCCCGAAGGAGACCCACAAGCCACATCCAAACACCTGTTTTCACAGAGAGATCCTTTATTAAGTGGGGAAGAAAAGTTAAAGCAGCTGTTTTCTGACTCAGGCAGAAAACAGCAGCAGATGCCCTTGCAGGCCTCATTCTTAGAGAAGAAGGGGTCTGTGACCAAGAATGGCCTCTGGATAGAGTAGACAGATGTGGCACACAGGCAAATGGTTGTTTATAAAGGTAAGGGAAACCCCATTGTTTTGGGGATGAGTAGTTTAATTTTGGTTGGGCATGTTAATTTGATGAACTGAAGGAGGCTTCTGATTCCTGGAGTTGGTAGTCAGCCTTAGGAGGAGGAAGTGGCCAGACAAGGGAATAGACCTTGGGGGCTAGCTCTAAGATGTAATCTAATGGTTTTTAGCAAGGCAGAGGGAATGAGGGAGGACAAGACCTGCCAGAGCCACATGCTCCAGTGGCCTAGAGTCCCTTCAGTGCCAGTCCAAGAAAGGGAGTGCAGAAACTGCAAGACTTTTGGGACTTAGCATTGAAAATCACATAGTGTGTTACTTCTGCATATTTAATTAGTCAAAGTGAGGGACCAAAAATTAAAATTAATAAAGGTTTAAAAACTTAGGCCCTGAAAAGGGAACTTCTAATGACTGGGAATGTCACCTGAGCCCCGCTCTCAGAGAAGGGGAAGTGACCCTCCACCACTTGGGTCAAATTGGGTCCTATGTCTGCTAATTGCTGGTCCTAAGGTTGTAAAGATCCCTCTGCCCAGGGGATAACTGACAGACCCTATGACCCTGTAACCCTGCAACTCAGTGCCCTGTCTTGTCTTATTTAATTGTATCTTGCTTAAAATATAGTTATTGCTTTACTCTGTCCTTTGTATGACCTTAAGTAACCATGGAAACTGAAATTTGTGGCCTTCAACCTTATGGTCTGCCCCTTTAAAAGCTTCTCTTTTTGACTGGTTGGCATCTCATTTCCTCCACCATGGAAAGAGATCCAAGTTGACTAGCTTGAACAATAAAAGAAACCTTTTGCTTTTGCATCAGAAGTGTCGACTCCTTGGGTTAGTCTCTGGGATTCTGAAAACCTAGCACAACAAAAGCAAATCACAAGGCCTGGCCAGCCAGCCCAGATTCAAGGATGGTGATGCAGATTTCCTTCGTATATATGCTTTTGTGGCTGTGTGTGCAGTGATGCAGATTTCCTTTGTTTGTGTATGTGCGTGGATGTGTACGGATGTATGTGTGTTTACACATGGAGGCAAGGTTTGGACGTGCTTCTTCCTCAGTCTTTGTCTACCTTATGTTTGAGACAAGACTTTTCACCCAACCTGACTCACTGATCAGTTAGACTGAGTTTCAGGAATCCTCCTGCCCCTGCCCCTCCCCAGTCGTTCCTGATATATGCTGCCATGCTTAGCTTTATGTGGGTACTGGGGGTTTGAAATTAGGTCCTTATGCTTGCATGACAGGCACTTTCTCCACTGAGCTATCACCCCAATAACAGATTATACCTTTTGATTGGAACAGAAAACTTGCAGCATTTAAAATCTTATGTAGGTATCTTCACACACTGCTTATAAATATTTATATTGAATCTGGTAATCTTGATGCGGGGGTATTTGGTTCGATTTCTTGGGATTTTACCTTTGAAGTGTTTGACTGTTATCCTATATAACATTTGTTGGTTTTAGAAGACGTCTAAGGTTTTGTGAACCTTTGGCTAACCTTGTGTTTTAACACTGGTATAATATAGAAATTGCTTGAACGAACCCGTGCCAGAAGAGAGAATCTTCAGAGAAAAATGGCTGAGAGACCCACAGCAGCAGCAAGGTCTGCACTACATGCCAAGAGAGGCAGAGAACCACTTTCAGAAGCAAGTAATCAGCAGCCCCTATCAGGGGGTGAAGGTAAAAGACTATGGGAAAGTAAAAATAGATGGATTTTGAAGGACATAGCCCCAAACATTTCATTACGCTTATAAAAGAACTGGTCTTTGGGAGACAAATACAGCATCCTCTGGGGCAAGAACAGCCTTCTGAATCTTCCAAGGTTAAATCAGGTCTCAGATCACCAGAAGCCAGAATAGAGAACTTGGTTAGAAAGCCAGTGAAGCTGGCTGTCTATGAAATTCATGTTCTTTAAAAAATGTAAAACCTTTTTTAGATTTACATATCTTTATTTTATGTGTATGACGTATGTCTGTGCAGCACATGTGCAGTGCCTGTGGAGGCCAGAAGAAGGCACTGAAACCCCTGGAGCTGGAGTTGTAGACCGTTGTTAGCTGCCATGTGGGTGTGGGGTCCTATGGAAGGAAAAGCAGAGTGACCTTAGCCACTGAACCGTCTTTCCAGTGGGCACCTCCCTGTTTTTTGTTTGTTTAAAAGGATATATTGTATGTGTGGGCAAGTCCAAGTGTGCCCTGGTGCATGTGTGGAGGCCAACTCCATAGACTTGGTTTTCTCTCTTCACCTTTCTTGTGGGGAACACACTCAGGTTACCAGGAATGTGCTTGTTGCATGTTTACCTACTGAACCATCTCACTGGCCTTTCATTCTTGTTTAAAATGTTAATGTTCTGGCCTGGAAAGATGGCTCAGTGGATAAAATACTTGATATCCAATTGTAAGGCCTGGAATTTGAATTCCCAGCAGCCATGTGAATTCTGGGGCATGGCAAGGACACAGGAGGTGGGAACAGGGTTGTCATGGCAAGCTGGAGATCTAGACTAGCTGAATTGACGAGCTCTGACTTCAAGAGAGAAACCTTGCTTTGTGTTATAAGGTGATATGATGGGCTCATGGGGGAAGACACGCATGTCACCTCTGACTTCACCTGCACTCACCTGTGCCACAAAGAAGCGCACACACACGCGCACATACACCTACGCACACTCATTTCAAGAGGACGGTGAGAACAGTTCTTGGGTAGAAGTGAAATGCCTTATTTTAAACGATGTCTTTAAGATTTTTCACTTTCTAGGTGTTCATAGAAGTTTAAATTATGAGATGTTAAGTATTTGTAATGATTTTGTTTGGTATAGAACAGATAGTTCAGTTGCCTTCAGAGTCCTCTCTTCTTCCAAGCCTCAGTCAGGGGCTCTTCTGCTTTCCTTTAGTTATTGTCCATGAAAGGTTGTTTAAGAAAGAAAGAAACAACTTAATTTCTACAAGCATGATTTTTCATTCCTTAAAATAAGGTGATTAAGCTATGAAATTCTTGCCGGGCGTTGGTGGCCCACGCCTTTAATCCCAGCACTGGGAGGCAGAGGCAGGTGGATCTTTGTGAGTTTAAGACCAGTCTGGTCTACAGAGTGAGTTCCAGGACAGCCTCCAAAGTCACAGAGAAACCCTGCCTTGAAAAAACCAAAAAACAAAAACAAAATCAGAGTAGTTAGTTATTCTTGTATATGTGCTGTTTATGTCTTGCTGTCTTAAAACTACATCACATCTTATGTATACATCTGGGAAATATTTAAATTTATTTTCATTGAGGTTTTTAATAGAAAAATGATATGTTCACCTAAACAAAGTTTTTTTTTGTCTTATTTTGAAGTTAGTGAACAGAGGTTTTTGCCTTTTTCTTACAGCAAAAGTAGTGAAAGTATTAGAGAAATTTGACCCCGTATTAACTGCCAACCTCTAGTTTTTCAGGTCGTGAAACTGCAGAGGTTTCAGTATGTATTTTTGTTTGGATCTAGAGAAATCTTGTACAAAACCATCACCATCAAAAAAGCAATGCTCTGACAAAACTGAAGTCGAAGTTTTGGACGTAGAAAATAAAGAACCTGTTGAGTCACCTGCTGCAGAACCTTGTTCTCCAAGGCCCACACCCCCCCAGGCACAGCCCCGAGCATCAGCTGCCAGCAGGGATTCTGTGGCTGCCCCACCATCGCTGCTCCACTTGGACAGAGGGCTGAACTCAAGATCAGAAGCATCTGCTGCCTCCTCAGTTAAAACACGAATGCAAAAACTTGCTGAGCAACGGCGCCATTGGGATAGTGATATAGCAGGTATTAAATGAAAAGGGTGGGTTGGTCCCTGAATTTCTTTTGGTAAGATTCAGCCTGGAGCTGAAAGTGGTGCTACATGTTTGTAATCCTAGCACCGGGGAGGCTGATGCAGGAGGATTATAAATTTAAGGCCAGCCTGGAGTGGCATGAAAGATGAGTGCTTTTATTTTATCTGTATGTATATTCTTTGCTTGTAGATAATTTGTATACTAGGGGTATATCCATAGGCACAGTGAATGAGAATGAAACATTCTCATTGAAGCAGGTATTGAGGTTCTTGAACTAGTACAGAAACAACCTAATAACAGATTACTTCCTGTTTGCAGTGAAAAAGTACCGACCCTCAGCTGTTTCTTCAGTCATGTATCACTAAGGTGTGGGGTGCTGTTTGATAGGAGAAAAGATGTCAAAACAAAATATCCCCACTCCCAGTATGTTGAACGGTAAAGTGTATTCTTAGGCTATAATTCTGGAAAGAGATAAGTGATTGAACCTATATGCAGGCAAGTTAGCAGTTATGTACCAGTGTTATTTTTGTCATGACTAACTTTATTCATCTCCTGCTTGTTAGGTAAAATACTTGAAATGGCTTCCTGAAATACCCATATCATACTTTAAAAGGAACTGAGATCCAGAGAAAATATAGATAGGAAAAATTTTGGATTAGCATCTCAGAAGTATGGGGAGCACAAGGTGTACTTTTGTCTCTAGATTATAAAACCCTTTAATTAGGGTGCATAGCCAGAACTAAGATGAAGCAATATGAATAAATTGATAAACTTCATTTTTACTATAAAAATTATGAGTTTTATATGCGTGTGAGTGCACACCACATAGATGACTGGCACTTGTTGAACCCAGAGGAGAGTGTCAGATCCCCTGGGACTGTTGAAAGCTGCCATGTTGCTGGTCAATGGTGGCATAAGCCTTTAATCCTAGCACTTGGGAGGCAGAGGTAGGCGGATCTCTGTGTGTTCAAGGCCAGCCTGGTCTAGAAAGCTACACAGAGAAACCCACATCTTGAGAACTGTTGATGTATATCCACAGAGTCATTTTATCAGCCCATTTTAAGAAGAATGAACTTATTTCAGCAAGTATTTGTGTGCTGAAAAGAGTTTGTAAGGAGGACGAATCTTTTGAAACAAGATTCCTGAGGTGTTAGAAGGGTAGAATTAAAATTTCAGGCCGGGTTATAGAAGCTTGAACAGAAGAGAGTAAGGAGGGGTGGTCTCTTCTCTTGATTGTATATGTAGAACATGATGTGCCCCAAACCTTGGTTCCCTTATTTATATTCATGCTTTTTTAATATTGCTATTGTGATTTGTCTCCAAATGAAATACAAATGCTATCCAAATAGTCACTAAGTAACTGTTTTGTTTAAATTAATTAAAATAGGGTTCCGTTTCTTAGTTTCCCTGGCCACATTTCAGAGCTCTGACCACATGTGGTGAGTGCTTGCTGTATTGGATGTGTAGATATAGGGCCTCTCTGTTGTACTAAAGCTTTGTGTTGTG
Organism: Mesocricetus auratus; assembly: GCF_017639785.1. Taxonomy (NCBI): domain Eukaryota; kingdom Metazoa; phylum Chordata; class Mammalia; order Rodentia; family Cricetidae; genus Mesocricetus; species Mesocricetus auratus. Next base: position 2,643,553 of record NW_024429203.1, on the reverse strand, counting down.
TCATTGGTCCATTTCATTCTTTAGAATAAAAGGTTTCTGTAGGATGCACTTTTTTTTATTATTATTTTAATTTTAAATAGCTTGTTTTACATGTCAATCCCAGTTCCACTCTCCCTCCCCTCCTCCCGCATCCCCATCACCCCCCCCCCAGCCTCCCACCCTATTGCCAATTCCTTCCATATAGGGGATATCTAGAGTCTGTCATTTCACTCAGGGTAGGGTCCAGGCACTCCCCTAAGAGTCCAGGCTGAGAGAGCATCCCTCTTTGTGCTATGGACACAACAATGTCTGTTAGTATTCGAGGGATAAACACTGATCCACTGCTCAGGATTATGTATAACTCCATGAATTAACTGTGAGATAATGCAGTAGTACCTTTAAATTAGATTTTTTTTATATGATACATACGTGTGCCTTGACCTAGCTTGTGAGGGTTCACAATCAGCTTCCCATGCTTGAGTTACAGGCATTTTATCCACTGAGTTATCACCGCAGCATGCAGCCCTGGAGTAGTGTCTTACAGCATCTATAATCTACCAAAAAAAAAAACTGTAAAACGTGTGTGTTAAGAGTGTTTCAGTTTGGATTAAGTACCATTTAAGTAATGTAATTTCATGAATACAATCAATCTCATTTTAAAATTCTGTACGTAAGAATAGCTGTTGAATATGGCTTTTGATTTTTCTGAAAACATTTTCAGATGATGTATCGGAAAGCTCACACTTCTCACCAATGCCATCTGAGGAAAAGGCTGCTTCACCTACCAAGCCACCCCTGTCAAATGCCTCAGCTACCCCAGTTGGAAGAAGGGGCCGTCTGGCCAACCTTGCTGCGACAATTTGCTCCTGGGAAGATGATGTAAGCTACTCATCTACAAAGCAAAATAGTGTACAAGAACAGCCTGGTACCACTTGTTTATCCAAATCTTCCTCGGCAAGTGGAGCATCTGCTAGCATCAATAGTAGCAGTGTTCAGCAGGAAACTACATGCTGTTCCCAAAGGGATGGCAAGGCCTCTGTCAGTAAAGCCCCATCATCAAGTGCTGTCGAAGGACCATTGCTTAAAGCCTCAGCGTCCAGCTCTCTGGTGAGTAATACCATTTTGATCTTTTGAAACTTTTGTTATAAAAGTAGTTTATGTGCAGCATATTTATATGTTTTTAGAATGTTTTATAAAAAACAAAAAACATAAACTTGGTAATTATCTAAGATAAATTAACCTGACTGAAATTATGTTAATCTAAGGTAACTAAATTTTAAAAATTCAAAGTATATAATAACGAATATGATGGGGCCTCATTTTTGCTATTTGGGGGAAAAGTAAAAATAATCCCTTTATTACAGCACCTTTGTAAGTATGTATAAATATAAGATACTGAATATTTCTGGACTGAGAGTACGAACCTGTATTTGTCGTTGCCTCCAAGGAAGGCACATTGACAGACAATGTCAGCAAAAACACTTTCTCTGTAACCGTTTGAAGTTTTTGAAACTTTACTTTATGCATGTAATATTACCTCAGTAGTTAAAAAAAAGGAAAAGAAAAAGAATGTTGATAGTATTGCTGATGATGACCCATTAGTGTAGACAGGTTTTGGACTTAGACCTACCTTCAATCCCAGCTCTGAGACATAGTGAGAGATGTTACTTTGTACAAGCTACTTATGTAAAGCCTTATTTTTCCTTGTTGCATAAAATATGGGAGCAGGGTTATTAGAATAATAAGCTAATTTGCATAAAATACTTAGCATAGTTCTTGGCTGAATTTAGCTATTTTTTATAATCAACTTTCAAGTCCATGATACTTGTAGTATTTAGACATCCCTAATGTCAAAAATTCAAAATCGGAAATGATTCAAAAATCTGAATGAAGCCTTCTGAGTGCTCACTGAGTGCTACAAGTAGAAAGTTCCTCGAGAAACTGCTTCATGCATTTTGTTACTTGTGGTACTGGGAATTGAATTCAAGGCTTCCTGCATGTTGAGCAAATACCGAGTCACTGAGCTGTATTCCCACACTTCTTGGCTGAAATTTTTTTTGGGGGGGGTTTTGAGACAGGGTTTCTCTTTGTAGCCCTCAGTGTCCTAGAACTCACTCTGTTAGACCAGGTTGGCCTTAACTCAGAGATCCACCTGCCTCTGCCTCCCAAATGCTGGGATTAAAGGCGTATGCCGCCACTGCCAGCCTGAAATAATTTTTTTTAAAAGATAATTTAAAATTGCTTCCAGGCAATGTCTAAGATATGTATGTATGTATGTATCAGAATTGAATTATGTGTTTAAACTTGGGTCCCATCTCAATGATACCCTCGATTGTAAGTATTTTAAAAGAAATTTCCAATTCTGATAACCAAGTGCTTTTAGTCAGGAATACTCAATTCATATCTTATTGAATTGATACTTAGTTAAAAATACATATAAAATAATATTTTGATAGAACATAATTTAAAAGTTTAATAAAACTACTAGCACAATAATTTGAGAATTTTTTTATTATAAAACTGGGAGTGACCCTACCCCTGATAACTACTTAGATGTCAATATATTGTAAGACTAAATGACCTATAGTTTAAATAACAGCATTTTATAAGTTGATAAAAAAATCATGTTAAATGAGAGCAAAAGAATAATGCTTTTGGTAAGTTTTGTATAATGGCTACCAAGGAAGTGAAACTTGAACTGCTTTGTGGTATCTACACTGTGACGTATTTACCCTATGTGTTGTCATGTTTCAGAAAGCGCCATCTTCCCCCGTGAAATCTGCTATACTCATCCCCAGTACTAAGAACTGTGAGGCACAAAATCCTGAGCTACTTCACAAAAGTGTTAGTCCTCTGAGAACAGAGGCATTGAAGCCCAGGGAGAAACCAGCTTTACCCCAGGCACTTCAGTCCAAAGAGGAGGCAAACAGGGAAGTTTGTCTGCAGTCCCAACCCAGGGACAAGCCTGCAACGCCAGGTTACGTATGCTCGCATTCAGCATTTTATTTAATGGTCACTTACTGTTTTCAGGTTTTGAGTCAAGGTCTTCCTATGTATCTCAGGCTGGCCTGGGACTTACAGTAGCCCAGGCTGGTCTCCATGTTGAGATTCCCCATAGTCTCCAGGGTCAGGGATTAGACTTCTATCATCATGCCTAGTTCCCAGATTAAATTCCTCTTGTGAACTGTAGAGTGCTAGATGAGAGCCTTCTTCTTTATTCCTTCCTCCCTTCTTTCCTGTTTTTCTCTTTGAGAGAGTATCTTATGTACTCCAGCTGGGGCTGGAGTTGCTTTGTATCAAAGATGACCTTGACATTTTCATCTCTATCTTCCCATCTACTGAATTAAAAAAAGCTTTGTGTCCCCTAGGCCCAACTTCTTTCTTTTTTATTTTTTTATTTTTATTTTTGGTTTTTACGAGACAGGGTTTCTCTGTATTGTTTTGGAGGCTGTAGGCCCAACTTTCTTATTGGGCTCTGATTGAAAGCATATTCATTAGTGAACACTGGCCCTTTGCTGGTAAAAGCATTTATTTATTTATTTATTTATTTATTTATTTATTTATTTATTTATTTATTTTGGTTTTTCGAGACAGGGTTTCTCTGTGTGGCTTTGGAGGCTGTCCTGGAACTAGCTCTTGTAGACCAGGCTGGCCTCGAACTCACAGAGATCTGCCTGCCTCTGCCTCCCAAGTGCTGGGATTAAAGGCGTGCGCCACCAACGCCCAGCATTGGTAAAAGTATTTAATCTGTTATGTTGCAACAGTTTAAACAGGATGATCAGGCTACCTTTTTTTTTCTTTTTCTGTTTTTTGATTCAGTAAAACACATACAATGAGAACCTATATTTTAGGGAAACAGTGGAGAACCAATCTTATGACTAAGTATGACTGCTTTCTAGTCTTTACTCTGACTAGAATAAATCTAGTCTTACCTTGGCTATGTTGGGGGGGCATTGAGCTCTTAAGATCTACTTGTCTCTGCTTCACCACCAACAAGCAATAGAGAAGAGCTAATGTGCATATAGAGTACTGCATTTCCATTATATTTGCATATGTATATACTTTGTATATATAAATGAAGTTGTGTATTTCTTATCGTAGTAAGATGATGTTCCATAAAATGCTATATTGATCTTGTGACATATCTTCTGGTGTGCTTCACATATTACTGACTCAGAAACACAGGACTGAAAAAGTTAGCATAAAATGCATAGTGACAGAATTTGCTGTGAGCTGTGTCTAACTGTGTGCTTAAGGCGTATGTCTGGGTGTGTGGAAATGCCTGTATGCACACGTGGGAGTGAGCGAAGGACATTGTTTGTCTTACTGTCTTGAAACAGAACCTCCAGAAAACTGGGAACTCCATTTGACTAGGCTAGCCAGCCTGTGAGTACCCGGAGCCATATATCTCTACCTTCCAAGGTTAGGGTTACAAACACGTGCAGCCATGCCTGTTTGTTTTGTTCCCCTCCTCACACGGGTCTAAGGGTTCAAAGTCAGGCCCTCATGCTTGCAGGGCAGACTCTCTTACTCGTTGAGCCGTATTCCCATGCACCCACCGCCTTCTCTTTTAAGTGCGTCTCATTTGATCTTATGTGCCCCTGGCTTACTCTAGCTCAGGATGACTTCGGACTTTTCTTACCTCCAGGTCCCAGTGTTGGGATTACAGACATGCACCACCATACCCAGTTTGTGCAGTGCTGGGATCAAACGTGGCGGCTTCGTGTCCGTTAAGCACATACTCTACTAACTGCCACACCCCAGCCTGTGTCTACCTCCTGAAAACACATTCTTCCTACAGTGCATAGTTCATGTCATAGGTGGAGACGAGAGTAGGGTAAACAGAAAGCCACAGTCAATTCCTAGATGTACTAAATGAGAATTGGAAACGAGGTAGGGCCCAGTGGTAAAACACTTGCCAGGCATTCACAGGCTCTGGGTTTAATCTATAGTACTCCTGGCTTTTAAAATACTAAAAAAATATTTTATTTTTAAAAGATTTATTTGTTTTCTGCTATGTGTATGTTATTTTACCTAATTTGTGTGCTTGATGCCCAACAAAGTAATTGGAGCGCTTCAGGTCCCCAGGAGCTGGAATTCTGGATGGTTGTGAGCCACTATGTAGATGCAATGAATTGAGCCCAGCTCTTCAGCAAGAGCAACAAGTGCTCTTGACTGCTGAGCCACCTCTCCAACCCCACAGACTAGCTCTCTCTTTTTTCTTGTTTTCTAAAGACTTAAGACTTAGGCATGAAGCAGTCTTCAGATTATTCATTTATTGGTAGATATAGTCAGCATTACATTACCAGGACCTCAGATATTCAATTTAATGTTTCTTTGTATTAAACTCTAGTTTGATATATATACTTGAAGTGGTGATAAATGATACATAGTCCTCAAACTGAGATTATATGTTGAATTCTGCTGTTTGTTATTTCTTTTCCTTTTCAAATAAAGTTTACTATAATAGCCACATCTGTTTATATATTTTCCTGTGGCTCCTTTCAGTCTTTACTGCAGAACTGAATATGTGAAAGACTCCATAGGGCCACAAAATCCCTACTTACTGTCATGTCCCTCACAGGAAAGTGTTGCCAACATCCTATAATTAACTCTGCTTTACATAATACAATCTTTTGACAGAGGTGGAGATAGATATAGGGGTGTGTGTGTGTGCATATATATATACCATTTGCCCTACTACAAAAGTACTTTATACTATTTCAAATAGCACTCTTTTAAGACCATTAGTTGCATAACTCATAATTTGTTAAAAGCAATAGTTTATGTTCATATTCAAAGGCCTGCATGAATGTCAGAGGACAGCTGTCTGGAGTTGCTTTCCACCTTGTTATTTTGAGGGAGGCTCTTGTTATTTCTCTCCTATGCTGTTGAGTTTCCAGCCATTTCTCCCCCTCCCATTTAACCATAGAGTACTGAGTCCAGGAGTACGATGTGAACCACTAAATCTATTGATTTTATTGGGGCTCTGGGGAATCAATGCAGGTTCTCAGGGTTTTGTGGCAAGCACTTTAACCTGCTAAGCCAGTTTGCTGCCCCCCCCTTTTAATTACTAAACCCTATATATTTTAGGACATAATGGCTGAAGAGATGGCTTATCAGTTAAGAGGATATGTACTTTTCTTTCAGAGGACCTGAGTTCTGTTCTCAGCACCCATGTCAGGCAGCTCAAGACTGCCTATAACTCCAGCTCCAGGGGATTTGACACCTGGCCTGTGTTGTTCCTGTACTAATGGGCACCCACACAGAGACACACATGTGTACACATAATTTAAAATAATAAAGATAAAATGTAGAACACATTTTTAGTAGATTCTTTGAACAATTTTAATTTCTTTTTGTGAATGATTATTCCTAGAAGCAAAGTATTTGATAACTAATGGGTTTTAGAATTTTTCCCTTGGAAATGATAATTGTTAGTTATTTTGAATAGATTTCAAAACTGTGTTTTTATAGGAGGAAAAGGGATTAAGCCTTTTCTGGAACGCTTCGGAGAGCGCTGTCAAGAACACAGCAAAGAAAGTCCAGCTTTTAGAGCATCAACCAGAACCCCTAATATCACTCCAAATACAAAGGCCATTCAGGAAAGATTATTCAAGCAAAACACATGTTCATCAACTACCCATGTAGCACAGCAGCTCAAACAGGTAAGGCACTTACTACATGTCCTCAGCATGGAACCTAAGATAAATACAAGACTTCTTTTTAAAAAAACATGTATTTATTCTAAGTGTGAGGGTGTATCACATGCATGCAGTGGCTGCAGAGACCAGAAGAGGGCAGCAGATCCTCTAGAACTAGAATTACAAATGGTTGCAAGCCTCCTTTGGACTCTTAGTACTGAACCTGGGTTCTCTGCAAAAGCAGCCAGTGCTCTTACCCACTGGGCCATCTTTCCAGACCAAATATTGAGTCTCTTTGACTGAGTAAAGAGAATCCTTTTGAGGACATGTTCTAGTTACAAGACATATCTCATTCTGTAGCCTAGGCTGCCTTGGATCTCACTGGGCAGCCCAGGCTAGCCCTGTGTTCTCAGCAGTCCTTCTTCCTCAGCTTCCATGTGCTAGGAATACAGGTTTAACCACTAACCCTGCCTTTGGCCAACAGCACTTTGCTTCTCTGTACCTCTTGCTGCAAACTGGACAACGAAAAAATATATCATCTTCAACATGTGCTGTGAATCTTTATATTTTATAACTGAATACAAGAAAATTGGGTTTTGTTTTGTTTTTTGTTTGTTTGTTTTTGAGACCGGGTTTCTTTTTGTAACTCTGACTGTCCTGGAACTCACTCTGTAGACCAGGCTGGCCTCGAATTCACAGAGATCCAACTGCTGCTGCCTCCCAAGTGCTGGGATTATAGATGTGCGCCACCACCACTTGGCAAGAAAAGGTATTTTTTAATCTTTTTTTTTGCCTAAGGCCTTATTGATTTCAAGCTGATCTCAATGTAGCCTGTAGCTGAAGATGATTTTTGAACTGCCCCTACTGCCTCCACCTCCCAAGTGCTGGGATCACAATTGTATGCTGCCATATCTAGCTTTTAAGAATTTGAATATTGTTAAATGCTGTTGATGTCTTGTGTAGAATACTGACTTATTTCATGGGTGTAGGAACGTGAAAAAGAGCTAGCATGTCTCCGTGGTCGATTTGACAAGAGCAATTTATGGAGTGCAGAAAAGGATGAAAAGTCAAGAAACAAGCAACTAGAAGCCCACCAGGTAATGTGAACAAGAAATGTCACTGATGTGCTAAAGTAATTTTCAATTTTTTAGTTTTGAGAGGGTGGTTGGTCTCTCAGTCTTGCCTAGACTGCCAGACTCTGAAGTAACCCTCTTGTCTTGGCCTCCCAAGTTCAGGGATTATAGGTGTGAGTCACCATGCCCAGCTTTGTAAATAGTTCTTAAACACCTTCCTTTCCATTCTCCCGTGCTGGTGTCATAACTCTTGTTTCATGTGGTATTTTCCATGTCTATCCCACTCTACAGCCTTCTCACTGATGACCTTACAGTCAGTTCTTACCCACTTTCAGATTCTTAGTGCTCTGCATAGATGCTGCTTTTAAAGTACTTGGAATCTACATTTCTCATTGGTAACTGTTTAATTTTTCTACAGTTCTAGTTTGCTTCTCTATTGTGATTAAGCCCTGAAAAAAAACAACCTGGAGAGGAAAGGGTTTATTTGAGTTTACATTTTATAGTCCATTATGGAGGAATGTCTGGGCAGAAATTGGAAGCAGGAATTACAGCAGAGGTGCATGGAGGAATGCTACTTACTGGCTTGCTCTTCATGTCTTGCACAGCCCGCTTTTTTTTATATAGCCCAGGACCACCTGCCCAGTGGGGTAGACACTTTAACGTCAGCTATTAATCGAGAAAATGCCTCACAGATTTGCATGTTGGCCAGTCTTCCAAGGTGACCCTGACTTGTATCAAGTTGACAAAACACTACCCAGCATACCTACATATGCTTTTAGTGTCTGCAACCCTTTCAGTTTCTGTATGCCTCCTAATTGTTTCTTTATTATAATTAGTCTTCAATAATTAGTCTTCTTACACAAACACAGTCACACTTGGATACATTCATCCAGATAGTATTTTCTAAGTCTATTAGCAATCTATCTGCCTGTTAGCCAGTGTGATAGTCACTCCCATAGGTTTACTTTTCGTTGTCCGCATTTTCTTTTCTCTTTCCTCTCCTTTTCTTCTCAGGTTCTTCCATGATTTTCATTGATCAGTTTCAGACATTTAACTAGACTTCTTAGCAGCATTTGGCATTGCCAGTGACTTTTCTGCCTGATTCTTAGGTTTTTCTCCTGTGTCCCTGGAGACAAAAGTCTTTAGATTATTTGTACTAAATAATTCCTTTGAGCTGGGCAGTGGTGGCACACGCCTAAAGTCCCAGCACTCAGGAGGCAGAGGCAGGCAGATCTCTGTGGGTTCGAGACCAGCCTGGTCTACAAGAGCTAGTTCTAGGACAGCCTCCAATGCTATACAGAGAAACCCTGTTTCAAAAAAAACAAAACAAAACAATTCCTTGGAAGCTTGTGAGATAGCAGTTACTTATTCATGTGACCAAACTTATGAACATGATACTAACAGAGAGTTCATAGGTTTTCTTCCCCAGAAATCCTTTTGTTTCCCACAAAAGGAGTAGCCAAAAACATGGATGAAAAATACATGAGTCATTAAAGTTCAGGGAGACAAACCTTTTTGAAAAGGAAGGGATGGTTTTGTCCACTGAGGGTTGAAATGAGCCTGCTGAGGTTTGTCTATTTAGTGTTTGTTCATGCTCTGGTTTCAAGTTTGAAGTCTGCTATGATGTGTCGAGTGAAGAATGCAGGGATGGGGGGGGCAGGGTGAAGAGAGCAGAGCTAGTGTAGGCAGTTGCCACAAGTTTTATCTAAAGGGGAGGGAGAAAGGAGGTGGTACCTGGAGGGCATAAAAAAGAAAGTGTGTTTGAGCTGGGTTTTTTGTTTTCTGTGACTTAAGAATGTTTTAGCATTGGTGGAAAGGAGTTAGCTAATAAGTTAAGGTGAAGGAAACGGAGCTGATAGGTGTAGGATGAGGAGAGGGAACCGTTTGTGAGAAGAGCAAGGTGGAAACTGCTGGCCCTGATGTCTAAGCCCTGCTGTCAGGATCTGATGTCTGCCTGTTAGTGGCTCACTTCTCTGCCTTTGACTAGAACATGAAGGAAGAGGGAGCTAACTCAGAATTAGAAGGGATCAAGACGTTAGAGTTGAGAGTCTGATGGCCATGTGTCAGTTACTTTTCTGATGCTGTAAAAAACCGCCATGACAAAGCAAGTTAAGGAAGAAAGGGTTTGTTTTGACGTAGGATTCCAGAAGGTAGAGTTGATTGTGGTGGGAAATCATGGCAATAGTCAAGGAAAATGTGGAGCAGGAGCTGGTTACCCACAAACAGGAAACAGAACAGCAAGTAGGGTAAGGCTGTAAACCATCAAAGCCTACTCCCAGTGACACACTTCCTCCAGCAAGGCTCCACATCCTAAAGGTTCTGAAACCTCCCCAAATAGCACCTCCACCTGGGCAGCTGTGTGTTCAAATACATGAACCTGTGGGGGACATTGCTCATTCAAACTCTACAGGCTGTAAGACCATACATATGATATACGTGTACTATAACCAGATTGCACAGGTATGGCCAAAGAGTCTAGGTGGACACTTGTAAAATATCATTGAATCTTTCCAATAGCAGTGTAAGTTAGTAATGTCATTTCTCTTTCCCAGCTGGTAAGCATGAAATCAGGGCTTCTAAGAACTCTGGCCTCACAGTCTTGCCTTTCATATACAGTGTGTATATGTGGGTGGTGACCATAGCCCAAGGAAGCAGCAGGGAGCAGTGCTTGTTCTGTGGTCATTTTTTTAAAGCTTTGAGAAAAAGGATAGTTGTTTCCCATTCTCATCACAGTCACTTGCTCACTTAGCAAACATTTGAGGTGCCAGGACATCATAGCACAGACGTTTTTTCTCTCAGTGATTACTTTGAAACCTATTTTTCTGTTTTCTGCAATGTGCCTCAATTTTTCTTCCTCAAACTTCCTGCCCACCTTTGAAATAGCCTGTATATAGCATTTAAGAGTTTACTCTGAGAAAAAAAAAGAGTTTACTCTGTTTTGTATGTCAGAAGCGTCTAATTTGAGAGACAGTCTAACCAGGAGCCAGATGAGAGGTGCCACTCACTAACTGTGTGTGTAATGCCTTAGCTCCCCTGTGCCTGTTTTCATTGACAAAACAGAAACAGTGGGTGCTAATCCAGAGGATTTGACCTGCTGAGGCAATGAAATGCTTAGTAAGTGACAGGCTGCATCCTAGACTCTGTGTGTGTTAGCTGCTGTTAGCTTACCTTGCTGGTTTCCAGTAACTCTATAATCATAAAGTGTGCTTTTGAGATGGTATCTTACTGTGTAGACCAGGCTGGCCTTGAACTTGCAGTGCTGTTTTTGCATCTGCCTCCAGAGTGCTGGATTACAGATGTGTGCCTCCATGACTGGCCATCATAAAGTGTGTCTCCACTGCAGGGCGAGAGCAGATTATTGAGAACTCTACAAGTTAGCAGTGGGCTCTGCGGTAACTAGGCCTGTCCATCATAAAGTCTGTAAACATGTAGAAGAATGCATGTTTTTCCCTGTTGTCTTCCTTATTATTGGATGTTTAGAATTTTATACATTGAGTAAATGATAATTAAATAAAATCTTCATGTAAGAATTATCTTAAAAGTGTATAGGAAAGGACAGAGAAAAATGATGGGAAATTGTTTTGTGTCGCTTTCACTTTAGTTGGTTTGTGTAAAACTGAACTCTGATATGAATTTTCATTCTTTCTTGATTCCTAGTCCTTTAAATATTTTACACAATGGGGATCTTACACACTGAAAATTATTAACACTGGCCTAGACCCTTTTAGTAGTATATTATTTCTTTTATTCTAAAAAAATAGAATATTATTTAATAATAGTCTTATCTCATTTAATAAACTAGTTAAGATAATTCTGAGAAATAGAATTTACTTCTCCATTTGTTTTTTGTAGGAAGTTAACTGTCAGAATACTCCCCTCAAGAAACATCAAACTGTTTCAAACACCCCATCGATTTCTGAAACAAATAAAGTGGCTGAGAATCAAACTGCAGTGAAGATTTCTAGTGCAGAGCCTTCAGGTTAGTGTCACATGCTACTCAGCTGCACCGTGTGCTGCTGCAGATGGCTGGAAATGGCTCAAGGACAGGTGCTGCTATGCTGTGCTGTGCTGTGCTGTGCCCAGGCAGAGCTGTTTTCTTCTCCAACCAGCTTCATTTTTGACCATTTAGTTCTTCCCAGAATAAGAGCTCCCTCTTGGCTTCTGTCCCCACCCCAAAGAGAGAAGGACTTTGTTCTGGCTCCAGCTCTAGAGAAATACAGTCCATCATGGCAAAGGAGGCAATAGAGGCCAAAGCTAAGAAGCAGAGCTCTTCCCTCCCCTCCCCTCCCCTCCCCTCCCCTCTTTCTTTTTAGAGGTAGGATCTTACTGTGTAACCCAGACTAGCCTAGAATTTTTAATCCTCTGCCTCAGTGTACTAAGTGTTGGAATTATAGGTGTGAATCACCACACCTGGTTTATCACAAACACTTTGAAATTTTTATTTTCCTTTCCTCCTCCCTCCCTCCCTCCCTCCCTCCCTCCCTCCCTCCCTCCCTCCCTCCCTCCCTCTCTTCTTTCCTTCCTTCCTTCCCACAGGGTCTCACACTGTAGCCCCTGTTGTCCTGGAACTCTGTAGACCAGGCTGGCCTCAAACTTAGAGATCCGCCTGCCTCTGCCTCCTGAGTGCTGAGATTAAAGGTGTGAACCATCACGCCTGGCAAATTTTTATTTTAATAAATGTGTGATAAAAAGAATAACGTAAAGGGGGAACTCATGGACCCCAGTCTGACAGCTGGAAAACCATCATAGGACCAACCCAGACCCCCTGAATGTGGGTTAGGAGGCCTGGGCAGTCTATAGGGCCTCTGATAGTGGATCAGTATTTATCCATAGTGCACAAATGGACTGTGGGAGCCCATTCCACACAGAGGGATAGATACTCTTTTAACCTAGACACACAGGGGAGGGAATAGGCCCTCCTCCAAATGATGTGACAGACTTTGAAGATCCCCCATGGAAGGCCTCACCCTCCCTGGGGAGCAGAAAGGGAATGGGATAGAGGGTTGGTAGGGGGCGAAGGAGGGCACTAGGATTAACATGTAAAACAAACTTGTTTCTAATTTAAATTAAAAAAAATAAATTAACAACAACAAAAAAAAGAGCCGGGTGTTGGTGGCTCACGCCTTTAATCCCAGCACTCAGGAGGCAGAGGCAGGCGGATCTCTGTGAGTTCGAGGCCAGACTGGACCGACAGCCTCCAAAACAATACAGAGAAACCCTGTCTCGTAAAACCAAAAAAAAAAAAAAAAAAAGAAAAAAGAATAACATCCTAAACTCTACTAGCTTTAGCTAGGCATGGTGGTCCATGTCTGTAATCCTAGTCCTCTACGGGCTAAGAGGGGCTGGTTGCTGATATTTAAATGGAGCCTGAGCTTCATGGTGAGACCCTGTTTCAATAAAGAAACCATCACCCCATCCCCTGAAGCCAGTCTTACTAACTTAACTTCTTTTTTTTTTTTTAATTTATTTATTATGTGTACAGTGTTCTGCCGCATGTATAAATGCATGCCAGAAGAGGGCACCAGATCTCAATACAGATGGTTGTGAGCCACCATGTGGTTGCTGGGAATTGAACTCAGGACCTCTGGAAGAACAGGCAGTGCTCTTAACCGCTGAGCCATCTCTCCAGCCCCCTAACTTAACTTCTTTTAGTGCACACTTCATTACTGTTAATTATGTTCATTTGTCATCAATCTCCAGAACTTCGTCAGCTTGTAAAACTGAAACTGTACTTGTTAAACAAAAATTCTCCTTGTTCCTTTATCGTCCCGTTTTATACTGTTGCTGTGAATTTGTCTTCTTTAAATGCCTCATGAGAAGAAACACACGGTAGTCCCTTTTATCCTTAGGGATGCAGTCCAAGATTCTGTAGGTGAATCTTAAGCTTGTGACTAGCACCCGAGCTCCCTAAGAACTCAGTGTCCCTAAGAACTCAGGTTTCTTCCTGCATATCCTGCAGTGTTTTCAAACAGGAACAGAATTGTTACAGCTTGCTGTCTTTTTCTGGATTTCCTGTTTCTGGTTGGCAACAGATAACTGAAGTGGAAAGTGACCCTGGATGAAGGAGGGCACTGTCAAGGCTGGACACTGCTCTGTGTGTGCACACGGGGCGAGTGCCTTCTCTCCTGCTGCCGTGCGCGGTTGCTGATGTGCCCGTTGCAGTCTCTGGAGACCGACGTGGAGCTACTGCATTGTGTTGCATAACAGTTGCCCTGCTTTATGTTCTCACCAGCAGTGCACAAAATTCTAATTTTTCTGCTTTTTGCCAGCATCGCTATTTTGTGTTTTGAGTGTTTTTCAATAATGTTTTTTGCTTTGGGGAGTAACCATCTTAGTAAGTGTAAGGTGAAATCCCATTATGTTATTTGTCTTTCTCAATAGTGATGATGGACATTTTTCATATTCTTTGTGGTTGTTTGTGTTTCTTTGAGAAAATGATTTTTGGCCCCATCCACCCCACACACATGACACCTGCTTTTTTCTGGGGGGAAACAGGACCTTGCTAGGTAGGCTGAGACGGCCTGAAATCTACTTCAAATCCTTCTGTGATCCTTCTGCCACTGCCTCCCCGAACGCGCCCCCCCCCACTCTGTTAAGATTATAAGCATGCCTGTTGCAGTGTGTGTGTCTCTGTGTGTGTGTGTGTGTGTGTGTGTGTGTGTGTGTGTGTGTGTGTGTGTGTATACATGAATTTGGGGTACTTTTCCTTGGGGACAGTCCACCTTTTTTTTTAACCAGATCTCTTCCCTGGGACCTGTGGTTCACTGTTAGGTGAGGGCAGCTGACCCATAATCCTATCTCCAGCTCCCTGGTGCTGGATTAAAAGTGATCACTACAGCCAGGTGGTGGTGGCACCCTCCTAATCTCAGCGCTCAGGAGGCAGAGGCAGGCGATCTCTGTGAACTCTAGGCCAGCCTGGTCTGCAGAGTGATTTCCAGGACAGTTTCAAGCTACACAAAGAAACCCTGTCTTGAAAAAAGAAATAAGTGATCACTACCATGCCTGACTTTTATGTGAGTCCTGGTGTTAAACTCAGGTCCTCATGCTCAAGTGGCAGACACGTCACTACTGACTGAGCTGCTACCACCGCCATCCCCACCCCCACCCCTGCAGCCAAGCCCTGCTTCCTCCACTTTACCACCATCTGATTTCTTATGGGTTGAGTTGTAGCAGTTGTCTGTATATTCTAGATACTAATATCATTCGCACAATATATAAATGTCTTGTTTCATAGTTTGCCTTCTAGTCTGTCACTGTGCTGAATGTATTTGGCAGAAAAAAAGTTTGGGGATTTTTTTTTTTTTTTTTTTTTTTTTTTTGGTCTTTTGAGACAGGGTTTCTCTGTGTGGCTTTGGAGGCTGTCCTGGAACTAGCTCTTGTAGATCAGGTTGGCCTTGAACTCACAGAGATCTGCCTGCCTCTGCCTCCCAAGTGCTAGAACTAAAGGCCTGTGCCACCACCATCATGTGGTTAAAAAAAGTTTTAAGTTTGATGTAGTTTCATGTGTATTTTCTTTTGTTGCCTCCTCTGTTTGTTCTAAATATAAGAAATTACTTAAAAATTCAACATTATGAACCCTTTTCCCTATTTTAAGTCTTTAATCTTTTTAGCTAATTTTTAAATATGTAAGAGTCTAGCTTCAATGCTTTTCATATGATACCCAGTTTTCCTAGGATCATTTATTGAGCCGACTGTTCTCTTCCTTGTGGTCATCTTAGTTTCCTTGTTGAATATTCTTGATCACATATAAAAGATTTATTCTGGGCTCTCCGTTGTGCTCCATTGATATTTGTCTTTCTGCCAGTATTGTTCTATATTGATAACTATAGCTTTGTAATTTTTTTACTTTTCTGTGTTGCTGAAACCAAGGGTCTGATTTGGATGCTTTTGGTATCTTTTTTATTTAGTTAGTTGCTTTTGATAAGGTTTTGGTTTTGGTTTGGTTGTTTTTGGTTGTTCAAGACAGGATTTTTCTATATTGTTTTGGAGTCTGTTCTGGAACTTGCTCTGTAGACCAGGCTAGTCTCTAACTCACAAAGATCCTCCTGCTTTGCCTCCCGAGTACTGGGATTAAAGGCGTGCACCACCACTTTCCAGCTTTTGATAAGACTTTAAAACGTGTATTAAGTCCAGTAGGGAGAGTAGGTGTGCCTTATGTTTCCAGTCTTAGAGGAACTCTCCGTCTTTGGTCAGCAAGTGTTAGTGTTACCTAAGGCTTTTTGTCTGTTGTCTGAGAAAATTCCCTTCTGGACCTAGTTTTTGAGTGATTTTTGTTGACACTTTTTTTTGTTTTTAAGGTGAAAAACTGATTATGTAAAAGTCTGAATAAAGAATAACTTGTACTCTTTAATCCCAGCACTTGGGAGGCAGAGGCAGGCGGATCTCTGTGAGTTCAAGGCCAGCATGGTCTATATATAGATCGAGATCCAGGACAGCCTCCAAAACAATACAGAGAAACCCTGTCTCGAAAAATCAACAACAACAACAAAAAGAATAACTTGTACTATTGCTGTCCTTATCTTCTTGGTGGAAAGAAAAACAGGAAGTTAAGAGGAAACAGATGTAGCACTTTTTGTAGATTTGAATATTTAAAAGTACAGGCGTGGCTTGCTAATGAAGATTTATGACTCCATAATTTTACATTTTCAGGTTGTTTCTGATTCTGGCACATAAGTTCACCTTCACCTACACACACACACACACACACACACACACACACTAATTTGATTTTTCTCAAACTTTTTTAGGTTCCACTGAGAGCAAAATGACAAAGTCCAGCCCTTTGAAAATAACATTGTTTTTAGAAGAGGAAAAGTCCTTAAAAGTTTCATCAGACCTGAAGACTGAACTGGAGACTGGTTGGTTATAGTTTTCATTTCTTATAGTGGATCTTAGCTCTAGATCCACTATAAGAAATAACACAATAATGTAAGGATAATGCTCTGTTTTTAAATGTCCTGCCACTTTACAATACCTTATGTTTTTCAAGTTAGGTTATACTGTAGCTTCTACTGAGCTGTGGTACTATCAACGGTTACTGTTAGGTTACTCTGAAAATTACCCTCAATGGTGTTAATATTTTTCTGTGCTGACTACTGTGTGAAAAGACAGCTCGTAACAATAGAAGAGACTCATTTGAAAGTGGTTTTTGAGATTTATTATTTTTTATTTTATTTTTCCAGGACAGTGTTTCTCTATGTAGCCCTGGCTGTCCTAAAACTTAATCTGTAGACCAGGCTGGCCTCAAACTAGCAAAGATCCTCCTGCCTCTGCTTCCTGAGTGCTGGGATTAAAGGTGTGTGTCACCATCACCTGTAGAGATTTGTTATTTTTAAATTGTGTGTGTGTATCTTTGTCGGGGTGTGCTCACATGACTGTAGATGCCTTCAGAGGCCAAAAGAAAGTCTTGTTTTGAGCTGCCCATTGAGAGTGCTAAGAACTGAACTTGGTTTCTTTGGAAGAGTAGTAATACCAAGCCTTCTCTCCAGCCCTTGAGTACTTTTTGAAAGTCAGAATCTTGTGTTCTGCTTAATACTCTCACTTAAATCCAAAGCATTAGTTTAATTTTTTGTAAATCTAATCTTTACATCTTAGAGAATATTTTGGAGCTTTTTAAATATGAGAGTCCAGCTTTATCTTGATTTTGTGTGTATTGGCAGTTGTCTTCTCTGTTATTAGGAAGTGATTTTCCTTAGGGTACCTCTTTGTTTATTTTTGTCAGCATGAAAACTCAGCCTCCTCTGCCATGTTGGTTCATAGTATCTCCCCACTGAAATGTTTTTCAGAAGTGGTACGTGAAATTGAGATGAGTGTGGATGATGATGACATCAATAGCTCCAAAGTCATCAATGACATCTTTAGTGATGTCCTAGAGGCAGGTGAGCTGGATGTGGAAAAGAGCCAAGAGGAGATGGAACCCGTGGGAGGAGAAAACATGGAGGACCAGGAAGATGCACTGAACATCTCTTCTATGTCCTTACTTGCTCCGTTAGCTCAGACGGTTGGTGTGGTAAGTCTAAAGGCTACATGTGCTCAGGCTCACAGCAGATACACTGAGTAACACTGCACATCTCCTCCACTGTTGCTAAATGAGTTTCGCTCTCTTCGTAACTCTAGTAAACTCCACTAATTTCCTATCACCTCAGGTAAATATTGCTATATTTGAACAAGCATGACATTTGGACTCAAATTCTGGTTGTAGTGTTTTGTAATTGTTGTGGCTTCTCTATCACATGATTGTCTCAACTGTTAAACATGATTAGCAACAGTACCTACACTCTAGGACTGATGTAATCTTTAAGTCATAAAAATTTAGACATTATATTTAGACTGGAAATGCAAAGTAACATTCAGAGGCCTAACCTTTGTTAATTGCTATCACCCTAAATTTAGCAACTGTAGCTCTGGAGATGAGCTCAGTTAGAAGTACTAATATTTAAAAGGTTTTCTTGATTTTTTTTTTTTTTTTGAGATAGGATTTCATGTAGCCCAGGCTGGCCTTGTGGTGTTAGGCTAGTGTAAGAAGAGTTGCAGTTTTAGACCATGAATTTTAAGTCTTTTTAATCAGCTTAGGTACATCTTTACCAGCCAATACAGGAACTATTATAATTAGCACATTTTTGCCAATGAGAAATAAGTGTGTTTAATCATGTTTTAGGATTCAGTTAACTTTTGAAAATTATTTTCTGGACCCCGTTGGTTGTAAAAGTATTTTTCCTACAAAGAGTATTGTCGAGAAGTTTGCGTAAGTGGTAAGTGGCTGACTAAAGTCAGGGGAGTTGATGCATGAGGCAATGCCTGAGTGCTTCATCATGTGTGTGCAGTGCCTGCAGAAGCCATAGAAGGGACTGGATCCTCTGGGACTGTATTTCAGAGATGGTTGTGAGCCACCATGTGAGTGCTGGGGATTGGACCCTGGCCCTCTAGAAAGTCAGCCCTTGCTCTTGACCTCTGAGTCCTATCTCCAGCCCCTAGCTCAGCTTTTGAAGTTTGGTCCTGTGATGTTTGGTCTAGCTTTGTGAAGAACAGGGCCTTTTCTGTGGACCAGCACTGGCAGGAGGTACTGCAACCTTCAGTGCATCTCATGGATTTGCTGATTTGTGTATTCTTTATCCATGTGCTTTGTACAAGTTTGGCCTGTTTATAAATCAGTAGATGTGTTAGATATGTAACCTAACAGCAGAAAGGAATTACAGTCTCAGAATTAAATGAAGTATCATATAGGACCAATGTTGTACATCCATAACATCTGGTATGTAAATACTGGGTGTGGTGATACATTTCTGTAACACCAAGTTTCAGGAGGTTGTGTCAAGATCAAGAGTTGGAGACTAGCCTGGACTACATAGTAAAGACCACGTGTCTTTAAAAACAAAAATGAAAATCTTAATATCTCATTTACTTGTTTACTTTTCTGTAGAATGTAATTTCTTCACCCAAATTGGAATTGAGAGACACTAGCCCAAGTCCTGCAAGTCCCACAAGTCCCACACCAGGAAAATTCCAGAGAACCCGTGTTCCTCGAGCTGAGTCTGGTGACAGCATTAGTTCTGAAGATCGCGATCTTCTCTATAGGTAAGGTGTTGAGGAAGGCTTCTTCCCTCCACGCTGCTGGCTTAAGTTGACATGAGGAGTGCTACAGCTCAGTTCTCGTTTACAGAGCTGTGTGTGTGCTTGGGATAACTGTTTGTGACCTGGGGATTGAACTCAGGACCTCAGACGTCCCAGCCTGCAGTAATTTGTATCAGTTTTCCTTTCACCAGATGATGCTGATGCTTATGTGTGAGATTCAGTTTCTGTTGACATGTTTGATAAAGACTATTATTCAGTAGATTTCTAACAGTAACTCTTTTCCTGAAGCATTGATGCATATAGGTCTCAAAGATTCAAAGAGACAGAGCGCCCTTCCATAAAGCAAGTGATTGTTCGAAAAGAAGATGTTGCTTCAAAATTGGGTGAAAAGAATAATGTCTTTTCTTGTCAAGTTAATATCAAACAAAAAATGCAGGTATGCTCTGACATGGGAAGGGAATTTGGACTTTCTTGAACTGGTTTGTGAGCTTGTGGCCGATTAATCTCAACTCCAAGTGACTGGAATGGGAATCTAACACATGGAAGCTAAGTTACCCCTGAATTCAGTCAGATTGACTTCAGGAACCCACCCTTTTTAGAAAATTGGAAGCTGGATCACATTGCTATGACATCATCATTTTTGAGTAGTGTGTAGCTCTGTAGTATAATGAAGCCCAGCATGTTCAGTCCTCAGCACCTCTCTGCTCCCCAAAACTTAATTATGACTATTAGTTGGATGATGCTAAAGAAAACATTTTTGTTTGTTTGGTGGCCCTTTCTAAAAGGGTGGCGGTAATCGGGACCGAAGTCCCCATGCTTGTGCCACAGACACTTTGCCAACTGCCCTGTTTCCCCAGCCCCTCACTGGATGACAATATGGAGCTCGAGCCAGCACCAAATATGCACTACAATTTAAAGTTATTACTAATTAATAAGGAATACTGGTAGGAAAATATTACAAGTTTATTCTATTAGTTAGGCCATTATGCTACATTTATTTATTTTGAGACAGGGTCTCTAATGTAATCTTAGCTGGCCTGGAGCTTGCTATATAGGCCAGGCTGGCCTCAAACTCAGAGATCTGCCTGTTCCAGCCTCCTGAGTGTTTCTGGCTGTCTTGGAACTCTCTGGTGACCCAGGCTGACCTTGAATCTCAGACTCAGAGAGATTTGCCTGCCTGTGCCTCCTGTCTGCTGATGTTAAAGGCATGTGCCACCATGCCCACTTGACTGTTAATATTTTATAGGGACAGAAACTTCTTCATGTTTAATAAAAGTTCATTCATAGCATACATTGTGATTTTCACAGCCAGCAGAGTTATGAGCTGCAAGAGGCAAGAAGGCAGTGTAGTTCATCAGGACTCAGTAACCTGTGTTGGTTCTAACTTCTGGAGTCTGACCCCGAGTGGTTATTTTAGACATATATAAGCACAGCACAATTCAGTGAAAACTATGCTGGTAATGACTAGCTCAATCCTGCATGCCCGAGAAATCATGCATAAATCTTGAAGACAAAGAAGTAAGCTAAATATACATCAGATGAGACTACATCAAAACTGTTTGTAAAGTCCATAGAGGTAGGTTCTATAGATTGATTGGCGAAACGAATTTACTATAAGGGTCTGGGGAGTGCCCAATGCTGAAAAAGTCTCTAGCCACAACAGATAGCACAAAGGTCCCCAGGCTAGAAGGAGGGTCTGCTCCAGCCTTCTGGGCAGATAAAGAGGTTTTTTATCCCTTCCCTTGGAAGAATAACCCTGTGTGCTGAATATTCCAGGTTTCCCTAGTGAATATCTGAGCACAAAGGCCTCCATGCCTCCTCCAATACAGTTGTATCACATTGTAGGTTGTATTTATTGGTGTTGCATGGTATGATTATATATGCTGCTTTCAGAAGTTCGGCCACAATGAAGGTGTGCATGGATAAGTGCTGCCAGAAGCATTGTGGATTCATCACATAATTGCGTGTGTGTGATGCTCACAGTTAACCCACAGTTTAAAGAATATATAATCTAAAAACTTGCATAGTAAAACTAACATTTGTATTCTAAAAACTTTGGAAATTATGCAGTCAGGTTAATTAGAATTAAAGTTTAAACAAAGTGGTAATGGTGGTTAATTAATTGATTGATTTCTTCCTGTGGTTTCACTAGGAGCTCAACAATGACATAAATCTGCAGCAGACAGTGATCTATCAGGCCAGCCAGGCCCTGAACTGCTGTGTTGATGAAGAACATGGGAAAGGGTCTCTGGAGGAAGCTGAAGCAGAGAGACTTCTTCTGATTGCAAGTATGTATAACGCACCTGGCTACAGCATCCTAAATGGACGTGTGTGTGCACATTCCTGCCTCTCCATCCAGTGTGACAGTGGAGCACGTGGAGCTGGGAAAGTATTGTGTCGTAAGAAAACCAATTAAAAGCTGAAGCATTATGAGGAGTTGGTAACAGACTACCAGATGACATTTTACCCAAACAGTCCCATCCAAGAGACAGTGGCTGATTTTGTCTGTGTTCTTTTCTTCAGTTGCTATTTCAGTGTTTTCATGATCTGTCTCATTCAGGAGCAGTCACAGTTTTAATATTTGGAATATTTGCTTGCATATTTTACATAGCTGAGAAGAGAGCACTTCTGATTGATGAACTGAACAAGCTGAAGAACGAAGGGCCTCAGAGGAGGAATAAGGCTGCCGTCACATCTCAGAGTGGATTTGTTCCATCCAAAGGGTCAGTCACTTTGTCAGAGATCTGCTTGCCTCTGAAAGCAGACTTTGTCTGCAGCACCGCTCAGAAACCAGGTATGAGGCTGGGTCACTTGGAAAACTGAAGTCCACCTGGACTGGATTTGTTTGAGAAAGATGAGAAAGCTATTAGTAAAGCTTGCATATTGTATAGACAATTCCTCATAATTGGACAATTAGGGGGAAACTTACATAATAGGATTATTTACATAATAGGGTTACCAACCCATGCAATTATGTGCATCACTTTATCTCAAAGTAAGGCTAAGCATAATTATATCAGGAAACATTTTCCTAGGTTATCTTGCAAGGGTAAACCATTAATTAGTTTTGCTATGTGCCTGATCTTTTAAAAGAATTTATTTTACTTTATTCTTGTTAAAATTCACCCCATATTAGACATTCCTTCTGGAAATTTTGTGTTATTGGTTGTATGAGTGATAATTACTCAGTGAATATATACTTCTATTGAAATTGTATTTTCTTTTCTGGATAACCACAGTGGCCTTTTAAAATTGTCTAATCTACTAGAAAACCACTTGGGAGTCAAGTGAATAAAGAGGAATGTAACAGCAGGATCTGAAAACAGCAGAACAATTTCTAGAAAACTCATGTGTGAAGTGTTGGATAAGAATTGTCTTAGGATTCTTTTGCATTTTTATTTAATTAGAACTTTGTCTCTAGGGGTAAGGAAGTCTTAAAAGAATTGAGAAATGAATTTTGGGTTAGGGAAAAGTAAGGCTGGAGACTTACATGGATGAGCCGTCACTGGGTCCTGGTGGAACAAGCTTGTAATCCCAGCTGTCAGAGGCTGCAGTGGTCTTAAACTCAAGGCCAGATAGAACAACTGAGTCAGTTATACCTGTTCTTCTCAAAGCAACGTCTAAACTGGGGTAGGACTGTAGTCTGATAGTGTTGCCTTCATGTGTGAGTCCATGAATTCAGTCCCTAGGACTTAAAGTTTTTTGTTTTTAACACTCACTGAATGTGGTGGCTTGTGTTTATAAATCCCAGCAGTTTGGAAGATTGCAAAAGTACATTTTCTCAAATTCAAGGCCAACTGTGTTGCAGAAAGAGATCCTATTTCCAAACAAACATATGAAGAAAATGTTTGAATGTTATTGTAGAAATTAGCTAAATTAAGCCGGGCGTTGGTGGCGCACGCCTTTAATCCCAGCACTCGGGAGGCAGAGGCAGGCAGATCTCTGTGAGTTTGAGACCAGCCTGGACTACCAAGCGAGTTCCAGGACAGCCTCCAAAGCAACAGAGAAACCCTGTCTCAAAAAAACAAAAAAAAAAAGAAAGAAAGAAAGAAAGAAAGAAAGAAAGAAAGAAAGAAAGAAAGAAAGAAAGAAAGAAAGAAAGAAATTAGCTATGTTAGGTTGCATTTTTTCCTGTTGCCTGATTTTAGTATAATGCAGAAAACTTGGTAATTTAGTATTTGTTTTGAGATATTGTGACTTAGTGATAAACAGTGAATAAGTAGTTCATATTTTTATTAGATATTATCCCTGAGTAACTTTAATGGTTTTTAAATCTCAATTTTGAAAAAACAAATTATAATTTATCCTTTGAAGGTATATGCTAATTACTGCCTAATGGATTATAGCAGAAAGTGACGAATGTAGAATGAAGTTATTTTGCTTTATGTAATTAGGATGCTTGATGCTTATCCATGGACTGTGGGTATCAGGTTGTGTCTTTTTTAGCTTCTAATTTTGAGAAATTTGATCTTAAAAATTGTAAATATAAACTTTATGTGTGTCAGGTGCTGTTTGACTTCTGGCCTTCCAGAATGCTATCTAGCTGAATTTGATTTTCTTTTGCTAATTTTGCAATGTGGTTACTTATTACAGATGCATCAAATTATTACTACTTAATTATGCTAAAAGCTGGAGCTGAACATATGGTCGCCACACCATTAGCAAGTACCTCAAACTCTCTTAGTGGTGATGCTTTGACATTTACCACAACATTTACTCTGTAAGTAAATTGAGCATCTTATGGTTCAGATACATTTTTCTTTTAATATGGTTAAGACAGTCTCAGCATTTGAGTGATGTTTTTTTGTCTTGTTTTATCCATTGTAATGTGTGGGATGGAACTCAGAGCTTTGGTCATGCTAAACTTGCGTTCTATCAGCAAACTACATCCCAAACCTTTAAAGTTTGTGTTTGTTTTTCTTTTACTTTTGTTTTGTTTTTTGTTTTTTAGGGACAGGGTTTCTCTTTGTCTCCCTGGCTGACCTGGAACTCACTCTGTAGACCAAGCTGGCTTGGAACTCAAAGAGATCCACCTGCCTCTGCCTCACAAGTGCTGGATTAAAGGCCTGTGCCACCACTACGTGGCCCCAAACTTTAATAAAATTTAAAATGTAGTTACTTTTTTTTTTGCCAGCTTATTGTAGTTAATGTGACATTTTATTAGCACATATTATGCATAAAGGCATGACATTTTCATACTTACATGTAATATATTTTTGGTTATATTAACTCCCCACTGCCTTCTCTTGTCTCGTCTGATTCCTGCTGGTCCCTTTGTCCTCAACAGTCTACCATCTACTTTCAGTCCTTTTTTTTTCTTTTTAGGAGTATTGGAAATCAGGCCTTGGGCCTCATGTGTTAGACAGGTGCTCCACCAATATGCTACAGAGCCCATCCCTTTAATTTGTCTACTTTATTTATTATAGTTATTATTACTTGGTGAGCTAATGAGTTTAAATTAGGGTTGCCTACAGGGCTGTGGGTGAGGGGTTACTTACAGTAGCATGGGCAACTTGATTTTTATAACACAAATATTTCAGAATTACGTTATAAGAAAAAAATTGTTTTTACCATTTTTTATTATTCTTGACAGCTTTTATTGTCTTTTTAAAATATACAGTGGAGTCTTTTACTTTTAGTCTTGTAACAAGTGTTTGTACAATAATTTTAAAGGCATAACTTTAGGTTTTTATTACAGTTTTATTTAATACTCTTTTTCAGGCATGACGTTTCCAATGACTTTGAAATAAAGGTTGAAGTTTACAGCTTGGTAAGACAGTTAAAAAGCTTTCTGTAATGAAAAATAATATATTTCCTTAATAATACTAGATTTTAAGGTAGTTATATTTTGGATTTGTGTATAGGTACAAAAGAAAGATTCGTCAGGCCCTGATAAGAAGAAGAAGGCATCGAAGTCTAAGGTGAGAATTACAGAGACCTAATAAAAGCACCATAATCAGAGAAGTCAGTGTTCTGTTGTTGTGAGGAGACGCGTGACCACACAAAGATTTTATTTTTTTAAAATCAGTTACAGGCCCCACATTTCTATTTACTGCATTAGGTAGGTATGACTGCGGAGTGTAAACATATATAACTGATCATGATAAGTATAGTCAGTGACCTTTTAAAACATGCAGAATATCTTACTTTCTGAATATTTCTTAACAATTGAGTGTACAACTGCTCCAGCTTTCCTGTATGCTACTGTGTCAGCAGGTCTGCAAAGAAAGAGAAACAGGATTATTAGGGTCTTGGTTTCCACTTTCTGAAATTGCTCTTTTGTTTGCTTCCTAAATCATTAGAAAATTTTTCCTGGCTGGGCCGTGGTGGCTCATACCTTTAATCCCAGCACTTGGGAGGCGGGAGCAGGCAGATATCTGAGTTGTAGGCCAGCCTGGTCTACAGAGTGTATTCAGGACAGCCAGGGCTAAATAAAGAAACCTTGTCTTGAAAATCAAAAAAAAAACTTTTTTCTGTCTTCAGTTTTTTTGGGGTTTTTTTTTTTTTTTTTTTTTTTTTTTGGTTTTTTTGAGACAGGGTTTCTCTGTATTTTTTTGGAGCCTCTCCTGGAACTCACTTGGTAAACCAGGCTTGGTCTCGAACTCACAGAGATCCACTTGCCTCTGCCTCCCGAGTGCTGGGATTAAAGGCATGCGCCACCACCGCCCGGCCTGTCTTCAGTTTTTAAGTCTTGCTCTATTCTAACTTTTTTGTTAGGCTCTATATTCAAAGAGAGTAGCAGTATTTGAAAAATCTTGATAAAGGAATTAAGTATGGTCTGTTTATATTTAACAGTTATTTTCTTTCTTTCTTTCTTTCTTTCTTTTTTTTTTTTTTTTTTGGGTTTTCGAGACAGGGTTTCTCTGTGGCTTTGGAGGCTGTCCTGGAACTCGCTCGGTAGTCCAGGCTGGTCTCGAACTCACAGAGATCCACCTGCCTCTGCCTCCTGAGTGCTGGGATTAAAGGCGTGTGCCACCAACGCCCGGCCTTAACAATTATTTTCTGTATAAAAACATTAGTTTTACCGGTGGTGGTGGCATATGCCTTTAATCCCACCATTCAGGAGGCAGAGGCAGTCAGATCTCTGTGAATTCGAGGTCAGCCTGATCTACAGAGCTAGTTCCAGCTGTTACACAGAGAAACCCTGTCTTGGGAAAAAAAGATCATTAGTTTTAAGTTCTGAATTAACAATATTTAATAAGAAATATGCTAAGCTCTCTCTTTTTCCAGGCTATTACTCCAAAGAGACTTCTCACATCTATAACTTCAGTAAGTAGAATTTTTCTAAAAGTCAAATCCTCTTGTTAAATCTACATTTTTTATAAAGTACAACCCTTAAACCCTTAACACTAAAGAAATCTTTAAGATGTACTAATGATTCCCAGTACTCAAGAGGCAGAAGCGGGCTTTCTCAAGATAAATAAAGATATGTTAATTATTGCTACTTATGTAGGATAATTATTGATGTAGTGTAATTATTGATACTTATGTGTTTTCAACTGTAGTACTTGTGATGTTAAAATTTTGTACTTAACATTTACATTTGCATACTATGTAATAGAAAATAATTGTATCTTCTTCACCCTTTTTTTTATGTTGTTAGAAAAGCAGCCTTCATTCTTCAGGTGAGTAGATCTAAACTATTTGAAACTTTAGAATAATTAAATTTAGCAAGTGCATACATTTATAAAAATATTCAACCATCCACACATATATATACACATTCCTTTATTTGCTTTGGGAAAATGTTTTCTTTTTTAAGAGTTTTAAAAATTATTTTTATGTGGGGTCTGTGTGTGTGTGTGTGTGTGTGTGTGTGTGTGTGTGTGTGTGTGTGTGTGTGTGTGTTTACCGTGTGTGTGTGTCTGTTGCTTGAAGAGTCAGACAAGGGCATTGACTCCTGGAACTGGAGTTACAGATGGTTGTGAATCTCTTAGAGATGCTGGATATTAAACCTCGGTTCTCTAGAAGATCCAGTGCTCTTTACTACTGAACCAGTTCTCCTTCTCCTTAAGATATTTTTTAATTTTAATTGTGTGTGTGTGTGTGATTTTTACAGTCGTGGGCAAACATTTCCTACATCAACTGTTTAAAGCAACATATATTACTGGCCAGAAAAGCATGTAGTCTTATTTGTAGCCTTGTTCGCAGCAATATGAGTTAATCATTAGGGTTTGTTTTTTTGTTTTTTTTCCAGATTGTAGCAGTCAGTACTTGTCACTTAGTAATTTCAGCACATAGTGTTACGCTTCAACCCTACTTCTCTTTCCGTTATCAACACCATGGAGTTTTGCTTCTTTTAACTTTACCGATTTCAACATAGCATTATTATAATATGTCAACAAAGCATCTCTCTAGGTTCCTGGGAACAGGGGTGCTAGTGAACAAGGAAAGTCCTCTAAAATAAATTTACTTCATTTACCCTCTGTGGTTGTTCTCTTGCCTATGGCACAAGAGAGTTAACAAAGATCTGTGTTACTAAGGTCACTCAGTATTACCAACGGTAAGGAGGCTTTTCCATAGTTCTTGTCCTGTTATGTACTGGTGTCTGTCTGTGCACACATGCACATGTGTAGGTCAGACTGGTCTTTCTTCTTTCACATGGATTTCAGGGATTGAACTTGGGCCGTAGGTGTGGCTTGGCAAATGCCTTTTTATCTCCTGAGCCACCTGCCTGGCTAACTTTTCTTTATTTTTTAACAAAGAAACTGCTTTATTTATGTAGAAAGTTTTAGGTTCTGTGTCATTAAAAACAACTTTACCAAATGTTAAGTGCCTGTATCTCAGTTTTATTTTATTAGGAAAGCTTGTTCTTTGATTTTCCTCCATTCTTAAAGTAGAGTTGGGACAGCATGTTTGAGCAGGTAGATTCTTGTATATAAGCCTTAAGGTCTGAGTTTGATCCTGGGATGCCACAACATGGCAGAAAAGAATTGTTCTCTTGATTTTGTACACACACACACACACACACACCTAAAACTGGAGGACATTGGGCGTGGTCACTATGAGTGATCTCGATACCTGAAAAGCTGAAGCAAAAGAGGATTGCTGTGCTCTCATGGCCGTGCTACAAGCATGAGGTGGGGGTGGGGACGCTGGGGAGGGTGAGAGAGAGTGAGACTAGGATTGGTGTGGACTTTTGAAACCTCAAAGCCCACCCCCAATGACACATCTCCAGTGAGGATGCAGCAAGGCTGTTCCAGCAAAGCCACACCTAGTTCTTCCTAAATGATTTCCCGACTGAAGACTAAGCACTGAAGCACGAGCCTATGGGGCCATTCCTGTTCAGACTTAGGAAGGCCGATATGAATTAACTTTTGCTTCATTTCTCCACAGTTATGGCCAGTCCTGGAGGTCTCGGTGCTGTGCGCACCAGCAACTTTACCCTTGTTGGATCTCACACACTGTCATTATCTTCTGTCGGAGATACCAAGTTTGTTTTGGACAAGGTAACTCAACTGTACTTATGAGTGTATTGCACTTAAAAACATTAGTCTATAGAAATTCCAAAATAAAATATTTTCAGATGTTTGAAATCTTTGGCTAAAATATACATTCTTTAGGATTATACATATTACTAGATAGGGGTATACATGAGTGTTATATGTTGGGAGTGTTTTTTATATTAATACTATATTTAAATTGTCAATCTATACTGCTTTCTGTGGCGTGTCTTGCATTTAGATGTTTATATTTTAAAATAATTCAATATGTTACAAATTTAGGTTTTTATATTATAGGACAAGGTCTTGCTGTGCCATTGAGGCTAGCCTGAAACTTGCTGTATAACGCAGGATAGCCTTGAATTTCTTGATCCTCCTGCCTTAACCTCTCACTGTTGGGTTATAGGCATGTGCCAGTCATATCTTTTTAACTAAGGAGATTTCCTTCCCATACTTCCTTACTAAATTTAATACTTCAAACTTCAGATCTGCATTTTTTTCACCATAGTGTGAGATAAATAAGCATTTAAATAGCTAATTAGACTATGGTCAGGAGTGAGAGATTGGAAGTGAACTTTTTTAGGTTGACTCCTGATAAATAACACAGTGATTGTTTTTTAAAATACAGATTTTTTTAAAATAGAATTTTAAGTCTTAATTAAAATTTTATATTGACATGTAGTGATTTACATATTTATTTTAACACATGTACACAGTGTACTGATCCAGTCAAGATAACAGACTTCCTATTTCTTTATTTCTTATTGTTTATAACATTTGAGCTCTTGTCGTAGTTTTTCCTCAAATACATTATAGGTTATTATGAATATAATTCTCCCACTGTGATGTGGACACTAGAATTTATTCCTTCTGATTGTGGAATTTTTTTCCTGTTTTTTGTTTGTATGTTTGGTGTTTTTTGTTTGTTTGTTTGTTTGGGAGGTTGTTATTGTTGTTGCTTAAGTTAAGGTCTCTCATAGCCCAGGCCACCCCCAATCTTGTTATGTGTAGTCAAGGCTGACTCAGAACTCCTGATCTTCCTGTCTCTACCTCTGAATTGCTGAGACTACCAGCATGGGTTACGATGCCCAACCTGATTGTGTTTTAATGCTTACTCAACTTCAGCCTCCCCCCACTCCTGTCCTTTCCTGTGTCCCGTCTCCATCTCTAGTAACCTCTGTTGACATTCAAACTGGTACAAACTCCTCCACATGTGGAGAGCACATGCAGTCTTTGGGTAGCTTGTAGTAGAGGTTCTCTAGTCAGAACATAGAAGTGAACTGCGTGAAGATGAGGCTTGGCTGCTGCCATTGTGCAGCTTGTCTCCTGCTCTGGGAGCACTGGAGGAGACTCCAGGTCTCATGCAGGCTCCGCTGGTAACTTCTTAGTTCTGAGCAAAGACACTTCATTTCCCAGGGAATATTAGAATAACACAAGCCAGCCTAACATTAAAATGCAAAAATATTTTTGGTTGATAGACAAAGTGCTGACCATGTTTTAATTTTGACTACTGTTAACACAAAAATTATTTTAACATGCTAATATCTAAAA
This sequence comes from Mesocricetus auratus, assembly GCF_017639785.1. NCBI lineage: Eukaryota > Metazoa > Chordata > Mammalia > Rodentia > Cricetidae > Mesocricetus > Mesocricetus auratus. Next base: position 2,613,292 of record NW_024429203.1, on the reverse strand, counting down.
TTGTATGTAGCTTTTACTTAGTAATAGTAATCCAACTAGTCTTAACACATCAAGTGACTCTGGATCTTTTTGTTTTCTTTTTTCTTTTTTGTTTATTTTAGATAAATTTTGATGTAAGAGAACAGGAGCTACTGGGCTATTTGTTCCAGGAAAAGGTTGCTTTATTTTCCTTACTTAAAGTTAATGTGCTTAAGAAATCATTTTCTTTCTGCCTATATTACTTCTTAATTATGTTATGTTAAAGCTGCTGGTTAAGTAAACACTCTGATGTCCTTTTCAAATCAATAACCAACCCTTGATTTTTTGGTGCATGTGTGTTTGTTTCAATAATCACCTTTATATATTTTTGGTTTACTTGAATAACTAACTATATATGTAGAGACAAAAAATTCATCCTTTGGGCTCTTATATATGCATTTTTCTCTCTACTTTCATAATTGTTTATAGTTTTCTTTAAAATGTCTCAATTTTATTTCCTTGTAGGTTTGCTTTAGAATTTTCTATAAACATACTTCCATTTTGTGATTTTTTTTTTTTTTTTTTTTTTTTGGCTGTTCTGGAACTTGCTTTGTAGATCAGGCTGGACTCAGATCTGCCTGCTTCTGCTTCCTGAGTGCTGGGATTAAACATGTGCACCACCTTTTTTTTTTTTTTTAAGACATGGTTTCATTTATCTTTGGCTGAATTCTAACTTACTATGTAGTCAAAAATGATCTTCAACTTCTGATCCAGCAGCCTTCCAAATTCTGGGATCATACCCACTGGTCTTCATGGCTGAATGTTGGATACTAGGAATGAAACCCAAAGTTTCATGCATGCTAGGCAAGTACTCTACCAACTGAGCCACATGCCCACCCTACATTTTACAATTTTTTGAAATCTATTCACTTTTATATTGATTACTTTTGGGTACTAGTTAGAATAGAGCCGGGCGTTGGTGGCGCACGCCTTTAATCCCAGCACTCGGGAGGCAGAGGCAGGTGGATCTCTGTGAGTTCGAGACCAGCCTGGACTACCGAGCGAGTTCCAGGACAGCCTCCAAAGCCACAGAGAAACCCTGTCTCGAAAAACCAAAAAAAAAAAAAAAAAAAAGAATAGAACATTAATAGCTATGTTTAAGACTAAAATTATTCTATATTTGACTTCTGATATACTAAATGAACTACTGGTATGACATTTTAAAATTATTTTATGTGTATGAGTGTTTAGGCTACATGTATATATATGCACCCTGTGCTTACCTGGTTCCTGCAGAGGCCATAAGGTGGGGGTTAGGTCCCTAGAACCACAAGTGTTAGATTTCTCTGTTATTTGAACTGAAACCTAATTTAAAGGCTGAATCCTGGTGCTTAAATAATAAATCTTGGTCAGTTGCAGACTCAAACTGCTTATTTCAATGTGAAATCCAGAATGCTTAGCTTTATATTTTTGTGGGGAAAAAGTAGTTCCAAAGCTCATCTGACTTGAAGAGGTTTCCTTTAGGAAGTGGAGAGTGTCAGTTCAAATATTTTTAGGGAAAACGGCAATGAAGTAAAACAATTACCCAATCACAGGATTTTGAGCTTAGAAGTAGAGTACTTAGGCATTTTTTTTTCCTTAGACAGGGTCTTTCTGTGTAGCCCTTGCTGTAGACCAGGCTGGCCTTGAACTCAGTGATCCACCTGCCTCTCCCCAAGTGCTGGGACCAAAGACATGCGCCAAGACGCCTGGTTGGTTAGGCGTTCTTATCTCTTTGAAGAAATCCAGTGTGTGCCTTTTGACCTCAGTGACTATCTCCCTTCGCTCTAAAATATGCCAATGCATGATGAGTTGCATCATTCGTCCTGGCTCTAGATTACAGTTTAGATGTCTAAGTCATCAGTGAAATGAGGATGCCTTAAAGAGACTGATGCTTAACAGACAAGGGCAAGAACATTTTCATCTTATGTGTTAGTAAGAAAGACTTACTCTTTCTTACAGGAAGGGGTATTTCCATGCTAGATGGTAACCACACTTTCATTTGGAAGAAAACATCAAGCTTTTAATTAGTAGGAGTAATATAATTTCAGTTTTAGGTGTTTAAATTTTTGTTTTGTCTGAGTGAGTTAGTGTGTGTAAGGTACTGGGATTCAAACTGAGGGACTCGTGCAGGTATGGTACCTTTCACCTATTTGGTCAATTTTTTTCACCATGTATTTTGAACTTTCTGCTGAATTGTTCCATTTATCGCTGATCTTCATTGTTTTAGGTTTTTCTTTTTTTAATAATTTATTTTTATTTTATGTACGTTGGTGTTTGGCCTGCATATAGTCTGTGTGAGGGAGTTAGATCCACCGGAACTTTACAGACAGTAGTGAGCGGACTTTTGGGTGCTGGGAATCAACCCCAGTCTTCTGGAAGAACAAACAGCCAGTTCTTTGAACCTCTGAGCCAGCCCTCCAACTCCTAGTTTGTTTTTCTTTTTTGAGGATCTTCTCATGTAGTCCAAATTGACCTCAAATTTGTTTTGATTCTCTGGCCTCAGCCTCCTGAATGCTGGAACTGCAGGAATAGGAGACGATGCCTGCCTCTGGTCCCTTTCATCTTAAGTTTGTGTTGTCTGATATGAACGTTGTCAGAGGGGCTTGGCGTGGTTGTGCTTTCTGTCTTCCTTTGCCCGTGTCTGCCTGTTGTATCATGTTTATTATCTAACCTGACAGATCTTTTCTGTTCCTCTTTTTCATTGAGCTGTTTAGTTCGTTTGCTTTTAATGTCACACAAATGTAGGTAAAACACAACACATAGTCAGTTTTTCTTTTTCTTGTTTTAGAAATACATTGTAAATACTTTATTCAAGTTCATCAAGGAACTTCCAGAATGTTTAATCTTCGTTCTTCAGGGATTATTCATTCACCACATCCTATCTTAAATCCCAGTACTGTCGTGTACTCCTTGTGGGCTTCAGTTAGATGCCCACATTGTTCTCCTTTTTCAGTGATGCACACATTGCACAGAGCAGCCAAGCAAACTCCAATTCATCGAGGCACCTAGCAGAGGGATATGTCTTATTGGAATTTAGTTCTTCCCATCTGTTTGCTTTTGTACCGTATCTTCACTTTATCTTAGTCCAAAGACCAGGAAATATTTTTTGATATCTTTTAATTTTTTTGAAACTATAATATAATTACATCATTTCTTCCTTCCCTTCCTCCCTTCAAACTCTCCCACATACTCTGGTCTTGCTCTTTCTCAAATTGGTGAGACTATGGGATAACTTCAGCCATTCCTAGGAAATGCACTTACTGCAAACTCCCTGACCATCTGGCTCTCTGCCCTCCTTTCCACAGTGTTGCCTGGGCCTTAGGAGTGGGGGCTGGGCTGTAGATGTAGCTGCTAGGACAGGGCTCTACAACTCTGTTTTGGTTTTAGTTTTCTGTAGTGGTCTCCGTCTGTTGCAAAGAGAAGTTGGTTATTGTTAAGTTTACCCAGGTGTGTGTGTGTGTGTTTTATTGTTGAAAAAAATGTGGGCTTTTTGTAAGTTTTCATCTCTAAATTAGAAGTGGAATTCTTGGCACTTAATTGTATAAATCTGTCAAACATACAGTAGGATAAATTTAGTGAACAGAATTGGGAATAATTTTGAGGATATACATTTGTCTAGGAATACTGTATCAGTTGTGATCAAGAGTGAAGTGTCGCCGGGCGTCGGTGGCGCACGCCTTTAATCCCAGCAATGGGGGAGGCAGAGGCAGGCAGATCTCTGTGAGTTCGAGACCAGCCTGGTCTACAAAAGCTAGTTCCAGGACAGCCTCCAAAGCCGCAGAGAAACCCTGTCTCGAAAAACAAAAAACAAAAAAACCAAAAAGAGTGAAGTGTCACCACACTGTGCAGTAATAGGATATGATTTGCACCTTCTTTGTATAGAGACTAAGCAGCACTCTGAAGCTAGAGTTCTATATTGGCTTTCACTGTTAGGTCTAAGCCTATTTCTATCCTATTCTATTCTATCAGGTTGACTGACTTTAGGTATGGACCCCATGGTTTTGGAAATCTGCCCCAAAGTAAAATGACACAAGCATAGGATGACTGTTACCATGAACAGAGTTCTGTGTTAGGTCTACTTTAGAGCAGCTTAAAGAATGAGGATATAATCTACAGGGTAATTATTGTCAGGTCCCTTTCGTTCTCTTGAATAAAATTGTATGTTTGAGAGAAGGAAGTGGTTTTAGATGGCACGTAGGTCCACAAGCTTTAGTTTTCCTCTATTTCAGGAAAAATTAGTAACAGAAATTAGCAAGGGAAAAATAGGTTTATTTATAGTTTGGCCTAGCTGAGGGAGATAGCATTTCCTATGGCACTGTTAAATTTTTATAGAAAAAAAATGAACAAAAATCCAGGAAATACAAATATGTCAATTTATGAGAAATTTTCTGAAATCCCCTTTAAAGAGGCAGCCCCCACTAGGACCAGGGGTTAGCCTTTCCCTCGTCAGCTTGAGATTCATGGGGAAATTTAAATTCTTTTGAGTCCATTGTTTTGGGGTCCCTGTTTCAATTACATGTTTATTTGTATTGTCAATAGATGCTTCTTAGCTCGAAATGAGTTCATATCCTGGTAATTTTATCATAAATTGAAAAATCATTCAAGATACCTAAAACTACTAAGCATGGCTTGGCCCTCCCCTTCCATAAATATTACATTAGCTTGTGCTTGGACAAGTAATAAATATCTCATGTACTTTGTCAAAATTTTTAATCAGCAAAATCTTGCTGAGGACACATGATGTTCTAAAGTAACAGCAGCCTGTCTGAGGTTCATAAGAAACTGTGTCAAGCAATGATGTCCAACCCTGAGAAACTCAACAGGGTGTTGTACTTACTGCATCTCATTAGTCTGGGGAAGATAAAAATTCAAGTACAGTCTCTACTGAATGCATGTTTGCTTATTGCATAGTTACAAATATTAAATAACATAAATTGAGTTGTTGTAACTAGCTAAGAATATTTCTTAAGTTTCTTTCCTTTAAAACCAATGTGTTTTTCTTGTGGTAAGTGATGTATATAAAAGCTAAACCACAGTAATAGAAAATACGCCCACAGTTCCTCCCTCAGAGATTGACACAGGAGGAAACCTGAAGGAGATAAGAATGTTTGTGACTGTAGTCATGCTATATATATTCAAAAGAGCTATAAACATTTTATTCAAGGGCAGGTAAGAGGGCTCAGCATACAGCACTTGCTGCACAAGCCATTGGACCTGAGTTTTTTCACTGGAACCATGTAAAGGTAGAAGTAGAAAACAAACTATCAAGTTGCCCTCTGACCTCCACCAGTATGCTGTGTGCACACACATGCATGAACACATAGGCAAATAAATATATAAAATAGTCCAAAATTTTAAATTTAGATAAATGTAACAACCTTCAGACAAAATTTAGTGAGTTGTGACAAGTGTACACATACTCTTGTTCAGCTGACATCATTCCTTGTAATCAGTTCCAACAACACAGGCAGACACCTGTTCTCACTTCTACCCTTATGCATTAGTTTCAAATGAATTCACATGTGTGTTCTTTTGAGTTAACTTTTTTGCTCAACATGATAGGTTTTGAGGTTTATTCATATTATGTGTTGGGAGTTGATTGTTTCTAAAATGATCAACTGGGAGTGGTGGTTTCTGCCTTATCTCCATCCAGTACTTGAGATAGAGGTAAGTGGACCTCTATGAGTTTAAGGTCAGCCTAGACTACATAGTGAGGCCCTGTCTTGATAAAAAGAAAAAAAAAATCCTCCACACATGTACACATACAGATCAATAAACAAATGATTCGTTGAGTTAGAATTCAGTCAACAAAGATAGAAACTTTGAAATGAACAGTTTGGTAGCATTTAATGCTTTCATGGTCATGTACAGCCATCATTTCTATTTCCAAAACAAGCCCATGTCTCCAAAAGTGAGCTCTTTTCCTCTGTGATGACGTTTGAGTTGTTTGTGTCTTTTTGGCTTGCTTCTGTGATTGTGTGTACATGTAATTGTATGAATGCACTTTTCAAGTTTTAGGGCTTATGAACATGACTTATGAACAAGCCCTGGAACATGACTGGGGAGTCATGATGATGGTTTGACTTATCCTTATAAAGAGCCACAATAATATGAGCTTTCACTTCCCAGGTTTTCCTTTGAAACTTTTTTCTTTTTTATGGAGGAGGGGCTTTGAGACAGGGTTTCTCTGTGGCTTTGGAGGCTGTCCTGGAACTCGCTCTTGTAGATCAGGCTGGTCTTGAACTCACTGGGATTAAAGGCTCATATCACCTTCCTGGGAGCTGTGAAGTGGCTTGCTGGTTTGAGACAGGCTCTGCCCTCCCATTTGAGGTGTTCCTCCTGCCTGGACTGTGAGTTTGAGCCACCACAACCTTCTTTCTTGTGAGTCTGATTTGCATTGCATTTTGTCCTTTGGCTCTTTTATTATTGAGTTCTTTGAATTTTCCAAGCACTACACATGTGTCATCATTGACTGACATGTTGTTTCTGCTCCTCAGCTATTGTGAGTAGTGCAGGTAGGACTTTGAGGACCAATTCCTTTGTCTTATGCTGAGCAGAGTGATTGTAGTGTCATAAAAGTCCTTTTTTTTAATTACATTCATTTACTTTGTGTGTGCACTTATGCATGCCATAGCACTTACATGTACGTTTAAGGACAATCTCCTCTTCCTTTGTGTGGATCCTGGGGATCAAATTCAGGTTTAAGGCTTGCTGGCAAGCACTTTTACCCAGTGAACCACCTTGGTGGGCCTGTTTGTTTATGTTGTTTTGAGACAAAGCCTCAGGTAGCCAGGCTTGGTGCATTTTAGTTTTTTTGTTTTGGTTTGGTTTTTTGTTTGTTTGTTTGTTTTGGCTTTTTACGAGACAGGGTTTCTCTGTATTGTTTTGGAGGCTGTCGGTTCAGCCCGGCCTCGAACTCAGAGATCCGCCTGCCTCTGCCTCCCGAGTGCTGGGATTAAAGGCGTGCGCCACCACCACCCGGCTTAGTTTATTTTTTATACATGCACATTCACTCTAGAAACATGAGCCTCTTTTGTGACTGTACCACTGAAGAAATGTTTTTCCTCCCCCATCAACTGTCAGTCTCCCTATAAATCCTGGGGGTGGGGGCCTATGGGCACCTTCCCCTTCCATGACAGAATGTTGACAGACCTAATCTTGCAGAGCCCCTGAACTGGTAATCACAACGGTCATGGGTTCAGGAATGCCACGACCCTGTCATGGTCCCTGCAGCTAGCACATCACACCACTCCCCTTCCTCTCTTACATTATTGTGCCCTTCTTCACGTGCCAGGGACCAGTTATGAGTCTCTGTACTTTGTTCTTAATTTCTGAGGAACTTCTTTTTTGACCGTTTTTAAATTTTGATGAAGCCTATTTTTCATGTTACTTATGCTTTTTATATCATATCTGACAATTCATTGCAATATCTATGATCATGAAATTTACTTCTGTGTTTTCTTCTGTGGTGCTAATATGATGCTAGCTCTCATATTTAAGTCATAGTCTATTCTGGGTTAACTTTTATGTATGTTATGAGGCGAGGCCCAGCTGTCCTGCTTTGTGGTGTGTTTTTTGTTTTGTTTTCAACTTGACACGAGCTAGAATCATTGGGGATTAAGAAACCTCAGTTGAGAAAGTGCTTCCACCAGACTGGCTTGTGGGCAGTGGCACTACTAAGCAGATGGTCCTGGGGTGTGTAAGGAAGCATGGCTTCTGCATCAGCTCCTGCCCTGACTTCTCTCAGTGATGGGCTGTGACTGTGGAAGTGTAAGGTGGAATACATCTATTTCCTTCCAAGTTGCTTTTAGTCATGATATTTTATCGTAAGCAATGGGAACCCAGTGAAGACACTAGCTTTTACACTTTTGCATGTGAATTTCTTGTTTTCTCAATACCATTTGTTCAAGACTGCTCTATTTCATAGAATAGTCTTGGCATGGTTTTCAAAAATTAATTGGCAAAAGAGCAACAAAAAAATAATTGTGTGTCAAAATGTGCTTATTTCTGGTCTCTGTCTTTAAGTGCTGCAGACTTAGTCGGGACCTGTGCGTGCTACACAGGTATCTGCCGTATCTTCAGCCATTTCTTGGCTCCCAATTCTGGCCTGTCTGCCTGTGTATCCATACCTCTGCTGGTGGCATACTGTTTCCATTATTTAAGCTTTGAATTAATTCACAAACTAGGAAGTATGCTTCATCCAAGTGTTCTTTTGATTATTTTGGGTATTTACAGCCCTTGCAATTTCATATAGATTTAAGGATTGGCTTTCCCGTTTCTGTGGTTCATTTTCCTTTATTGCTAAAGAATGCTGCCTTATAGGTGTAAGGTCTATCCAGGCTCCTCCTGAGAGTCTTCTCAGGATAAAGGAGTCAGCAGCTCTTATTCTCACATCTCCTCTCTTTTCTCATTAATTTGGAGCTTTGGACTTTTATTTTTATAAAATTCTACTTTGAAGCGTCTGTTGCTAAGGAGCAGGGGCTCATTTGTGCGTCAGCTTTAAATGTGACTTATTTTCAGGGTATGGTATTCTGTGTTCATGGTTTACCAAGAAAGATCACACTTTGAAATGATTTTACAAATAATTCCCCTTTGTCTTCACAGGTACCTTTTCTATCTCCTTTGGAAGGTCATATCTGTTTAAAAATCAGCTGTCAAGTGAATTCAAGTGTTGAGGAGAAAGGTTTCCTAGTGAGTACCTCTCCCTGTTCTTCTTTACCTTCTCTTCAGTCTTCTAAGGAAGAAAGCCTGTGTGACTATGTGATAAACTGGTTTTGTAAGGATTTGTTGCAATTCCCTCTAAGCCATTCACTGTGCTGCTGCTGGAATATAATTACACACAGACAAGAATCTCCACTTGCAGGAGCTGTAAAATTCTATATTTATTTGAAAAGTACGTATATATGCCACAGTGTGTTTGTAGAAGTCAGAGGGACAACTTGCAGAAATTGGTTCTCCCTACTTTGTGGGTTCTGGGGATGAAATTTAAGTCATAAGGCTGGCAGTAAGTGCCCTTATCCACTAAGCCATCTTGCTGGCCCAGGAGGAGCTTTTAATGTAGTATGAAGGGGGGAGGTGAACTAACGTACGTTCACCATAGGAGAAAGCAGAGGGCACTGCTGTGAGCTGAGGGACAGGAATCGCAGGGAGTGGTAGCTTCTAACCCTAGTGAATGAGCAGAGGGAGGGAGACAAATGCTGCAGGTAAGGGGAACAGTGTCCTGGGTGTCCGTTCCCTCTCTTACCCCGGCCTAAAGAGAAGGAGGAGAGAGTGCTGAATATTTCAGGATAGTAAGAGCTCAGCCTGGGTATAGAGGTGGGGAGTGAGGAGACTGTATAGTTAGAGAAATGGACCAAGTATTTTACAGAAATTGGACTTCATTCTGAAGCCAATTGAGTGACTATTGTAGGGTTGGGTTTTGTTTGTTTGTTTGGTTGGTTGGTTTGGTTTGGTTTGGTTTGGTTTTCTGGGACAGGGTTTCTTTGTGGCTTTGGAGGCTGTCCTGGAACTAGCTCTTGTAGACCAGGCTGGTCTCGAACTCACAGAGATCCGCCTGCCTCTGCCTCCCCCATCGCTGGGATTAAAGGCGTGCGCCACCAATGCCTGGCAATCTAGATATTCTTAAATTTGAGACAGGGTTTCTTTGTGGCTTTGGAGGCTGTCCTAGAACCAGCTCTTGTAGACCAGGCTGGTCTCGAATTCACAGAGGCCTACCTTCCTCTGCCTCCCCAATTGCTGGGATTAAAGACATGCGCCACCAATGCTCAGCTTTCTTAAACGCATTTTTGATAGGGACGCAATAAACTCATACAAATAGATTTTCACACGAAAATGTCACAGATAAGGACATTTTTTCTTCAGTTTTCTAATGTTAGTGTTTCAATTGACTTCCAGACCATATTTGAAGATGTTAGTGGCTTTGGTGCCTGGCATCGAAGATGGTGTGTTCTCTCTGGAAACTGTATCTCCTACTGGACTTACCCAGATGATGAGAGGCGAAAGGTAATTGACACAGCTCTACTCAGTGGTGGAAGTCCTGCTGGGTGTTTGTGGTGTTCCATGAGTGTATGTCCCCTGTCCCCACCCATTGAGTCCCTTCTGTATGGGATTATTCATGTTTTGGTTGTCTACAGCTAAAAATATATAATAGTAATTATATATGCATCTATGAGTCATTTCCCTTGCCTCATACTTCCCAACTCCTGACTAGAGCTGGAGAGAGAGCCCACAACCTTATATTTAGTTCACTTACTAGGCAGGGTTTGGTACTGCTTACTTGGATCCTGTCAGAAGCTCCAACGAGTCAGCAGGGTTACTTGAGTAGGGGCATGAGGACTGAGAAATGACAGATAAAGAAACAGACAGAAACACAGGATAGATTAGCTTTTAGCGCACCAGACAGCCCTGAGTTTAACTTAGACCCTGCTTATATACAGACTAGAGGCAAAGCAGAACAAAGAACAGCACAGTCAGTTAACCAGCTCCCTGCACTGTCCTTGAATCGAGGAGCAGCCAGGCTCACTGTCTGTCATGTGGGTCCTGCTAGCAGCAAGCAGCTGCATTATCTATCTGTGTGCCTACAGCTGGCATCAGAGAGATAATGTACTTTGTCCTATAGGCTTAATCAGAAGTTTATCACGGCTCTCGAGACTAGAGCAAGCAAGCTTGAACTCTTATAGTCAGAATAGACTCCAGATGGAAACTGAGTCACTTGTGGGCTCCCACAGGATCCCCAGACTGTTTTTATGAATTTGTCTTTTTCAAGCAAAAACAAACACTTTATTTGAGATTTCCAAATACCTTTCTAAAGCATAAACATACCTGTAATGTTTTTCATCGCTGCTAAACAGCATTACATTATACCAAACAGCCTTACACTATAGTCATTAAAATTACTAATTTTTAGAAAAGATTTATTTTTATTTTATGTGTATGAGTATGCTGCTCACATGTACCACATGTGTACCTGGTGCCTGTAGAGGCCAGTGAAATCCCCTGCAGCTGTGGAGTACTGATAGTTGTGAGGCAGTGTGTGTTTTGGGAACTGAACCTGGGTCGAATTCAGTGAGTGCTCTTAACCATTGAGGCAGGTTTTGCTTGTGACCCAGCGAGTCCTAGAACTTGAAACCTCCATATTCTACCTCCTGCTTCTGTTTTTCAAGCTCTGAGATTGCAAGCATACACCACCATATCAGCACTAACTTTATCTACCTTTTAGCTTTTTTTTCTATCTGTTTTTGGTGTGACTTATGGTAATTCTATTTTTAGAAAATTTGAGGAGCTTTCTGTTGTCTAAAATGAATTTTTCAATATTGTTTTTTAATGATGTACAGAGTTTTTGGATGTGCATGGTATAAATGTGAGAATGCATATTCAAATGTGTGCACATGTATGTGTGCACATGTATGTGGTGCATATGTATATATAGTCATAAGTAGGGGGTTTCCTAAAAGTTTACATGGGATCATAGATTTATACTATGCACGTAAAACCAAGTATACCTGATCAGTCCATTTCCTGTAGTTCCTGGATGTGTTCCTTTGTGCTTGAATAGGAACTGGCTGCTGCCAAGTGTTTGATAAGGGAAGAACTTGTTCCCATTGTTTAAAGCAGATGTATGTGCAGCCTGATGCAGGTGACGGCCTAGGGTGACCACTAGGTTTCTGAGTTCATTGACCAGAGAGGGATGTGTGTGTGACCTAAGCCAAGTGAAGACCCAGGCGGCTAAGCCATTTAATACGCTTGGCTGCTCCGTGCTTATTTGTCTTCTGGTTGTTAAATATGAAATTTTAAATAATGGCTTTTTAACTTTATGCCAACTTAAACACTGCTTACTGATTCAAATAATCTTGCTTGTTTTCTAATACTTCTTATGTTTTATTTTTAAAGAATCCTGTAGGAAGGATAAATCTGGCCAATTGTATCAGTCATCAGGTAGAACCAGCCAACAGAGAATTTTGTGCAAGACGCAACACTCTGGAATTAATCACTGTCCGACCACAAAGAGAGGACGACCGAGAGACTCTTGTCAGCCAGTGCAGGGACACACTCTGTGTCACCAAGTATGTACTGGTCCCTTGCTTGTTTCTGTCAACTAACTGCCAGTTTTGTTCTTAGGCGTATGGAAAATATTATTGATGGTCCTCAACTTTGAAAAAGGTTAAAGTCCTGGTGAGAAAACACATACATAACAGTAAGGGAACAGCCTATAATAACTGGCTGAATTTAATTATAAGTATATTGTTCAGGTTGAATCTCAGTTGGTCATGACTGTTCTCCAGGCAGTTAGCTGGTGATCTTTGGGTTAAACTTGAAGATTTCATGTGTAGTTGAGAAAGCAAGCATATTTCTCTTCATTAAGAAATATCCTCAATAGCCAGGTGGTGGTGGCACACACCTTTAATCTCAGTACTCAGGAGGCAGAGGCAGGCAAATCTCTGAGTTCCAGGCCAGCCTGGTCTACAAGGTGAGTTCCAGGACAGCCAGAGAGAGCTATTATACAGAAAAACCCTGTCTTGAAGAAGAAAAAAGTAGTACTCTCATTTAATTAGATTACTTACAAAGTTGATTTGCTTTTAGACTGCAGATTTCTGGTTGGGGTTAACAAACTAAACACTTTAGCAAAGAGCAGCTTAAGGAGAGGGTCTATTTGACTTTCACTTGCACAACAGAGTCCTTCACTGAAGGAAGTCAGTGCAGAAACACAAGTAGGAACCTAGAAACAGGAGCTGAAACAGAAGCCATGGAGAAGTGCTGCTTGCTGGCTTGTTCCTCATGGCTTGCTCAGCCTGCTTTCTTGTAGAACCCAGGACCACCTGCCCAGCTGTAGTACCACCCACAATGAACTGGGTGCTTCTGCATCAATCCTTAATTAAGAAAATGCCCTCACAGAGTTTTTCCACAGGCCTGTCTGATGGGTGCATTTCCTCAGGTGACCTTTTCCCAGATGACCCTGGTTGTGTCAACTCAACAAAAAGACTGCCCAGCACAAATGGCCCAGAAAAGCTTGAAGGCAGTCTTCAGTGAACAGGTTGTGACTAGGTTGGAGGTTAGAATGTGACACAGTCTATTCATTAGGTTGTTGCTAGGTATAGAAGTCAATGAGACCTAAGATTCCATCTCAAACACAAAAACAAGGAAACCCTAAGGAATTAGTGTGAGTTATGACTAGTTAACCAGACCAAGAATAATGACAGTACTCAATTATGCTCTTCCCCGGGTGGCTCCTGGTTAGCATCAATTAGAAGCCGCAAATCTTGGTTTGTTTAGGAATTTGTGTTTCCCTAGCAAGGAGGTGGGAGGCATGGAATGGTGGGAGGGAAGCTAACCTCTGCTTGCCCTTGCAGGAACTGGCTCTCTGCAGACACTAAAGAGGAGCGGGATCTCTGGATGCAGAAACTCAACCAGGTCATAGTTGATATTCGCCTTTGGCAGCCTGATGCTTGCTACAAGCCCGTTGGAAAGCCTTAAACCTTGGGAACTTTGGGAGCATGGAGAGGCTTTGCTAGCTGTGTCAAAAAGTATCCTAATAAGACGTTATTAGGAGCATCAGATTTGCAAGTTGTATTTTATGCTTTAAAGATAAAAGGGCCTGTGCAAATATTCACTACATATTATGCAGTATTTATATCTTTTCTATGTAAAACTTCAACCATTTTTTCTTGCATTCATAAGTGTTTGACAGCCAATTCATAATTGATTTTGCTACATCTTTTAAGTTCAGAGTCTCATTTTCTAGAAACCTAATTAGCCAGTTATCCATGACAAAAAAAATCTTAATCAAGTAGAGTTGTCTTTTGGAGCTGTGTGTTTTGAGGTACCAAGGTCTCCTGTAAGTCACAAACAAACCTCTGGTTTGATTCCTTCTCCAACCTCAATGGGTTTTTGTTTTTTGTTTTTTAAGGGTGTGGTCATTCCTGGCTCATGCATGATATGGCTTGTTACTAGAATACTGAATGCACTTTCTCAGTGGGTTTTGCAGGAACATGCTTAGTGGTGGAGATGAGGAAAGACAACAAAAACTTAGTAGTTTAGTATGGACTTGGCTACTCTCTGAAGAGATGTGGACATAGTGACACTATGTGACATATGGGGCTAAATTTATATAGAAGCATTAAGAATCACATGGTTTGCATTCACTCCATTTCTATTTATGCAGTGTGGTGCACATTTTCATTCAGGCTTTATTAAATAGTTATTTTTTCATAGCCCAGAGATTCTTCATATTAACATATTTTTCTCTTATGATAAGAACAACTGTAAATTGAAGAACATTTACATAAAAAGATTAAACTTTACCAAGCTGCTGTTTTCTACTACTTTGCTTGCCAAAGTTCTTGTCTTTTCCTTTTCTTTCATATCCATCTATGTCAGTTTCTAGAAGTGTTTTGAGATTGTTGAAAAAAATAGTAAGCCATATTACCTTAATCAGCCCAATACCTTCTTACAATTTAGAAATCTTGAAATGCATGGCTTCAGTTTGTACGTTTGAATTTCTTCTCTGACTGTTATTGATACTTTCATTTATAAACACTAAATTCTATCACCTGTCATTATATTTCTTACTCATCTAAATGTGTTTTTTCTTTTGTATATCATAAAAATATTTTATGGCCGCCTATATAAATAAATAATTGTAAATGGTCGAAAGAATCATTTATTTAAGAATTACTGTGTGTGGTGTAATTGCTGTGTATGTCTTGGTTGTTCTTGCGGCATGGTGTTGACAGTACCCCATCCATGTTTTCCTCTCTAGCCTAATCTTCGTCTTACTGAATGTTCTTGGGGTTGTTGTTAAATTAGCGGGGACTGAGCAGAATCTGGTGATGGCTGTGTATTTGAAGAGGCAGTGGGTGAGGCTGACAGTGACCAGCAGCTAGAACAAAGAACAAACTGGATGGGAGGGACTGCCGAGGTGGTTTTTATACTGATGTTTATTTTCAAATAGTCATTGCCTGTTGTGGTACAAAAATTCAAGAGGCAAAAAAGTTAAAACGAAATGTCTTGTTCTCAGACCTCCTTTTTTCACTTTATAATTACATGTGTTGTCTGCATATCCCTTCAAATATGTATAATCTTTTATACGGAAGTGTTCCATACATAGTATTTATAATATAGAGAAAAAAAGCATGTCTTAAAGCTCATCTGATTTTCGTATGTATAATTTTATGTATGGAATTCAATTTTAGAAGTTTAAGGTATATTTTGGTTACCTTTTAATGGTTAATGAATCAATCTAGACTCACCTGGGTAATGAGTCATTTTGGTTTTTCAAGACAGGGCTTCTCTGTGGAACAGCCCAGGCTGTCCTGGAACTCTATTTGTAAACCAGGTTGGCCTTGAACTCACAGAGCTCCACTTGCCTTTGCCTCCCAAGTTCTGAGATTAAAGGTTTATGCCACCACTGCCTGTCTTGACTAGGGAGTCTTAATAAGGAACTGTCTAGATTAGGTTGGCCTTTGAGCATTCTGTAGGGGACTGTGTGTGTGTATGTGTGTGTGTGTGTATTAGTGTAAGCACAAGAGGACATCGGATCCTCTGAAGCCGAGTTGTCAGACATGGTTGCTGACTTGGGTCCTCTGTAAGAGCAGCAGGTGCTCTTGACCACTGAACCATCTCTTTAGCCCTGAGTCTGTTGTTCTTAATTGGGGTTAACTGAAGTGGGAAGACCAACCCTGAATATGGGGCAACACCATTTCATGTGCTGGACTCTGGACTGAATGAAAGAGAGAGTGGAACCTGGAGTGCAGGTATTGTTTCATGCTCTCTGCTCTTCACCAACCAGCTTCTTCAAGTTCTGCAGCCTTAGCTTCCTAGCAGTGATGGACTGTAACCTGGGATAATGATCCAATAAATTATTTCTTTAGTTGCCTTTGTCGGGGTGTTTTATCGTGACAGGAAACAAAACCAAAACAAGGTGATTGTGGAACATCAAGTGGAAACATCAACAAATAGTGGAAAATATAGCTAATAATTTCACTGATTTCTGTTCAGAGGAGCTCTGTGGAGCCATTCAACAGATAAGAACATTCTGGAAGTATAATGTGGAAAGAGAAGCCATAAGGAAACAAACACTGTTCTTCAGGTGAACATAAAAAGGAGCAGCCAACATTTGGTTTTTGTGAAAGAACAGTAGTTGAGTCTGGAAAATGAAAAGCACCTTGAGGTCCTGTCCAAAGTACTAAGATAGATTGATGGAAAGGAGAACTCATTGAGGCAGCCAACTCAATCAACTCAATGAGTGGTTCTGACAAAAGTCTGTTACAGTAACATCCACAAAGGGAGAAATGCTAGACTTGATTACACTAATAAAATACTTTCTGGGAAATAGTGGAAAGGTGACAAGATTTAATAACAAATGTGTGTGTATAAGTGTGTAAGAGAGGCCATGTATGAAAAGAAATGGGACACATTAATATGTACAATGTTAATAAATTATGTATAATATGCTAATATCTGTAGATTAGGTAAACACAAAGGTGATTATTTATAATCTAATAATAAAAGAATGCAAAATATGAAAGACTGCCTATCATTGAGCATTTATTGTGTAACATATTATCCTTGGTGTTGTGTGCATTATTTTACCAACCTAATAAAATGAACATTAACACTAAATTT
The DNA here is from genome assembly GCF_017639785.1 of Mesocricetus auratus. Lineage (NCBI taxonomy): Eukaryota > Metazoa > Chordata > Mammalia > Rodentia > Cricetidae > Mesocricetus > Mesocricetus auratus. The sequence goes on along the minus strand of NW_024429203.1, from coordinate 2,596,672 downwards.
AACATTTCTAGGACAATATTGCAATTGACAGACATACATAATCTTCATGCTCTGTTCCTGAATCCACAATTCACCATTTTATTGTAATAGGTCTCTAATTAGTGAGGAAAAGAAAATTTAACCTAATAGATAATATTATTGATAAGTGAACATAAAGTTCCAAAAACTATGAAAGTTTAAACAGAAAAATACAAATTTAAGTGGCTATTGGTTGGCTGTAAACTGTTGAAAATAGAAATTGATATGGCTTTCTTGAACTGATAATGAAACTACTTGTGATAACTTTGAAAGGGAAAATGTTGAAACAACCCGAGAGTCAATATTAAGATACAAATTCAAAATAATCTACAAGACAATTAGAAATTGCGGCATAATTTTTCTACAAAATACTGCATAGTGTTTAGGGAAAAAAAAGATTGAATTAGGCCCATATGCATACTGATTTGGGGGAATTTCCAGGACATCTGGGAAAGTTGGAGCATGCTGTCAATATGAAGGCACAGCACTGACACTGATGAAAATTGTTACTGACAGGACCAGCCCCCAGCCAGCACCAGGGTAAACAATCCACGAAGGCAGCAGGGGCTAGATTTTTTTTGTCTGAAGGGTAAATGAATACGCTTCTGCTAACCCTATCCTAAGAAAAAAACAAGCATGCACTTGACCTATGGTAACTTCTTTACTTCAACTTAAATAATCTTTGACAGTCTCTTACATACATCTCTCTTCTGCTCAATTCCATATTATTAATTCAGTTAACATCCCTTCACATGAGTACACATCTTTCTTTTTTTTATTATTTTAAATGTATTTTTACATTCCAATTCCAGTTCCCCTTCCTCCTGTCTTCCTGCTTCCCCCACTCCCCACCCCCCACCTCCCATCTGCTCCTTGGAGAAGGTAGGGCCTCCTCTAGGAAGTCTACTAAGTCTGTCCCATCATGTTTGAGGCAGGACCAAGACCACTCTCCACCCCCCACCCCCCCCATCCTACCCCCACCCCCCCGACTCCCCTGTATCTAGGCTGAGCAAGGGATCTCTCCATATAGAATGAGCTCCATTAAGTCAGTTTGTGCATTAGAGTTAGAACTTGAACCCACTCCACTGCCAGATAAAGGGAGTCTAGTTCAGTCTTATGCTGTTCCCCATTTGTCAGACCAGAGTCAGTGATCTCTCACTAGCTCAGGTCAGCTGAATCTGAGTTTCCTCATCATGATCTTGACTCCATTGTTCATATCATTGCCCCTCCTTTACTTCCATTGTACTAAAGTTGCTTCTATCCTGACCTTAGAATCAGAAAAATAATGCCAGGGAAAATAACCTCTATTTGTCTCTAGGGACAACCAGCCTGTTTTGAGTTTGCTCTGAAGTCCAAAGTTGAGAATCCTATGTCAGTCTGAGTAATGTAAAATATCCTAGTATTTCTATTCATCAAAACTGTACAGCCGCCGGGCGGTGGTGTCGCACGCCTTTAATCCCAGCACTCGGGAGGCAGAGGCAGGCGGATTTCTGTGAGTTCGAGGCCAGGCTGGACCGACAGCCTCCAAAACAATACAGAGAAACCCTGTCTCGTAAAACCAAAACAAAAAACAAACAAAAAAAAAACTTACAGCCTAAGCAGAAATCATCTATCTGACTATCCACAGCTGTATGTGTGCCCAATAGATTGAATATTTCCCTGAGGTAAATACAGTGGGAATACACCCAAAGCTATTCTTAGGGAAGAAATTAAGTGGCTCATGAGAGAAATTATAGAGACAAATAGTTATCTACAGCCAGTAATCACATGGCCTTTCCAGGTGGGACTCCCCATCAGGAAACATATGTTTGGTGAGTCAACTTGTCAAATACTAGTTGTCACTGCTGTACATCCCCATGGCCCCCTGCAGAAAATATGGAAGGGCCCACCTTATTTTACACATGGGAAAGGGGTAGGGTTTGCTTTGGTATCAGGCTGGACTTCTAGGTTATTTCATGGTTACAATGATAATATTTTCATTGTATTCAATATTTGCATCGAATATTTTGTACATGGATTTGAGGGAAAAGTCAAAGGAAAACTGAGAAGTGCACTGAGAACCATAGCCAGGTTCTATAGTTCTGTGAGGGGAGGAGCCAACTGGAATTAAATTGGCAAACACTGAAGGCAGGTTATTTTTGGAAGCAGAAATGGCTTTCAGTACTGACAGGAGAGAACCAAAGGGCAGGGACACATGTGAAAATACTGTTGAAGGGTGAATATAGGATGGAGGGTGAATGTGAAATGCAGGGGAAAGAATACTGTGACTTAGGAAATAGTTTGAGTCTAGAACCCAGTAGCTGCCCTTTGTCTAGAAGTCATGAGAACCAGCAGGCAGTGGAATGATCTGTAGGAGCTACTCTTCCTGGTCCATGAAATGGTGAGGCAGGGAGAACTGCAGTGTGAGATGATTGCACATCTGTTTCCAAGTCATGCATGGCCAAGCTCAGCTGGTCAGGAGACTGCAAAGGCCTCTATACTAGAGATCTCTGGTCCCTAAAAGAAACTATACTCTCAAGAGTATAAACCCTAAGAGATTCTTCCACTTCCCTGTCTTTCAAGCTGCTGTCTGAATGTCTCATCAAGCTGAGTGTGGCGGTGCTGAGACAGGCACCATGAGTTGGAGGACAGCCTGGGCTACAAACCAAGCCTCTGTCACAAAAATTAAAGAGATTTTAACATTTCAACATACCAATTCACATAGGGTGTAATCCATCGTTTGGGGAAGATTAACATATTTAGATGCTACATTCTTTTACTCAAACTAAAAGAGTGTGAGTGCAATTATAGTTGATTGCCCCAGCATCTACTTAAAAGTGCACGAATGGGGCGGAGAGCATCTACTTAAAAGTGCATGAATGGGGCGGAGAGGCGGCTCGGTGGTTAAGACCACTGACTGCTCCTTCAGAGGACCTGGGTTCAGGTCCTAGCACCCACATGGGGCAACTCACAACTTCCTGTAACTCCAGCTCCGGGGGAATTTACCCTCAGGTAGACATAATTGAAAATAAAATGTTTTTAAGATACGTGATCAAAGCTTACAGACTATTGTTTCCCTTTATTCAGTTTTCTCATACTTGTTTAGTAATGTAATTTATATTTTTGTTTGAATATGTAAGAAGTTTTCATCCACAATTTTTAAATGTTGAAAATTCTATATTAAATTCTTCTTACATTTATTATCAATGATTGATTACACATTTGAAATAAAGAAATGTGTCTTGGGCTGGCTAAGTAAGTAAAGGTGCCTGCTGGCAAGCCTGAAACCTGATTCTAATGCTTGGGACCCACATAGTCCCAAGGGAAGAAGAGAACCAAGTTCTTTAAGTTGTCCTCTGACCTCCACACATATGCTCCTAAAGCAGAATAAGGTAGAAAAGACCAATTATTAGATAGTGATTTATTGTTACAATATTTTTGCAAGAAAAATTAATAAATAAAGCCCACAACACCACAAACGTAGTGGTTTAGCAGAGGTAAGGGTGTGGTTAAAGGGTGGCAGCTCTAAGAAGGTTGAGAACACTGCAGCAGATTTTAACCTCCAAGGATTAATTCCACCAAGAGAGGGCAGTGAGGGAAAGAAGACGAGGACGTTCATGAGATCTTTTCTTAGCAGCCTGAAAAGGAAGAAAGATGGTGATGAGGCCAGCACAGCACGTTGGCTTGCACTGGCAGATGTTAATCAACCTGGTGGATTAGACTTAGCATGAATATGGGTTATGATAAAAATGTTTCTTGCCATATAGACAAATAGTTATAAATAACAGTAGTGGAGGATGGGTTCAAGTCTTATAGTTTCTAAAAGAGAAACAGTTTGAACACAATATGCACGGTCAGGTAAAATATTCAATGTCAAGAAACATCTAATAACTGCCTGATTACAGTAAGTTCAGACTGTTGAGTTGTGTGGTGGTTTGACTAAGACTGGTCCCCATAGACTCCCATATTTGAATACCTGGTCACCAGGAAGCAGAACTGTTTGAAAGCATTACAAGGATTAGAAGACCTGGCCTTGTTGGAGGAGGTATGTCACTAGGGGGTAGGCTTTGGGGGTTTCAAAAGCCCATGCCAGGCCCAGTTCTCTCTCTCTCTCTCTCTCCCCTCCGGCCTCTGTCTCTCTGTCAGCCTGTGGATCAGGATGTAGCTCTCAGCTACCTCTCTAGCACCATGTCTGCTGCCATGCTCCCGCGCCACAATGATAGTAGATTAAATTCTGAAATGACAAGCAAGCCCCCAATTAAATGCTTTCTAAAATAAGAGTTGCCTTGGTCGTGGAGAAGACCATGGTTGCTTAGTCTTCACAGCAACCGAACAGTGACAAAGACGAGCTACACAACCAGAAGTGGGTACCATCCTTTTTGTGGAGGATGTGGTATTCGTATATAAAACATAAGCTCCTTGTCCTTTTGAAGAGTCATCTGTAAAAACATTAAAAGTGATCTCTGCAGGATTTCTGAGTGTAATTTTAGGCAACACCCATGGGGTATCTTCAAAAATCTTAAAAGGAATCTTTAGGATAAGGATTATCTGTAGATCTTGAATGATATGCAAATGCTACCTGTCAGTTATTTCCAGTGTGGAACAAATATTCAACCTGCATTTTAATGGCACAATGATTTCTGTAGACTCTTTACCAGTAAGTTATTTAATATATGTCCTTCCCATCATTGTCAAGTCCATAGCATCTTGTAGATAAGGAGTTACAGATTTTGCAGAGAAGTATGGCATGCATTAGTTTCTATAACACCATTACCTTGTTGATATATAATTCCAGCAGGTGATGAAGAAGAAAGAAGGATAAACCAGGGCAGCAGTGGAGGCGGCGGAGGAGGAGGCGGCAGCAGCGGAGGCAGCAGCACTCACCTTTAATCCCAACACTCAGGCCAGCCTGGTTTTAAAGAATAGGGATGAATTCTAGGAACTATCACTTTGGCAGCAGCGTTATTTAGTGAAGGGGTAACCTGCTCTGCTTCGGGTGTTACGCTCCTCAGAGAGTTAAACTGAAAGCTTATGGAAAGCAACATCAAGAGTGGAGCCAAATCCTTAGTAGTCATAGGCAGATAGGGATAGACTTAGACTCGGCTGACATGCTCCAAAATCTTTCATAGCTAATTGAGGAACGTTTTAAGCTGAGAGGATGGTGGTGAATTTGTTGTTGAGTGATAACTATAAGATGATTGCTTTTGCATTTTTATCCAGAGGAATGTTCAGATTTTGCTCTTTTAGTTTATTTACCGTGAAAGTTAAGCACTCATTTAAGTATTGATTAGATGAGCAGAGAGGAGAATGTCATTCATATAACAAATGATCAATCGATACCTCAGGAAATTTAGTCAGCACTGACTGAAGTGCTTTGGGTAAATAATATGGACATACAGCGAGGCTAGGTTTCATCCCTTGTGGTAAAATTTTCCACGGATATCAGGACATTGGCTGTTTGATTGTTTAAACTAGGAACAGAGAATGCAAAGTATTTCCTATCATCAGGAGGTAAGGGAACAGAGAAAGAGCAGTCTGTAAGTCAAGTATGATAATGCAGTGTCCTTGAGGAGTCAGTGGGGGGCAGGGAGCCCTGACTGGCGCCCCCATTATTTTCATGGCAGCATTTATGCTCCAGAGACCAGCCTAGCAGCCAGAATTTATTCTTTGCCATTTTATGAATTACAGAGGGGAGTTCCAAAACTTAACTAACTGAAGGTTCTATATGACCTAGTTGCAATTGTTCCTGTAGGAGAAGTTGAGCCTGTTTTAATTTTCTCCCACAAAGGGGCCATTGATCAATCCACACTGGGTCAGCCACTCCATGAGGGAAAACAAAATCTGAGAGCTGGAGCAGCCGAGCCCTTCCCACTAGGCAGCAGCGCTCCACAGGACACAGGCTCTGCTCAGCAGACTCTGCTCTGTGCTTGCGTGTTTAAATACAGCACAGCTTGATGACAACTTTCCTGGTGATAAGTAACCCAACCCCATGTTCACAGTAAAGCACACATAAATCTCCTTGAGGAACAAAAGTAAGCTAAATAAAGATCCGCTGTGGCTACATCAAACCTCTTCAGAGAGTACAGTCGAAACCTTCCATAAAGATCCGCTGTGGCTACATCAAACCTCTTCAGAGAGCACAGTCCATAAAGATGGGCTCTGGACTGACCGAGAAGACAAGGATTTGGGGGCTGGTAGGGTGTGGTCTCAGCCACACAGATATTACAAAGGTGCTGTTATTAACCACGCCCACTCCTCTCTGCTCTGTGGGACTCTCCTGTATATTTTGCTGTGTGTGCGTTTCTTCACCTGTAATACAGTTTGCTACTTCTTGCTGCCTATGTCTGAGATGTTCCTGCCTTTTAACTTTTTAATTGGTGGAGAAAACAGACCCCATCAAACAGACATAGATGAAAACACCTGGTTCAACTTGGTGTGTAAATCTGTGCTCCCGGGGTGCTTATTCTTTAACACACATATCTGTACCACTGGACACTGTCCTCCGGCTTCCCGTTGCCGTTCCACTTAGTGTTTGTCCTCTATACACCCAGGACCCTTGGTCCCAAGCTCCAGGGGTCAGATCTCATTTACAGATAGTTGTAAACCACCCTGTGGTTGCTAGGAATTGAACTCAGGACCTCTGGAAGAGCAGTCAGTGCTCCTAACCTCTGAGCCAGCTTTCCAGCTTTATTTTAGACATTTTGATAACTGTTGGAGTAGCTGGATTCACACTGTGAGATCCATTCCAGGCGATTTTTTGAGGGGGAGAAAGATAAGGGAGGAATTTGATTGGCATCTGATAGTGGACCTGTCTCTCAGCTGCAGGTCCCACAAAGGCACTACAGTGTTGCAATTGACTCAAAGCCATGGTGTCCTAGACCCGAGCTGTAATTTCCTTATCAGAAAGAAAATGATTAGTTAGACATGGTTGTTTATAAAACATCTCAAATGAGCTGAAGTCAAGTGCCTGGGCAGTGTTCATTCTCGGGACTGTTTAAAACAAAAGAAAAAAGAAAACAAAATCGAGAAACCAACCATTTTAATCTTTGGCTCTATTTTTCTGTTGTGTGTTTAAGATCCTACAGGTGGCCAGAATTAACTTTTCTTTTTCACTGTCAAGGCCAGTGGAGTCTTGTCCTGGGGGGGGGGGTCACTTGGCTTAGGGAGAACCCCAGCTCTTTCGTTCTTCCGTTTAAATTTCCCTCATCTAGCATGAGTCAGGGCCTTGCTGTTAGGTCTCAGACTCAGGACAGGTGCTAACTGAGCAGCCTATTTAATATATCAAAGCGGACTCTGGCTGCCAGTCTCTCAGCAACTACCAGTTAGAGGGTCTTCATGGCAAGGCCCTACCCTGAACTCTCAGCCCAGGGGCTGGGCTGCCCTTCCCCCAGCTGCTCCGATTCCTGTATAACCTCAGCCATTTTGGCGCTGCCGTGGTCCTTTTGTCTCTTTTGTCCCTTCGGCTCCCGGCTGGCCCTACTTCTGGATCTCTCCCTCTCTATCTTCTCTGCCTCTCTCGTTCTCTCCTCTCGGGTCCAGTTCAGTCTGCTAGCTGGAGAAATCGCTGAGGGAAGACCCCAGACTCCAGCAGTATCTAAGAGCAAAGAGCGTTTATGTACCAGCGTGCATGCGGGGTCGTTCACACGTACAAAGTGGAACGTGCAGGCTCTCTTTAAGCACAGCTAACAGCAGTGTTAGGGACACTTAGTGTAGGTGTTTAGTGGCGGCCAGAATGACACACAGAATACAGCAAACCCACGTGGAAGGTCATTGACAGGGAGGTGAAAAGGGAGGCTGTGATGGCCAACCAGAGGAAGTGGTGAGGAGAGGGCGAGGGGCAGACGCGGAGCTAGCTTAAAAAAGGAACCTTTGCGCATGCGTACAGAGCCTTATGCAGCACGCAATGCACGAGATGGTCACGCAGCACATGATGTAGTGCTGTAGGGCCTTGAGCTGGCTAAGCATTTGCCTGAATGCCAGCTGGCAGGGGGTGGGCCAGCATAATGCCTGAATCCTAACAGTTAGGTCATCTAAGATATGATTGGTTAAACCAGCAGCAGTTATGTAGTATGCTTTTAGTTGGATGAGGTTTAGTCTTACCATTTTGGACATACCTGCATAAACTTGGGCAAATCTGGGCGTGACTCAGAAGGGGCGTCAGTGCAAGGAAGTAGTGTCTGGCTACCAGATAGTTTTACACAAGTGGCTGGCTGGGACAGCTCAAGCTGTCCTTATTTATACTTCAGAACCAAGCATGTTGCCCCACCCTCCAGCATTAACCCTCTGGTAAAAACAAATGTGTCAAATATGTTTTTCTAACTTTGACATCAAAACATATTTTAAACCAAAACACCACTCATCATTTTGCTAGCTTGGCTAAATATCAAGCCAGGCGCATGCTAAAAAGTGTCAAACATAGGCACACATTTTCAAGAACTACAATATCGTTCAAAACTTAACAAAGCATATCTACAGAAATAGGGTGATTTGCCATAAGCTGTTTGTATACAGCTAACTTGTACTTCTTTAACTACCCATTCACTTTTATTGCTTCCGATCTGTTCGCATTGAATCTGAACCATTCTCAGGGTCTGGAGTGACAGCTGGTATTTCCAGTTAAGAAACTTGAGAAGCATCAGTTCCCAAAGAATCTTAGGGAAAATATTTGACAGGAAAAAAATGGGGTTTCTGGGAATGACCGCATCTGTCCACTAAAAACCACCAAGAGATCATCAATATTATGAGATGGAAGACAGTGCACAGGCTGAGCGATTCCATCAGCATTAGGCACTGTCCCAGAGTTCACTGGTCCCTGCCGAGGGAGACTGTCTCTGCCGGCTTTGCCTCGTGCAGACCCATTGGACAAGAACTTATATGCTGACCTGAAACTAGGCCACATGGCTCCCAACACATGGTAACATCTCAGTTCCTTGTAGTAGAAAACAGCACTGCATAGCTAAAATAAAACTTAGAACAAAATTCAAGACATACTGTTAGGATAATGCGCGAGGGGACCTTAGCGGATTCCATGGCAGGCGAGGGTGACTGAGGTGGAGGGGCAAACACGCCAGGCTTAGTGAGAAGTTTTATTAGAAAGAGGAGGGAAGGGGGAAGGAAAGAGAAAAGAAGTAAAGAGACACAGAGTCAGAGAGAGAGAGAGGACAGAAGAGAAGAGAAGAGAGAGACAGGAAAAGTCCTGTCTGCCCCAGGCAAGCAACAAGAGGAGGGAAAGATCCTAAGTGGGCAGAGGTCTTTCTTTTTCTTTTTTTAAATGTATTTATTTATTATGTATACAGTATTCTGCCTGCATGTATACCTGCAGGCCAGAAGAGGGCACCTGATCTCATTACAGATGGTTGTGAGCCACCATGTGGTTTTTGGGAATTGAACTCAGGACCTCTGAAAGAGCAGTTAGTGCTCTTAACCTCTGAGCCATTTCTCCAGCCCGAGGTCTTTCTTTTAAAGGGGTCCTTTAAAGGGCCTGCCCATGGTACTGCCTGAGTGCATTCTGCCAGGTGAGAGGGGTAGGCCAACATAATGCCTGAATCCATTCACATACTCCTTTGCATATATTGCTTCAAGACAAAACACATTTTTCCATAGACACATCATCTGTATTAATGCTATTTGCTTTCATAAAAAATGTTTCAAGTCTCATAATTTTGTCTGTGTTGGAAAGCAATTGAAATAAGTTGTATTCATATGGGACATATTTTATATGTTTTCAATTTTTTTCTTACCAAGAGAAATGCAAAACACATCATTAGTTTTTTGATTGGGCTGTTGCTATAAGTCATTTTATTAGTTTTGACTTTTTTTGTTTGTTTTTGTTTTTTCGAGACAGGGTTTCTCTGTGGCTTTGGAGGCTGTCCTGGAACTAGCTCCTGTAGACCAGGCTGGTCTGGAACTCACAGAGATCCGCCTGCCTCTGCCTCCCGAGAGCTGGGATTAAAGGAGTGCCCCACCACTGCCCAGCTTAGTTTTGACTTTCATGTGCATATTGCAAAAAACTAATATAGCCAAGGCACCAGGAGTTAGACAGATCACTGGCAGACAGACAGACTGACAGACAGACAGACAGACTAAAGGATCACAAAAAAATTAAAAAAGATTGGCAAATTTATGGCTTCTTCTTCATCCCCATTGACACTCCCACTACTGCCAAGCAGGGAACCCACTTCTGGATAGCTGGTCAGATATGCTCAAGGCCAGACCTGGACATGTTTACCTACAACTGTAGGCCTACCAGACACTCTTTCTTTGTCTGAACCGACCAATCATAAATTACTAAATTAGGACAAGTGGACTGTCTTAGTGTTTCTATTGCTGTGAAAAGAGACCATGACCACAGCAACCCTCTCTTTCTTTCTTTCTTTCTTTCTTTCTTTCTTTCTTTCTTTCTTTCTTTCAGATTGCCTTATTTATTATGCAGTGTTCTGCCTGCATGTATGTCCAGAAAAGGGCACCAGATCTCATTACAGATGGTTGTGAGCCACTGTCGCACCTGCTGTGCGGCCTGCATCCGAGAATGTAGCGAGGTGGTCGGGATAGATGACACAGAGACCGGTCGGTTGCTTTAAGAAAACTTTATGCTTCCCAAGTCAGCTTAGGAGGAGACCCCAGTCCGCTTAGCCGAGAGCTCTCAGAAGAAGTCCCTCTAAGAAAAAGGAGCTTCCCTTTTTAAGGACTTCTGCCATTCATCTACATACCATTCTTTCCTCCTGGCTGGTGGTTTAATCTCCGGCCCCAGAATCGGGGAGACACCACAGGGAAACAGGAAGAGGCATCTAGCCGTAGGGGGTGTGAAAAGCCTGGTATTTCAGTGAGCAAGCCCTTATCTGAGCCCTATCAAGAGCTTTAAAGCACTGAATTGTTTTCAGTAAACATTACACAGATGCCTGCTCCCAGGCCGAAGGGGAAGTGGGTTTCTGCTCAAGGTCTGGTGTCCCCACAAGCCACCATGTGGTTGCTGGGAATTGGACTCAGGACCTTTGGAAGAGCAGCCAGTGCTCTTAACCTCTGAGCCATCTCTCCAGCTCCCCACCCCCCTGGAAATTCTTAGAAAGGACAACATTTAATTGGGGTGGCTTACAGGTTCAGAGGTTCAGTCCATGATCATCGTGACGAGAAGTGTAGTAGCATGTAGGCAGCCACGGTGCTGGAGAAGGACCTGAGAGTTCTCTGTCTGGGTCCGCAGGCAAAGGGAGAGAAACTGAGACACACTGGTCACGCTTGAGCATCTGAGAGCTAACAGCCCATCCCCAGTGACACATTCCGCCTACAAGCCCACACCTCCTAATAGTCCCACTGCCTATGAGCCTGTGGAGACCATTTTCTTTCAAACCTCCACAGGTACCCATCCCTGGCCGTCAATGTACTTCAAGCACCCAGTTCTCCCCAGAAATGTGGAGCTGTCCTTTCTTTGCTCTGCAGAAGGCCTCTGTGCATGTCTGGCTACATGAGTGTGCTTTGGCTGAAGAAGCTCCATTGTATGCTGGACATCCATTTGGTACCCACCCGTCATTTGTCTCTGACTCCAGTCCCTGGAAGACAAATTCCCAGGAACCCTGATTCAGTGACCTCCACCCAAAAGTGTACAGTTATGACTCTCTACTGGTTATGATATGACTAATTGTTTTTGTTTGTTTGTTTGTTTCTAGAATGTTCTGGTGGACGCTCCACATGAGCCGCCTGACAGTACAGTGATGATTAGGTGGAAGCCCCTTCTCTCTCTCTCTCTCTCTCTCTCTCTCTCTCTCTCTCTCTCTCTCTCTCTCTCTCTCTCCCTCCCTCCCTAGACTCTGCCCCCTCAGAAAGCCCACCAAGAGTTAGCCCATCCCCAGGGCTGCTCAAGACCAAGGCTACTTAAGGTCTGGCCTCCATGTTTGCTGTCTGATTCCTCTCTCGCCCTCCGGAGGGTCACTCAGGCGTGCTTTGCTCTGTTCATTAAACCTGGATTTATTAATTTGGTTTGATTGACTTACATCAGTGGCGGTAGACATTCAATAACGGGAGATTCAAATTTATCATGTAACTTGCTTATGCAGACACCCAAAGATTGTTCTGAGTACTTTAATCACTTGGCAGAACAGAACAGTTTTTACTTGCTCCCATAGTTATTGATGATCTTCGTGCCGTTTCTCCTTTTAAAGTCTTCCCCATACCCTTCCTTCACAGCAATCTCAAATTTGGCTCAATACCAAATTAGCAGAATTGTTCATTCTGCTAGCAGCTAATCAACACATCTTTTAATTATAATTGGGTTGAGTCTACCATCTTTTCCCAGAGGATCACAAAAGTTAGTAAACTATTGCCTGCCATGTCTGAGATTTTCCTGCTGCTACCTGAGGTGCCTGCAAGAGATTTCTCCTGTCTCAGTTGGGCAAAGGAGGCGAACCCAATTCGAACCCTAGGACAGTATCACACGGCTTTTTGTACAAGCTAAGCGCAGATGTTCAGTTGGCCATAGGTCCTCGCACAGGAAGCCCTACCTTAAGATACTGTTAAGCCTGAAAATTGTGAGGAGAAAAACCAGTTCCACAATTGTCTAATTAGAGCAAGCTTATTTTAGAGGTGCACGGGGCGGGGGGCCGGGGGCAGGGGGCGTGGCTAGCCGGCTGTCTCACCCTAAACCGGGATTTCAGAGAGCGAGAGCAGATCCTTCTGGCCTTTTGAGGTCCCTTTTATGGGGGAGAGATAAGAATTGTCTGTTAGAGATTGTTAGAAAAATACAATGAAAGAGGAAGACAAGGATATACAACTTGTAAATGGGAACACATGCTTTGCAGGTTACATTGGATTTAAGAAACAGAAACTTGCTCTTAAATAGAAAACGATTTTTGTAAAGTCTGGAGGTTTTAACATAACGGGCTCCTTAATTTGCCAGGTATTATGATGTTCCTGTTTTGGTCTCAAAATATCTGCCATCAAGAAGTTGTCATTCTTAAACGATGGGAATAAAGTTAGCGTTGTTTTTTATTTTTTATTTTTATTTTTTTTGCTTTATCCACCCATGGATTGGTGCCACTTTCCGTCACTCAGGGTCCGAGCCGGTGAGAACTGAAGCCTTGTCCAATCGCAGGCACCGGGGCGAGAAACGAGCAATCAGGCGAACAGGCCCGGGTAGTGGGCGGGCTTTCGCGGGCTTGCTGGGGCCTTTGTCCCTGATGCGCCGGCGGACCACCATCTTGGGATCTGGAGCCGCCTCCCAGGTTCCGGGGACTCTGCCGGCACCGGCACGCTTCTGCGCCGGGCGCGCAGCGAGGACGCGGGGTGTCCGGACTCCGCCACGGTGAGCGCGACGTCCCCGCGGAGCTGCTGCCGGCGGCCGCAGAGTCCCCAAGCCCGAGCCTCCCGTCCCTCTGGCTGTAGGGTGGGGGCTGGTAGGGCTCCTGGCATCCCGGGCGTCCTGTCGCATCCCTGGTCCCCGCGTGGGGACCCTGCAGGGTTGGGGCTTGCAGCACTTCCCTGCAGCCGGCTGATCTGGAAGGACTGTCGTCCGCTGGACTGTGCCGGCTTCCTGGCCACAGTCACTGGTTTCCCCGAGATTCTCCTGGACCTGCGTCGCTGCACGACCGCAGTCCGGTCCCCTCTGCCCTGTGTGCCTCTTGCTTTATCTCTTATTTTTGAGCCCTGGGATGGCTCTATAGGACTAGCCCATTAACAGTACTGATTTTATACGCGTGTCTTTGGATTTGTCACCACCTCTTCCCCTTAGGGCAGTTATTTTCTTGAGTCCGGTTCTCTAGGGCATGAGTTGGAATCCTGATTCCCACTTATTCACCGGGTACTACCCTTCCCCTCTCTGTGATGGAACCTAGGGAATGCTTACCTGGGAAGCCTCTGTCATGAGCCCAGCCCCCATGTGACGGGAGTATCCGAGGCCGTGCCCAGCAGTCCAGGTTCTTCCCAGAGGCAAAGAAAGAGTTGAAGGAGGGACTCCAGAGAGGTGAAAGCGAGTCTCTCTTGAAGCAGAAAGCCCCCTGGCGGGAAGGGTGGGTCTCCAGAGCAGGGAGACCTTGGAGTGGTCTTTGGACTTGCCATCTTACTGGGATCTTACTGGGTCTGACCTTTAACCCCCCAGCTCCCACGTTAGCAGCCCAGGCAGCCTTGATCTAGATGGAGTTAACCAAGGCAAAGGCCCTGGTGGACAGATGGTCTTGTTGTTCTCTCTCTCTCTCTCTCTCTCTCTCTCTCTCTCTCTCTCTCTCTCTCTCTCTCTCTCTCTCAAGTGGGAAGTTACATATCTCCCTGTGGCCACCTCTTCCCTGCTGGCCTGCCCCCCTCATCCCTGACACCCACCCCTGTTTCTCTCTCCCTCTCTCTCTGTCCCCTTCCCCCACCTTTTGAGGCAGGGTTTCTCACACAGTAGCCCATGCTGACTACAGCTTGCGGTGGTCCCACCCCAGCCTCCTGAGCACATGAATCACCCACACCCTGCTTCCCTGCTCCCTTTCTGCCCCCACCTTTGGCTCTGTTTCTTGTTAGCATCTCTTTGCAATCCTGAAGGTGAGCAGAAGGCCTGGGCTGGAGAAGGACTGGGCTGAGCCTCTGCCCTGGCGGATGGGGGCTGGGGTGTGTGCTCAGCCTTCCTTCCTCCCTCTGTCTGCACTTCCTCTCATGCCCGGGCTGTTAGACCCGGGTTCAGACCTCACTTTCAACTCAGACGTGTCGGTATAGGAGGTTGAGGCAGGAGTGAGGGTCATGAGGTTGAGACCAGCTTAGGCTACAGACTGAGTTCAAGGCCATCCTGGGCAACGTAGGTAAGCCTTATTCTTAAGAAAAGAAGAATCATCAGGGAACCAGTTTTTTGGTGGAGTGTGTGCTTGACAGGCACAGAGGGCCCTGGGTTCCAACCCCAGTCACCTCTCCGTGGGACTTCAGAGATGTCCTGGAGACTGGGGTGATGTCATCTCCTAACTCGGTGTCGTGGGCCCACAAAGGCCAAAGTGGGGGGTTGCTTTAGAGAGACCCAGGCTTTAGAGAGACTCAGCGACAGTCCTTCCTGTTGGGACCCTCAGACCTAAGGACAGACAGGACAGGGAATGGGACTTAGTGGGGATGACTCCCTACTGCCTGTCACTGGATTGACCATCATAGGAAGTCCGTATCTACTAACTCAAGGAGGCTTGCAAAGGGATGGGAGAGGCAGGGCTTGCTAATGCTCCCCGGTCTCTGAGGAACTGAGGGTCTGTGGGAGGGAGACTTGAGGGGTGCCAAGAGGAAGCCAGGAGCCTGAGGGAGGGTCTGAGGAAGAGTTGGGGGGAAGGGGTTTAGGATGAGGTGCCTGGAGGGAGGTCTGATCATGGAGACCGGTTATGAAGGAGGAGAGAAGTTTGAGGAGAATTGAAGAGTGAAGGCTGTGGAAAGACAAGATAGAAAGGAGAAAAATTAAGGAGACAAGGGAAGAGGCAGGAATCCCTCCCTCTGGAGAAGCCCTCCTTCTGGAGTCTGATGGAAGTCTTTTGTCAGCTGAGAGTCAAACAGAATGTTTGCTGTGAAGTTGCCAGCATAGTGTTACTTCTGGGCATCAATATCTCCTTTAAGAATATTAACATTTTGGGCTGGAGAGATGGCTCAATGGTTAAGAGCACTGACTGCTCTTCCAGAGGAACTGGGTTCAATCTCTAGCACCCATATGGCAGCCCACAACTGCTTGTAACTCCAGTTGCAGGGGATTTGACACACCACACAGACATACATGCAGACAAAATATCAATGCATGCAAAATAAAGATAAATCATAAAAAGCAATGTTAACATTTTAATGAATCAGTCTCCAAGCAGCGGCCCATAAGCCATTGATTCTTTTGCAGATGTAAACTTGACTCTCCCTGGGAAATCCTTGCAGCACACCATTTCGAGAAGGCTCAAGGGAAGACTTCATTCCCTGGGAGCTGTGGTCTGTAGCCCGCTTAATCAGACTAGTCTAGGTCCCCACTGTCTGTGCATCTTGACTGTGGAATACTCTCCCCCAGGTCTCTTGACCCCCAAGTCTTGGAGACTTCATATTTGGTTTCTATAACCTGGGATTTAGATGCTTTTGTGTCTTCCGTTCTGTCTCCAGCTACCCAGAACTAAGTCTGTTTTGGTCCTGAGCTCTGTCTGTGGACTCTGGTGAATTCAGGCAGCCAGCATCTGAGCCTGGTCTTCTGGAAGCAGCTCACCCTGGCCTGCCCAGGCTTAGTGGGCTCCTAGGACCACCAGTACGTTTGAGCTGCCATACAGTGGCCCAGGAAGACGTTAGTCCTGCCAGTAACATCAGTGGCAGTGGGCCGTGGCTGTTTGCAGAGGGTGTCTGAATTAGCAGTGTGGTGCTGAAGGCTGTGATGGTGTTGGCCCTGGGATAAAGGCCCCTTGTCTCTGCTGTTTCTGAGGACTGGGCATGCGGTGTGGGAGACAGGAGCTGTAGCCTTAGTGTGGAGTGCCTTGGGAAGCTGAACCTAGGGTGAATGGATAGCCATCATCACCACCATCTCCCGGAGACAAGGGGCCATTGTCCAGGAGGCTACGCCAGTGCTGTTTGCCCTACCCTACCACAGACTGCCTGTGCGGGTCTGGGTGTGCTTCTGGCTTGGTGGCTCCGGCTGACTAGCTCTGAATGTCTGTGACTATCTTTATGTCTTTGTTGTCACTGGTCCATCTTTCCCTAGTGTCCCCCTGAGGCCTTTCCCTTCAGGCCCTGGGGTTGCTTAGGCGTAGGCTGGAATCAGAATCCCCATTTCCTGACTTGTTGATCTTGGTTAGTGCCTCTCCCCTCCCTTCCTCCTCCCCTCCATCCCTCCCTCCTTTGTGTCTATGTCTGTCTGTGTGTGTTTCTCTGTCTGTGTCTGTATCTAGGAGTTGAACCTAGAAATTTCAGCATGTTTGACAAGCTCTGCTACTCAGCCATATTCCCACTGGGATTCTTGGTTTGTTTTGGGACATGATCGTGGTCTATAGCCTAGGCTAGTCTTCAATCTGGGATTATCCTGTCTTGGACTCCAAAATCGCTAGGATTACAGGCCTGCTCCGTCAGGGCTGGTCCACGTCCTTTGTAGCAGAGAAGACCTCAGGGGCTGGCAGATGGCAGGAACCTTGTGCAAAAAGGTACTTTTTGCTTCCCAGGTTCTACATTGGTCTCCTGGACATGAGGTTGGGATCATGCAAACACCTGCAATGTCTTTATTTGTGGGGTCCACACACCCAGCCCAAGCCCTTGAAGACAAGATGATGCTTGTGGAATCCAGATGCATATAGCTGTAGAGCCTTGGAGACAGGTGCAGATATGGTGAGAGACAGGAGACAGACAGCAAGAGGCAGATGGTCCAGAGACCACAGTTAGGCTCAAGGCGCCTAGGCCTTGGTGCTCCAACTCCTCCTGCTCCCTCCCTCTCCCTCTTGCTTTGCAGAGAGGAACCAGCCACGGGGCGAGGCTTGGGGCCATGAAGCACAAGACCGCAAGGGGAGACGGGGCAGACCTGAGGTGGGGCCCACAGTCCCTGGCTTCCAGCATTTTCCTAAGGTTGATAACTGATAACAGAGTCAAAAGACACATGTTAGGAGGCTTTGGAGACTCGGAGGGTAGGGAAAAGCAGACTGTACCCCAAACCTGCCACGGGCAATGCAGAGTCCCCATGTTAGTTATTGTTCTGTTTCTGTGATAAAGCACCGTGACCAAGGCACTTATAAAAGGAAGCAGCTGAGAGCTCACACCTAGGTCTATAAGCAGGTGGCTGAGAGCCTATTGAAAAGGTGCAGGTCTTTGGAAACCTCACAGCCTGTCCCTGGTGACACACCTCCAACTAGGCTCCACCTCATCCTTCCCAGACAGTTCTGCTAATTCAGCCTTAGGAGCCTGTGGGAGCGTTCTCATTCAAACCACCATGGCCTCTTATGCTTCCTGAGATCTCCTCCTTCCCACCTTGCGTTTTCTTGTTTTTCTGCAGCTCAGGCTAGCCTCGGGCTTATTGACTGTTCCGCTCCAGTCCCTGGGTTTACAGATGGGCATGAACCACCAACCCTGACTCTCTGTACCCTTTCTCTTCCCATCTCTGTGTCTGTATCCTCTGACATCCTGAAAGAGAGCAAGGAGACCGTCTGGAAAGGGACCAGGGTCAACTCGCAGCTGGACTCAAAGAGTAGCGGTCCTCCTGCCTTGGGTCCTGGATCACGTGGTCATCCGGTTTTGAACGGGAGTGGTGTTCTCTGAGCTGTCCCAGAGTTCTTGAGTTTTCAGGATAGTGGTCTTTCGCTCTTCAGCTAGTAGATTATAAATTAGCTCAGTAGTGAAGAGCTGGGTCAAGCCCCATCACTGAAATCCATACAAGTAGATAAATAAGTAAAACCTCCAGATCCATAATAAGTGAGAACACAAATAAATTGAAGCTATTTAAAACTAATTTAGTAGTTACTATGAATGGAATTCTGAGTTACTGCATTAACAATCTGTACTAGTTTTTAAGATGGGTCTCGTGTAGCCCAGGCTAGCTTTGAATTTACCGTGTAGCTGAGGATGACCTTGAATCTCTAATCTCCTACTTCCCTCTGCATTGCGGGGATTCGTCACATGTCCCACTGTCCTCAAATTTGCCGCTAGGGAGCGAATCCAGGATTTGTGCATGTGAGGCTACAGTCTCAACCCAGGAATTTTGTTATTGATGCATTTGTGATATGCATACATGGTGTTGCAAGTTTGTGTTCTGTGGTTTGGTTCACTCCCCCTTTCTGTGAAGTATGTTTTTCTCTTTTTAAAGTTTTATTTCACTTGTCTATGTGTGTGGACAAACATGTGCACGGAGGTCAGGAGAAAACTTGTAGGATTCAGTTCTCTTCACTATGTGGGTCCCAAGGATTGAATTTAGGTCATCATCAGCCTTGGTGGCAATTGCCAGTACCTCCTGAGCCATCTTACTGATTTTTTTCTCTTTATGAAGTCATTTGGCCTTCAAATAAAAACACGTTTACAATCTCCTTTTGGTTTGGAGAGCCATCGTTTATTGCCCCTAAATCCATGGCTAAAGCTTCTCAGTAGTGCAGACTTGGTGGCAAATGCTTTTCTCCATTGAGCCATCTCACAAGCCCTTGTTAAGAGTTTTCATGTGGGCCGGGCGATGGTGGCGCACGCCTTTAATCCCAGCACTCGGGAGGCAGAGGCAGGTGGATCTCTGTGAGTTCGAGGCCAGCTGGTCTACCGAGCGAGTTCCAGGACAGCCTCCAAAACAATACAGAGACAGGTCTCGAAAAAAACAAAAACAAAAAAGAGTTTTCATGTGTGTCTTCATGGGTGGCGCTGGGTCTGTGGTTTGACTATAGACAGCTGTGTCCATGACTGACTACTTATTTCTGTTTGGGATAAGGTCTTACCTGAAGCACAGGCTGGCCTGGACCTCACTTGTGTCACCTAGCCTGACCTTGGTCTTGCAGTCTCTTCTTGCCTCCGCCTCCAGAGGGCTGGGATTACTGTCATGTGCCACTACATCCCCCCCCCCCCGCCCCGTGTGTACCCCCACCACTGCCCCGAGGTCTTAGGCTCTACATCTGTCTTCCTCTTTCTCCAGGATCTTGCTGGGTAGCCTAGGTTGGCCTCTGACAGGTGATGGAGCTTGCAGAGTGTAGGCATCACAAACAGGATGCCCCACTCTGGGCTTGAGACACTTTCACTCTTTGTCCAGACTGGCCCTGAGCTCATTTTTCTGTCCCAGCCTCTCAGGTAGCTTGAAACAAGTGCACATCACAACATTCACCCCAGTCTCTTTTAACATCCAAAAGCTGCCCGGATGGATACCACTGCCTCCTCTGCAGCCACAGCACGTCCATTCTGAAGTGCAGGAGAGGCGCGTTGCTTTTCAGGTTAGAACTGACACTCTGTTTCCTGTCTAAGAACTGGTTTATAACTCAGTTATAACCATTTTGGAGCCTATATTTCTCTCTGTTTGTCTTCTGCAACTGTCTCTTGTGGCCCACGTTAGCCTTAAATTTACTCTATATAGTTTTAAAAGCATTATGCAAGCCAGGTGGTTGTGGTGCATGCCTTTAATCCCAGAATTTGGCAGGCAGGGGCAGGTGGATCTCTGAGTTCAAGGCCAGCCAGGTTTACAAAACGAGTTCCAGGACAGTCAGGGCTACACAGAGAAACCGTCTCAAAAAACAAAACAAAAGAAACAACCTGCTCCCCCATGAAAAAAGTCTTGTTATGCTGCTTGTAAGGTTATAGCTAGGAAGTTGGCAGGATCTCTACTTTGGTTCTTTTATTAGGGGCTGTAGGCGTACCTCTTGAGGGCTATAGAGTGCTCTAAGAGAGAAGTTTGTTGGTTTCAATGTCTGACGCAATTGTTCAGATCTTTGAGTTTCTTGAGACTGTATATCTCTCCTATGATGGTAAAATTCCCTTGCTGAAACTATTTTCGTGTACGTTATCTTCTGGAACATATCACTAGTGTGCACTTCCTTAATGCTCATTTTTGTATGTCAAAGGGTCAACTATTCCTTATATGTTTTCCATTTCTTAACCTGTCTGAGTTATTTAAAAATAAGGTCATTGTGCTTTGGAATTTTTCCTTGTCTTGTCACTTCAGCTGTGGACTCTTTGCTTTTTCTTCTTTGTTTGTGTTGCTTTGGAAAGCTGTTTTTCCTTTTTTACATTTCTTTCTTTTCAGATGGATCTCACTATGTAGTCCTGGTTGGCCTAGAACTTGCTATATAGTCCAGGCTGGCCTTGAACTCACAGAGATCTCCAGCCTTTTCTTCTCAGGTCCTGGGGTTAATGACTTCTGTCACCATGCCTGGCTTTGTCTTTCCATTTTTTTTTAAATTGAGCTCTTTCCATGCAAAGTTTCTGACCGGTTCTTTATAATTATCTTTTTCTCTGAGTTCCATGTGCCCTAATGGAGTTTTCTCTCCAATTTGGTTGTATTTTCTCTTTTGTTATCTCCTCCAAATCTTAAATATTCTCCAAATCAATACTTTGGGTTATTTATCATGCAGGTTAATTCCACATGAAGGTAACAGTCCAGTCGGTGAACAATGTGAGAGTAAATTCTGTCTTGTGTAAGTGTCTGAGTCACTTCTCAGAGTGCAGGCTTTGGAATGGAGCCCCGCCATCTCATCTGTGGACCTCACTTAGCACATTGCAAAACTGATGCGTTTTTCCCCATTTGCAGGACTCTGCATGACCAAACCAGAGTTCATCTTTAAGTGGGAGCTTAGATTCGGGCCATGAACCACAGCAGATGCCTCAGTTCGATGCCTCCCAGGTCAGTCAATTCGTATGGCACAAGGGGATCAACAGGAAGAGAGTGCATCGTATATTGGTTGTGTTGAGCTGTTTTATACCCAAACTATCCCTTAGACAAACTATCCCTGTAGACAGCTAGTCCTGTGATTCAGACATGTGTTTTCTGCAGTTTCTGAAAAGGTTCTCCATGCTTACACATTCCCCAGTTTCTGCTATTGAAGTATTTTTTTCCTTGGGTTTGTTAAAATTTCAATCCTATATATTACTTAGATCCAGTGGTTGTGACCCCTCTGGGGGTTGAATGACCCTTTTTCATAAGGGTCACCTAAGACTATTGGAAAACACAGACATTTACATTATTATTCATAACAGTAGAAAATTACAGTTGTGAAGCAGCAACGAAAATAATTTTATGGTTGGGGGTCACCACAACATGGGGAACTGTATTAAAGGGCCACAGCACTAGGGAAGTTGAGAACCACTGGCTGAGATGTTTTTATTCATTAGTCTCTCTATCTGAATTCTCACCCTTTTTTTTTTTTTTTTTTTTTTTTTTTTGGTTTTTCGAGACAGGGTTTCTCTGTGGCTTTGGAGGCTGTCCTGGAACTCGCTCTGTAGACCAGGCTGGCCTTGAACTCACAGAAATCCGCCTGCCTCTGCCTCCCGAGTGCTGGGATTAAAGGCGTGCGCCACCAACGCCCGGCATCACCCTTTTTAATTTAAGCAGTTGCTAACATGTTCTTCCAACACTTGATTTTTTTTTTTTTTTTTTTTTTTTTTTGGTTTTTCGAGACAGGGTTTCTCTGTATTGTTTTGGAGCCTGTCCTGGAACTCACTCGGTAGACCAGGCTTGGTCTCGAACACACAGAGATCCACCTGCCTCTGCCTCCCGAGTGCTGGGATTAAAGGCGTGCGCCACCACCGCCTGGCTCCAACACTTGATTTTGATCCCTAGTTATTCTTTGTAACTGTGGTGCTAATACCAATAGTAATCACATAGACAGCTCTTCTGTTTTTTTCTCTGTGTAGTCCTGGCACTCACTTTGTAGACCAGGCTGATCTTGAACTCATAAAGATGCACCTGCCTCTGCCTCCCAAGTGCCCACAGACAACTCTTAGAGTCATCTTAAATTCATTAAAAGAAAAGTGAATCAAAGATATGAGGGTTATAGTGACATAGAGCTCAGAGAATATTTGCTAGGAAGAGAGAAAAAAAGTAAGTATGAGGTTTCATTTTAAGAAGAGTATAAATTGAACTCTGTGTTAAGGGGTTGTTTATTTATTTTAGTTTAAATTGTACTTAACTGTTTTCCAAATTCAGCACATCACACTTGATTCTTGGGTGGTTGTATTTGTAATATCACTTTCTGTGTTCATACAGTCAATGTAAGTGTTGAGACCAGCTTGAAAAATCAAGAGAAAGACTTGTGGCAAATAGGAATAAAAATGTAGTACATCAGATGAAGACTGGTGACTTAGGTAGAACATTGACTGTGAGCCTTCAAACCACATTTCAGATCTGAACACGAAGAATGGAAGCTCTTCAGGAATGCAGGGCTTCTCCGAGTGAGCCCAGCGAGCTGCAGGCTGGAGAAGGCCAGCTTTCTTCTTAAACAAAGTTGGAGTAAAATGTAGATTGTAAGCATGAGGGTGAGGACGAAGGGACTTGGGAAGAAAACAAGGCAGCTGAGAACATGTGTGTTGGCTTTTCAAAGAAGTGTCACTAAATCTACACTTTTATAACTGAGGGAGCCCTCTGATGTCCTGACCATGTTAGTTTCCATAACAAGATCCAAGATTCATGGTATTATATGCAATATATTTGATGAGGGATATCCATCAAAATCAGTGCAATCTTACTGACACATCGAGCAATTTCATATTCATGATGCCTCTAGTAGATTCAATCAATGTTAGAAGTCCTTTTAAAGGTAGCATGTAATGCCCCAAACATGAAAACTGTAAGGAAGAACTCATTAAATTTAATGTGTGGTAATGTTCTAAGATGGAACTGAGAAAATGGCAAGTACACACATGAAAGAAAAATGTAAATATACTTATTCTGAGAAATCTTTTACTAAGTAGTTGTACTTCAGAAAACTTTAGGATATATATGCTAGGAAAAGGCCCTGTGAGTATAAGGAATATAAATATTTTTTTATGTCTTGATTGAGAACTAAAAGTTCGACAGAAAATCCTCTAAGGGCGAAAAATCCTATGAATATATAAAGCATGTGCGAAAATGTCCAACTAGATGTCACAGCTCTGGAGGAATCCACCTGCATCTGCCTCTCAAGTGATGGCATTAAAGGCACATTTTAAGAACCTTACATACATATAAAATATAGGAAAGCTTTCTATTGTAAGTCAGCCCCCACTCAACATCGGAAATCTTAGAACGGGGAGAAGCCTATGAGTTTCCAGAGTGTTAGGAAAGTATTCAATCTGAAGTCAGCCCTCACTTTTCATCAGAGAACATATACCGGAAGAAATCTTGTGAATGTAAAGAAGGCAAGAAAACTGCTAACTTCAAGTCACAATTCCCTATGTATCAGGAAATTCATGTAGTTAGAAGCAAGTGAGAAATTCATATGAGGAATGCAAGAAAGCTTTCTCTTGCAAGTCACAGCCCTGTACATCAGAGGAGTCAGACAGGTCATAAGCCATATGAATGTCTCTTTCTTAGCAAGTCAGACGTCATTTGACATCAAGGAATTCATGCATGTGAGAAGCCTTATGAATGTGAAGAATGTGAAGGCCTTCTCCCATAAGTCATGGATCTACATTGTAGCCTCCACACAGTTGAGAAGCCCTATGGCTGTAAAGAATGTAGGGCAGCTTTCTTCTACAGTAAGTCAGAAATCATAAGTAATTCAGAAGGTGAGAACCCTCCTGGATATGAAGAATGCAGTAAATATTTCTCTGTCAGGTCAAAACCCTATGGATACAAAAAATATGGGAAAATATTCTTCCAGGAGACAAGCTTCACCCTACATCAGAGAATACTACAGGAGGGAAACGCCCTGACTGTAAGGAAAACATTCTTTCTGCTCAGTCAAAATTCACTGTACATCAGAGAACACACGCAAACACCCTATGAATGTAAATAATGCAGAAAAGCTTTCTTTAGCAAGTCACAACTCATTTGACATCAGAGAAGCCAATGTCACAGCTCACTGTACTACTTCAGAGAACTCATACTGGTTAGAAACCACATGAAGACAGAATTCAGGAAGGCATTCAACTCAAGCCAGGCCCAGTGTCTCTTTGTTCCTGCTGCCTGCAAATCCATATGTAGAACTCTCAGCTGTTATGTCTGTCTGCATGCCACCATGCTCCCAAACATGATGAGAATGGACCAAACATCTGAAACTGAAACTGTAAGCAAGCCCAAATTAAATGTTATATCACAGCAATAATAACCCTAAGATACCACTCAAGCCAAGAGTATGAAAAAAAATTAAAATGTAAAAGGGACATGCAAGAATTGTCAGATACCATGAAAATACCATATCTTCAAATTATAGGCATAGATGAAAGAGATGAATCCCAGGTCAGTGGCATAGACCAGTTCTTCAACAGGATTATGCAAAAACACTTGACCAAATTAAGGAAAGACACACTCATACAGATACAAGAAGCACACAGACCATCAAATAGACAAGACTAGAAAAGAAGCTGCCTATGGCATCTTATTTTACAGTTCAGACGTTAAACATACAGCACAAAGAGAGGGTACTGAAAGCAGCAAGAGAAAAATGACAAGTCATGGATAAAGAAAGATCTATCAGAATAGGAGGTGGTTTCTAAATGGGACGATTTAAAAGCCAGAAAGAAAATCCTGGAATAGTGCACTTCAAGTTCTCAAAGACTGTAAGCACCAACCTAGACTACTGTATGCAGCAAAACCATGTACCATATTTGAAAGGGGGAAACAAACTCCATGATATAAGCAGGCCAACAGAATTGATGCCCACAAAACATGCCCCTACGGAGAATATTGGAAGCAAGGCTTTGCACTGATGAGAGGAATAAGCATAGCCAGAGATCATAGAAAGAAAACAAATGAAGCTATAATTACTGAATCACAAAAATGGGACTGAGAACACAAACAGAAATAAAAAAGTATAAAAACACAGCAAAATGACAGCAATCAACCTACCTTAGAATAATAACATTAAATATTGTTAACTAACACAGGTTAGTTGAATGGGTTAAGAAACAAACTATCTGATGTCTAAAACAAACTTGTCTTACCTCCAAAAATAGTATTGGTAAAAGTTTCTAAGCAAATGTGATCAAGAAGCAAGCAGATGTTGCTCTTGTGACATCTGGCAAATAGGCTTCAATCTAAAACAAACCAGGAGCTATAAAGTACTCTTTATGTTAATCACTGGAATAATTAACCAAGGTGACATTAAAATCTTGAACAGATATGCACTGAACACTGGCACGCGCAGTGTCATAAACAGCATACCACTGACCTTAAAGACAAAGATTAATGCTGGGAGCCTTGTGACTTCTTCAGTCGACAAGGCCTGAGAATAGCACAAACAAGTTCTCCTTTTGACAAGACCTGGGAGAATTTAACCCATTCTTGGCAAGACCAATGGATAGTTTTCTGTATACTTATGGGCATGACCTCAGGAGCATATGTGCTGCCTGCTCTCCTTGCTTTCCTTTCACAAATCATATTGCTGACTGCCTCTAGTTCCACTTTAGAGCCATGCATGAAATGGCTATAGTATTAGGAAAATTTTCCCTGATGACTCTCCTCTGTGTAAGCCAGAGGGAACGTTGTTTAAAAAAATATACTGGATCTGATTCAGCTTCTAAAGCCTTTGATGTTTCAGGTGTGACCATGAAATCAGGCTTCTCAATAACTGGATGCTGCCAGGCTAGAGAGATGGCTCAGCCATTAAAGGCTAGGCTCACAACCAAAAATATACGAACAGGATGCTGCCTTTCCAACACAAGAGTCACAGAAGTTCATGACAATATTACAAATTTGAATCATTGTCCTGGAGAGAATGATTCTAACCACAAGAGTCTAAAAGTAATGCAGATGAAAAGATGGTAGCAAGAGTTAGTGGGAACAGTCTAAGAACAGGGAATGAAGCAGACGCACAGAAACCCACAATGCCTTCATTTCTGTAACTGTGCCAATACTGTAGGAGACAACACTGTAGGAAGCTGACAGGAAAGGGACATGAGAACAAGAGAAAAGCAGTGCTGATGACTAAGAGTCAGCTTTTAAGTTATGCAGTTTACAGGATGATGGGAGAAAACTTGGTATCTCCCATGGGAGATAGAGTAGTATAGAATGAAGAAAGAATCAGTTCAGCTTTGGCTGTTAAGTTGATTATGAGAACTTAGATTTGACCAGAGATAAACATTAACCATTAAAGCAAAAACTCTTCCACTTTGCATTATGCTGTAACCACAAATGCTGCCAACTGGGCACACTGTTCTATCTGTAGGTGTGCCTAGTTAGAAAACTTCCTTTGTTTTGCTTGCAATACTGCTTATGTTTTTAACATCAGAGCTTATGAATAAAGTAGACAATGGTTACTGGTCGGAAAATTGGGGGATGGAAGAACAATGAGGTAAGGGAGAGAACTGGCAATTATTGTAATTATTATTGGAAAATTAAGGAAGCAAATATGATTGTAAAACTGTCCATGTAGGGGGCTGGAGAGATGGCTCAGAGGTTAAGAGCACTGACTGCTCTTCCAGAGGTCTTGAGTTCAATTCCCAGCAACCACATGGTGGCTGACAACCATCTACAATTCAATCTGGTGTATATGTAATAAATAAATAAAATCTTTAAAAAAAACTGTCCATGTAGAATATTGGAATGGTATAGATAAACTTGGCTCGGTCTATCCGGGGCCACTTGTGTGAAGCTGGTGGTCAGGATTTTCTTCCTTTCGCCGACTTCACATATCTGTCCCAGGTCATCAGATCCACTAGGAGCAAGGCTCCCTGCAGATTAACTCCATTCAGAACACCACTTTCTCCAGTAGACAACATCTGCGCAGAAAATAAACAGAAACATCAGAATTAAATGAAAGCATACGTCATATGAACTAACATGCCTAAAGAATGTTCCACTCAAGCACCAAAGAATAGACACCCAGCAGCTCATGGAAGCTTCTCTGAAACAGACCACAGCGTAAACTGGTACATAACTGAGGAACTGGAAATAGTGATGAATAGCCTTCTGCAAAAGAAGCCCAGGCCCAAATGGGTTCACAGCAGAATTCTACGACAATTCCAAGGAAGATCCACAACCAGTCTTTCTTAAATTTGTTTTTTAACCAAAGAAAGAAAAGAAATGGAAGGAGCATTACCAAATACCTTCTACAATGACAGTATTAGTCTTATTTCCAAACCAGTAAAAATGCAACTTCTGTGCACTCACTCTACAGTAATTGGACATCTCCCAACCACGTTACATGGTGTCAAAACAGAGCAGCTTAATTGGAATGGGGCAGAGTCTGACTAGCATGAGAACTGAGCAGCAGCTTGCACCTTTTACATAAGAGAAAACAAGCAAGAAATGCTACTACAGGCAGTTTCTGTCGTCTGTACTCTGTACCTCTTCAATTTTCTTCATCTTTTTCTTCTTAGCAGAAAAACTCCCCCAAGTTCCAAATCCAGGAGCAAGAGTAAAGCCTTGAGCATGGGCATAGTGTACAAGATAAAAGGGAAAGCAGGAGGTAGGGTGAAACTGTGCTGGAGACTAGGAGGTATGGTGAAACTGTGTTGGACGGTAGGAGATGGAGAAAATGTGTTGGATAATAGGAATTGGTGCAAGTGTATAGGAAAGTAGGAGAAGGGTTAAAGTGTGTTCTACAGTAGAAGTGCTTTGAACAATAGGAGATGGATGGAAGAGTGTTAGAGTAGGGGATGGATGGAAGATGTTAGAGTAGGGGATGGATGGAAGATGTTAGAGTAGGGGATGGATGGAAGAGTGTTAGAGTAGGGGATGGATGGAAGATGTTAGAGTAGGGGATGGATGGAAGGGTGTTAGAGTAGGGGATGGATGGAAGATGTTAGAGTAGGGGATGGATGGAAGATGTTAGAGTAGGGGATGGATGGAGAGTGTTAGAGTAGGGGATGGATGGAAGATGTTGAAGAGTAGGGGATAGATGAAAGATGTTGGAGAGTAAGGGATGGATGGAAGGGTTAGAGTAGGGGATGATGGAAGATGTTGGAGTAGGGGATGGATGGAAGGGTGTTTGACAGTAGGAGATGACTGAAAGTGTATTCTGCAGCAGGAGAAGGATAAAAGTGTTTGAGAGTAGGGAGAAGGTCTCAGTGTGTTGGGCAGTAGGAGATGCAAGAAAGTGGGTTGGAGGTAAAAAGACACAAAATGAATTACTTATGGCTGCATCCTCTTTGGAGAGGTATTGGTAAAATCTACAATAAGTGAGTTCTGTTTTCTGTATCTGTTTGAGGATGAGTCTTCTGAGAGGCCAGTGTCAGTAGGGTAATGAGAGTCATGTCAGGGCTTGTTCCTGAGTCATTCCTAAGGTGGCAATGGTAGGAGCAGTCATTTGAGGCCAGCCTCTAACTGGGCCACAATGATAGCCACAGGCAGCCCTGAGCTGGGAATTCTGCCTTAGAATACCTGCTGACAGGAATTGTCTTTCCTGCTTCATTCCCCCATGGGATTATGTCATCTGCTGTTACTCAGAGTCTGAGGGAGTGAGGACCAAAACTACATCCAGCACAAAGATGAGGAATGTCCAGTCAGGTGTAAGGACTGTAGGACTGGCAGTCACTGTCTGAACAAACCATCATGTGATCTGTCATCAGGTTCATCTTGATCAAGGGGCTCTAATGCCACTTCTGTTTCCTGGTGACATGCTGCTCCCTTGAGAACTGTGTGAGGACGCTGGGTGTCCTGGAACCCGGAAATGGTGAGTCTGTGGCACATCCCTAGCAAGGATCACACACCTGAACATTCTGTGACT
Source organism: Mesocricetus auratus (assembly GCF_017639785.1). Taxonomy (NCBI): domain Eukaryota; kingdom Metazoa; phylum Chordata; class Mammalia; order Rodentia; family Cricetidae; genus Mesocricetus; species Mesocricetus auratus. The sequence goes on along the minus strand of NW_024429203.1, from coordinate 2,567,480 downwards.
TTCTTAGTTACGTTACACTAAGTATGTAATTTACATCATGGTTTAATGAATAAACAAACTTTGGAAAATCAGTTTTCTTAGGGATGGGGCCCTGGTAGGTCACCCCATCCTCCAGTGGATGTCCCCCCCCCCATGTGCATTGGGAGTCAGTGGGTTACTTAAGAAAAAGAAGGACATGAAGTTGAGATGGAATGTTCAAGGGGAGTGGAAGGGGTAGGCTGGGGATAGATAGTTAAGATACATTGTGTACATCTCAAAGATTTCCAAAGAATAAAAATATTTTAAAACTTAGGTAGAAAACTATGTAAATTGGTTTTTGTGCTTTTTCTTATCCATGAAAAACAAATGTAACTTCACAGAGAAGATGCCAGGAGATTGACCATGGCTTGGGAACATGAATTCTGCTTCAGGCCTAGTCCAGAGCACAGATTTGTGCACCATCCCAGCCTGGTGAATCCTGGAACCTCTCCTGCCTTTGCCATCCCCAATCCTCACACAGCCTGTACGCCAGCCTTGCCTGGTGTGTCTTCGTTAGGTGTCTACTGCGGTGATGAAGCACCATGACCAAAAGCTACCTGGAGAAGAAAGAGCGCACGGCCTGATCACAGTCCATCAGAAGGGCAGTCAGGGCAGGAACTGAAGCAGAGGCATGGAGGAATTGTGCTCACTGGCTTGCTCAACCTGCCTTCGTATAACACTCAGGACCACCAGGCCAGGGGTGTCACCACCTACAGTGATCTGGGCCCTCAAGAACATACACAAAATGTACCACAGTCTTGTTCACAGACAAATCTGGTGGCAGCATTTTCTTAATTGTGGTTCCTCTTCAAAAATGATTCTAGCTTGCACCAGTTGACATAAAACTAGTCAGGGCAACTGACCCCTTGTCAACCTGACATATAACCATAACCTTTCCTTTCTTGTCTCTGAGATGTTATTTTAATATGACAATATAAAACATTCTGACTTTTTCCCCCCGACACAGGGTTTCTCTGTGTCACACTGGCTGTCTACTCACTTTGTAGACCTCTGGCCTTGAACTTGAGATCTGTCCACCTCTGTTTTCCGGATGCTAGGATTAAAGATATGTGCTGCCATGCTCTGCCCATTCTGACTTTTAAAGTCCCACAGTCTTTACCAATTTAAACACTTTATATGTTCAGTCTTTTTTAAAATATCCAAAGCCTTTATAAAATATGCAAAGTCTCTGTAGGCTTTTGAAAAAGAGAAAATAAATTAAAAGAAGGAAGAACCAGGGCACAGTCACAATCAGGTCACAGCAAAACCAAGGTCCAGCAGTGTAAACTGTTTGGTGTCTGACATCTGGGACTCACTCATGACCCTCTGTGCTCCAGGGGCCATGGCCTGGGCCACCTCTCCAGGTCTCATGCTCCACAGAAAACACAACTTGTTTCCTAGGCTCATCTTGTCTCCAGACCTGGATTCAATAAATGTCTAGTAAAAGAAAAATAAATACAGCAGAAAGAATTAACACAGATAAATTATTAAATTGTACACTATAAGAATTCTGAAAAAAAGAGTAACAAGCCAAATCTAATAGATGGGGGAAAATTATAAAATCAGAGCAGAAATTAATGAAGTAGAAACAATGAAAACAATACAAAGACAGGCAAATCTAAGAGCTGATTCTCTGAGAAAATAAATGAGACTGACAGACCTTTGGCCCAATTAACCAAACAAAACGGGACCCAAATGAACAGAATCAGAAATGAATGGGACAACATTAAAACAGACACCAAAGAAATTCAGAATGTTGTAAGGAAGTACTTTAGAAACTTGTACTCCATTAGGGTAGAAAACCTAAAGGAATGGATGAGTTCCTAGATTCATCTAAACCACCAAAGTTAAACTGAGAAAAGATCAAAGAACCTAAACAGACCCGTAAAACTATGGAAATCAAAAGGATATTAAAGAGCCATCAGACTAAAAAGTTCCTGGGAGCCGGGCGTTGGTGGCACACGCTTTTACTCCCAACACTCCGGAGGCAGAGGTAGGTGGATCTCTGTGAGTTCAAGGCCAGCCTGGTCTACAGAGTGAGTTCTAGGACAGCCTCCAAACAACACAGAGAAACCCTGTCTCAAAAAACCAAAAGAAAAAAAAAGTTCCTGGGTCCAGATGGATTGTGTGGTGTTTGGATGAGAAATATCCACTACAGTCTTGGGCATTTGAGCATGTGGTCTCCAGTTGGCAGTGCTCTCTGTGCAAGTGGAGGTGGAGTAGCCCTGCTAGAGAAAATATACCACCATCTAATTCTAGTTCCCTCTCTTTGCTTGAAGATGTGAGTTCTCATCTTCCTGCTTCTGCTGGCATGCTTTCTGCTTGCTGTCGTGGTGTCCTTGCCATTATGACCCGTAACTCCCTGGAATTGAGCGAAACTAAACTCTACATATTTCCTTAGCCATAGTGTTCTGTTACTTCTGCACAGAAGTAACTAAGAAATATTAATAGCAGAATTCAATTAGACTTTTAAAGATCTACAACCAACATTCTTACATCTCTTTTTTTAAAAAGTAAAAGCAAAAGGAATGCTTCCGTACTTCTTCCAAAAAGCCAGCATTAATCTGATACCAAAACCAGGCAAATAAACACAAAAGAGAAACCTACAGACCATTATCCCTGATGAGCATGATGAAAAACTCCTTAATAAAATACTTGCAAACTGAAGACAGGCATATATTAAAAAGATCATCCACCATGATTAAGTTGGCTTTATTCCAGCAATCCTAGGGATGCTTCAGCATACATAAGTTAATTAATTTAGTAAGTATATAAGCGGACTTCCAAAAGCATATAAAAGTACGAAAACAAAATGATCATCTATCTCAGTAGATGCAGAAAGGTCTTTGACAATATCCAACATGCTTTCAAGATAAAAGAATAGGACTAGCGGAAACATATCTCAACATAAAAGCTATATATGACAAATCTATGGTCAATTTCATTCTAAATGGATTTCTAGAACAATGAGAGAAATTAAAGAGATATAAATAATAAAAGTAGTTAAATCGTCCTTATTTGCAAATGATGTGAGACAATGCATAAGAGGTGCCAAAAATTCTACCAGACAGTATCTATAGTGTCAACACTTTCAGCAAAATTGCAAGAAACAAAATCAACTTAAAAACCAGTAGCCTCACTGGGCATTGGTGGCGCACGCCTTTAATCCCAGCACTTGGGAGGCAGAGGCAGGCGGATCTCTGTGAGTTCGAGGCCAGCCTGGTCTACAAGAGCTACTTCCAGGACAGCTCCAAAGCCACATAGAAACCCTGTCTCGAAAAACAAACAAACAAACAAAAGCCAGTGGCCTCCATGGCCCTACAGTAGTGCCTGTTGATTGAATTTCCCCCTTCAAACGTTGCAGTCATGCCCAACGCTTTGGCGTTGCAACACCACCATGTCACCTGCCACACTCATGTTCAAGACCCACACAGCTGAGCCACAAAAGAAATCTCAGTGGTCTGTGTTGCTGTCCCCTTTTCTGTGATACTGCTAGGGGTTTGAGGCCATGGAAGTGGTCACATGATCCTCTGAAATAATTAGTTTCTCTGATCCAGGGAGATACATGCCCAGGTTCCTTTCCTCCAGAGCTTGGGAGTTTAGCCTGTATCCCCTAAAGCCGAGGTACTCAGAGGAACTAGATAACATAAGGAGGGTGACAAGGCTGAGGAAGGGCTGAGATGCTCCCAGCTACTAGAGGTCTCTGTCCATTATGCCTGTCCATTCCTTGGGGAAAGTTGGATAAAGGCTTGATTGTTAGCAACAGCAGTAAACAAACCTTGCTGGAAGTTTCCTTCCAGGGAAAAATTCTGTGACTTTTGCCCTCTTCTGCCCTGATCCCTTGGGATGAAGCCAGGGGAAACAAATATTGTGTGCAGAGAACTCCCATGTTTTATGTGTGCTCATGTGATGGAATGACAGAGTTTAGGTAACTGGACTTTCTCTCTTCAGGGCTATGTTAGTGATGTGGAATTGTGTGCCTGGTGATGCCAAACTCGTTTATATGGTTGTTCTCTAAATTATAACGAATATAGAAGTCTGACAGTCCATGTGTACTTTTCAGAAGGGCCTGAGATAGATAGATAGATAGATAGATAGATAGATAGATACATACATACATACATACATACATACATACATACATACATACATACATGTAGTTTATGTCCATGAAATCATGTTTCTACTATTTAGGGCTTTTAAAACATTTTTCATGCATGACGACTTTTCATCTGAGATATTTTTATATGACCCTAGATATATAGGTATACAAATGGCTTGAAGTTATTTTAAAACAATTCTTTAGTATACATATACTTCTAATTAAAGATGAAAGGTAAATACTGAGACATGGAAGGCTGTGCTTCTGACAATACAATACTACTTTGATGCTTAAATGAAGAGTATGGGAAATGTTAATTTTTTTTTCTATAACTGAGTCATCATGTCTCTGTGAGAGTGGAAAATGTATTTACACTAAATACTCGGTAGTTTAAAACATACACGTGAGCCAAGGCATTTTGGGTCATGTTTCCTGGAGTTGTGTGGTGCAGTGTCATCATGGCGGGAAGGAAATGAGAGCTTTCACAACAGCCGCATCCAAGTCACCTGATGCAACCTGAGTGACCGTTGGCACAGACACCTTGGATTCACACACTTGGATTTGGAATTCATTTTTGGTTATCACATAATCAGGAAACTTTTAGTATCAACAAATTTTTCACAACCTCTATGCCGATTTACATGATTCCATGAGGATTCCACAGTTTAAGATTAGTGCCTCTGCTGCACCAGGCTCTCAGAATCGAACCCATGACCCTGGCCCTCTCTGCATGCCCTATACCTCAGTGGCGTGCTACCAGCCCCGACATTTCCTCTTCATTGCTTTGTTTGTTCTTTGTATATTTGATGTCATTTTTATATGGTTAGCTGTATATATGTCTGTCTTTTGCTCATAATAATACAAAGCATGTATATACATGTATTCCTCTATGGATTTTTGTTTCTGTTGTAATTCATTGGAAAAGTTTCTAATCAGTTTTTGAATTACAGGATTAATACATAGATAAGACTTTTGTGTTGATTTTTCCTTCTATCATAATACAGAATTCAAAACATGCTACGCTTTTTATAAGACACTGATAAGACATAGATACACATAAAACAGTGAATTCCCACTTGCTGTTCCTAAGGCTGAGGACAACTTGAAGACAAATTTGTCATTCCAGGTGTTGGTGTCATTTGAGGACATAGCCGTGGACTTCACCTGGGAGGAGTGGCAGAACCTGGATGCTGCCCAGAGAGCCCTCTACAGGGACGTGATGCTGGAGACCTACAGCAGCCTGGTGTCCTTGGGTGAGTCGGACTCCTGTAATTCTCAGAGGTACCAATTGTACTAGCTTGATAATGTACATTTAAATTGACATGGCGATGATATGCATTTATGAAGAACAGGGTAACTTTGTAGTTGATGTTAACTGATAGTGTATCAGCCCTGGCATCACTTGTTTGTATGGGGATCACTCAAAATCTCTCTGATGTTATTTTGGAGTACTCAGCTGGTGTCATCTATCTGTGTACGATAGCATTGCAGAGCTTATGTTGTCCCTCCCTTCCTGAGATACCCATTAATGCTTGCCTTCTTTTTCCATCTCCATTCCCGTTTCTTTCCCTCACAGTGGCAGCTGTTGCTTTACTCCCTGTTGGAGGCCACCTTTAGTTTGCAAGTATGAGAACATACAAGACCTCATTTTGTGACTGACATATTTATCTTCATATTGTAACTCTCCTGGAGAGACATAGGGAAAGTGTGTTTGCTCCAAATATGGATGGAGTTTTATTGCCCAAAGAAAGATTTCATCAATGCTTTGTGACTATATGAGTTTATTGGGCTTATATAGTTAGTAATTGTGATTCTCAGATGTGCAAAAATCAAAAGCAAAAAAAAAAAAAAAGAAAGAAAAAAACCCAACCCTAGTTAGTTTTTACTTACAGTTTTACCCACCTACAATTGGACAAAAGTGTGCCCAGGTTGGAATCTCATAATAGTCTTGTAAGGGAATGTTACCAGTCCTGTTACCATCCAGAGCCCCAGAGATCTGCTGCATCATTTTCTTCATTCCATTGCCATGACTTTGTGCCAAAACCATCCTGTGTTGGAAGATGGTGCCAATCACTTCAAGCCCAGAATACTAGCCATACTACAGAATAACAATGGCCCGTATGCCTGTCACTACTACACAATGTTATTATTGTAAGTTTGTATGCGCCATGTTTCTCTGCTTATGTTGCTTTGTTGAAGAACACTTATGTTTCCCTGGGAACACCAGTGTCACTTCCTTTGACTGTATACAACCAACAGTGGGACAGTGTTGATGTCATTCTGGGTCCAGTTTAAAAACCATCATACTGTATTTTCAAGTGGTTGCTCTAATATATATTGCTTCTACCTGTTTGTGTAAGTTTCTTAGCAGTTTTTATTTGAGATCTTAAAAATAACATTCTATATGTGGTAAGTCATTTTGGGAAAAATCTCTTTTACTTGTGAACATATTTGTATGTTCATGCTAGGGAAATATCAGTGTAGTCTGTTTGCCTAGATTTAATGAGATCTTCTTTTCTGTGTTGAGTGAATGAGATCCTTATATAATCTGGAAATTAATCAATCACTTGCTGAGTAAGTAAATTGCTAGTATTTTCTCATTCTAGGCGTGCACTAGTCATGACATTTAGTCTGATGTAATCTCATAAATTAAGAGAGTATCCTCATCTTTGTCCTGAGTTTTAGAATTCTATGATCCATTTTTAGTTGATTTCTATATATGGCATAAAAGGAGTCCGGTCCCCTCTCATAGCATGTAAATTATCCGGGTTTCACAAAGTAAGTATTCATGGGAACTTCTTTCTGAATGTGAGTTCTAAAGCCTTTGTTGAGAATCTGGTGACTGCATGTGCTTGTCAGCTCCCCAGCCTTCTGATGCGATTTGGGAGGGGAAGTCTCAGGGGGGGAAAGGTGTGCTTTAGTTCCGGGAGGACAGAGGTTTCTTTGGTCTTTTCACATAGATCCTCTGTTGAGGAAGAGCCTCTTGCAGGGAACACAGTGCAGAGCAAAGCTTCTCAGCTCCTTTCAGTAGGAGCAGAGACAGATGGCATCTCAGTACCATGCGAAGTGTGTTCAGTGAGCTTGCTTCCTTCTCGTGAGCTTTACTTGCTAACTGCTTAGCTGACCAGTGACTGGCACCTCCCAGCCTGGTCTCTGGAGTACCAAGTCTGCATGGGTTTTGCTTTGTCTTATTCTTAACTGTGGGTACAGTATGTTTCGTGCTGTGTTTCTGGTCTGAGTCACACATGATCATATTTTGTAATAGCTATGTCCTTGTCTGCTCCATTTTCTATTCTGTGGAGATTATTTACATTTTTAGTTGCTGGGGATATTGAATCTATCATTTGGATGTGTCCACGTCTGGATTTGAAGTCATTGTAATGGCTAGTTTGTAAAATGACCGGTGAAAACTTGGCCATTCCTATAATAGGTGTTCAGACTTCCTTCTTTGTGTTTTTAGAATTTTCTTTGTCTCAGAGTTTTGTCAGTTGAATGTAATGTGATACACAATGGTTTGTTGGTTCAAATCCTTGGATATGGCTGTCCATGTTATTATATCTATCCTCTTTTCTTCTGGAACACAAAAAAATAATGCAGATACATGTTTTCTTAAAAGGACCGTGTTTCCATATATATTTTTAAATTTTATGTGTATGAGTAGTTTGCCTTCTTGTATGTCTGTGCAGCACTTGTGCGCCTGGTGCCCTTGGAGGCCAGAAGAGGGGTTAGACATGTTGGATCTGGAGCTAAAATGGTTGGGATCCACCATGTGGAGACTAGAAATGGAACCCACATCTTCTGGAAGAGCAGCCTGTGCTCTTACTCTGAGCCATCTCTTTAGACCCTATCTCCCCTGCCCCACTCTTTAATCTGCCTTTGTTTAATTGTAAATAGTCAGTCTTTGTGTCAGTGTTTCTCTCCTGGGCCACTTCAGCCGTGACATCTTCCTGCTTCTTAATTTTTTTTCACATCAGTTGAGCTTTTCCCTTATAAATCTTTTTGGTGCTTCTTTTTTTAATGACTACTTTATCTTTGCTTAATTTATCCTAACTAGCAGACAGTCTATCCAATTTCATTGCATCTTCTTCATTGTTTACTAGAAGTTTCCTCTGTTCCTGTGTTTTTTATTTTGTTTTGTTTTGGGGGGGGTGGTTTCAAGATCAGGTTTCTCTGTTTAACAGTCCTGGGTGTCCTGGAACTCTCTCTGTGGATTAGGCAGGTTGGACTCACTAAGATCCACCTGCCTCTGCCTCCCGAGTGCTGGAATTAAAGACATGTATGAATATATGGAGTGTGATCATACATGTATGCAGTTGTCCATGGAAGCCAAGGAAGCATATGAGGCATTCCTATCTACTGGTCTCTCTGCCTTGTTCACCTGGGACAGTACTTCTCACTGCCCCTGGGTCGGCTGGGACCTAGCCATTCCCAGACCACCCTCTGCAACACTGGGTTTACAGGTGTGTATACTTTACATGGCTGCTGAGGAGTGAACGAAGTCCCTCACACTTGTGTAACAAGGACTGCACTCACTATGCTGCCATCCAATCTCCCCTTTGAGGTTCCTTCAAATCATTACTTAAATGCCACTTGGGAACAACATTTCAATCAGTGGAGAATATGAGTGAAAATCCACTTTAATAAAAATTCGTAATTCACTTAGAGCTAGGGATGTATCTCAGTTGACAGTGTTCATTCCTACTGTGTTCAAGGTCACAGGGTTAATCTCCAGTCCATCAAAGGAAGGAAGGAAGGAAGGAAGGAAGGAAGGAAGGAAGGAAGGAAGGAAGGAAGACAGAAAGGATGGAAGGAAGAAGGAAGGAGGAAGAAGGAAGGCAGAAGGGAAGGAAGGAAGAAGGGAAGGAAGGAAGAAGGGAAGGAAGGAAAGGAGGAAGAAGGGAAGGAAGGAAGGAAAGGAGGAAGAAGGCAGGCAGAAGGGAAGGAGGAAGGAGGAAGGCCTTTCTAAATCATCCGTTGTTGCATAGTCCCCAAGCTGCCGCTGCTGCCTGTCTTCCACCAGTGGTCCTGATGACCACGCTGTCAGTCTGATGTTGTTTCTCATTCCCAGGGCACTGCATGACTAAGCCTGAGTTGATCTTCAACCTAGAACATGGACTTGGGCCCTGGAGCACAGCAGATGCCTCAGTCTGGAACCTGTCAGGTCAGTGAATGCTACAAGGAGAGGGCTGTAACACGGAGACCATCAGACATTGTTCCTGTTGAACTGTTTTCAACAAGTTTCATCTAAGCCCAGTCTTGAGGACAGACACTTGTTTTATCCAGTTTCCCCAGAGTTCTGTGTGTTAAACTATCAGTGTCTTGGTGCTGAAGAATGTCTCTTCTTTGTCTGGTGGCTCTTTGGAATAATTCAGTTACTTTACCTGGGTATTCCATTGTGTTTCTTCCCTCCCTTTATGACCATATGCTTTAAGTTAGGAGTGTATTGACATTATGTCAACACTGCCTTCTGACTAGCATTGCCTTGGCAGTTATCATGATCCTAATCACACACAAGTGCATCTCCTTTTACAATACTTGGTTTAATGTAAGAAGAGTACAGCAAAGGGGTGAGGTATTGTGGTGAGATAAGCAGCAGAATGTTTATCAGGAGCAGAGGGAATATGGGGCTTTAGAGGGACGAAATATTGAAGAATTTTTTGTCTATTTCAGTTTTTCTTTGCAATAACTGTTTTCCAAATTTGCCATAAAATACACATGTGGATTTAATTTAAGACTAGAGAGGCAACAAGATTAAAAATTAGTAGCCAAGCAAGAGTTTTGTTTGGCTGTAGTTTTGTCACCTGAGGGATTTTTAAGAAAAAGGAGAAAAGAGGACATCAGAAGTTGCAGCGTTGAATGGCACATGAGCAGTTCTTTCCATGCCGTGTGAATGTGAGGTCAGAGGTGAGAGTATAGTGTACAGAGAAAAGGAGAAAGAGCACTGAGCAACCACTAAACACCAGAGAAGTAATTCCAAAGCCTAGGAGTAGTCAAATGAACAAAGTGCCTAGACAGAGAGAGATCTGGTCAGTAAAGTGCTTGCCTTCAAAGGCTACAGACCTGAGTTTCTGTACACAAATACAAAAATTAAAACATGGTTTAGTGGTCCATGCTTGTTAACTCGGTGCTTCGGAGGTGGGACAGGCAGATCCCTGGGCTCCATGGCCAGCCAGTCTCGTAACTGGTGAGCAGAGACACTGTTTCAAACAAGATAAACAACCTGAGGTTCACCCACTGAGCTCTCCATGTATGTGCATACATGCTCAAACACACAAATACACATGAATGCCCATGTACAAGGTCAGTTTAATTCTTGCAGGGAAAATTCGGCTTCTTAGTTGAGAAGTTCAGCAAAAATGGTTCTGAAAAAGATACAGTATCAGGTCTTGGAAGAAAGAAGCTAAATTAAAAACAAACAAACAAACAAAAAAACACTTTTGAAAGTAGACAGTGTGGAAGAAAGAATACCAGGGATTTGTTTGAAGGAAAACATCGAGCAGTTGCAACAATTACATGATAAAGAAAAAAGCAGAACAATTATAAGCAGGACTAGACTGGAGTTTTATGATCTCTCCAGCCTGTGAATCTTATATTAAGCAGTGAACTGAGAGTAAGCTCAACAGAAAACATATTCCATGAAATTAGTGCAGAATATTGTACAAATCATGGTCAAGAAACAGCTGTCCACATATATGGCATTTATAACTACAAGGTGATAGATGCTGAGAATACTTCCTCAATGGTCACTATAGTTAAGATGCCAAAAGGATGGAATGTGGGCAGAGTATTGAAAACTATAAGCAGGAAGTATAGTCAGGGTTTTGTTGTTGTTGGTGGTGGTGGTGTGTGTGTGTGTGTGTGTGTGTGTGTGTGTGTGTGTGTGTGTGTGTGTGTGTGTTTTGCTTTCTTTGGTTTTTGAGACAGGATCCCTCTGTGTAGCTCTGGTTGGTCTGGAACATTATGTAGATCAGGCTGGCCTTGAACTCACAGAGTTCCTCCTGCTTCTGCCTCCAAAATACTGGCATTAAAGACATGTGTTACCACACCCAGGTAGTTATTTTTGTATATAAACCTACTATCATTGTTGATCTATTTTTTAAAAATAATTTATTTAACTTTACTGTATGTGCATTGGTGTGAAGATGTCAGACCCCAGGGAACTGGAGTTACAGACAGTTGTGAACTGACACATGGATACTGAGAATTGAACCCGGGTCTTCTGGAAGAGCAGCCAGTGCTGTTAACCATTGAGCCATCTCAGTTCCCATAATTGATCTCTTAACAGAAACTCTGAACTCCAGAAAGTATAATCTTTGTTGTTTTAAGCCCTGAAAATACAAACTGCCAATTGAGATTATTCTATGAGACAAAGTCTAAAATCGGAGAATGTCATGAATTTCTGTGACAAGCATAAATGGAATCACTCCATGCATACTAAAGCCACTATTACAGAAGAAAATTTAAAACAAAGCAACAAAATTCTGTTTGTAAAGGCAAGCCACAAGCAATATTTCTCACAAAACACAAAACACCATTCCCAGAAAGCGCCATGGAGGGCCCTGCTGTTCCTTATCAAAGCAAGTACACTAACTGAGCCACAGTAACAGCCCTTCCCAATCTTTGTTGCACCGGGCACACAGAATATTTGATGACATCTAAGTCCTAAATGCAGCTAGTGGGAGGGTTTCCATGTTTTACATATGAAAGAGGCATGACATTCTGATAATAGAGAGACAGCACAGGTAGAAGGTGAAAGGGGACCTACAGCTAAGAAATGGGTGAGCGTTTTACTGCCATGTGTTTTAACAGTGCAGCAATACAACAGAGTGCCAGGACTTAGCACTGCAATGCCTCTTAGTGTTATTCTAATTCATTAGAGACTAGGGTGTGGAGCCTGGAGAAATGGCTCAGAAGTTAAGAGCACTGACTCCTCTTCCAGAGGACCTAGGTTCAATTCCCAGCACCCACATAGCAGCTCACTACTGTCTAACTCCAGTTCCAGGGGACCCAAACACTCTCACACAGAATATATTTAGACAAAACATCAGTATACATTAAATAAATAAACAAATCTTTTAAAAAAGACTAGCATGTGTGCAGTTATAAGATAGTATTTTAGAAGTTCAAACGTAAACTGCGTGGTTGTAGTGCACGCCTTTAATCCTAGCACTTGGGAGGCAGAGGCAGGTGAATCTCTGAGTTTCAGGCCAGCCTGGTCTACAAAGTAAGCTCCAGGACAACCAGTGCTATGCAGAGAAACCCTGTATCAAAAAACAAAACAAAAAAAATAGTTCAAATGTGATAAAAAAGGCACTATTTTACTTTTGTATTTGAATTGCATAAAGCTTTTGTCCAATTCATGGAAATTAAAATTTTCAATACTTTCAGGTGTCAACAAAATGAGTAGCCTGGTTGAGGCTGGCCAGAAAAATGGAGACAGACATTTCTGGCAAATTGAAATCAACAGCAATACATCAAGTGAAGAACTTGTTGAAGTAGGTAAAACTGACATGATCACAAACTTCTGATTGGGTTTACTTTCTCTGCCAGCTAAAGGATGGAAAGGCACAAAGGAAAGGAAGGAAGAAAGGAGGGAGGGAGGGAGGAAGGGAGGGAAGGAAGGAAGGAAGGAAGGAAGGAAGGAAGGAAGGAAGGGCAGGAAATGAAATAAGGGCAGCACCGAGTATCAAGGGACTCTCAGACAGCAGACAGACCACTGCTGAAAAATGGCTGTTATTAGCGGCGAAGAAACACACAGCAAGGCACACAGAGAAAGACTCCTGCAGAGCCAAGGAGGCCCCGGGAGCCTGAAGCCCAGCTTCTAGTTAAGGGCTTGGGGGCTTCAAGGATGTTTGAGCTGTCTCCCTCCCCTAATTTAGGGTTAGTCTATTTGAACAGAGTGGCTGATAGAACCATAGCATTGGTGTAAACATGTGCTGATCTGTCCTGAAACTTACTGGAGATCCATTTCCAAGGTGCCTTATTAGCAGCAGCAGAAGCCCACATGGCCTTTCTTTTAAGCTGCCAGGCATTTATCTCAGGTCAGGAAGGTGAGAAAGAAGCTCCCTTCCTTATTACCTTGTTATGGCTCCTCTCCCTATCTGCCCACTGACCGGGGACCTAACGCCAAGTCTCTCAAAATCATATTCCAACTTTGAACATGAAGAGTGGAAACTATCTTAGGATGTTTCTTCATGAATTTAATATATGGCAAGAAGAACTTCTCACTAGTGATCCTTGTGAGATACAGGCTACAAAAGAATCTGATCGTTTTAAAGTAATTGAAACCCTTCACTTACCCTGAGCCTCTGAATATCCATCAAGACAGTTAATCATGCCATTTTGAATCATGAAAAACCTACAAAGGCAGGGTTATTAACACACTTTTCATTGCTATGAAGTGAAAATCCAATGAGCTCAATGAGTATAGGAAATTCTTTGATGAGGCATGATTTATTCAAGTCGTGGCACAGATTTGGATGTAAAATTTCTAATGGAATGTATGTGAGATAATATCCTTTACCTAAAGAGAAATATTTCAGTGTAGCAATTGTTAGAAATGTCATTAGGAAATCATGATAAACAAAACATCATAGCAAATTCAAAGGGCTGTCCCTGTGAATATGAGGAATTTAACAAATTCTTCTGTCTTAAGGCAGAACTAAAGATTCATGAAGAAATCCACCGAGGGACAAAGTCCTATGAATGTGAAGTATGTTTGGAAGCATTTTACCTGAAGTCACAGTATAGCACAAATCAGAGCTATCACACATGTGAAAATCCGTATGAATGTAAGGAATGTCGACAAGCTTTCTACTCTAAGTCTACCTTCAGTCAATATCGGAGGCTCGAGAGAGGTGAGAAACCCCATGCGTGTATAGAATGTGGGAAAACCTTCTACTGCAAGTCACACCTCACTGTACATCAGAGAACTCACACAGGTGAGAAGCCTTACGAATGTAAAGAATGCAGGAAAGCGTTCTACAGCAAGTCACAGCTCAATGTACACCTGAGAATTCACACAGGGGAGAAGCCTTATGAATGCAAAGACTGCAGAAAAGCTTTCTACCGAAATTCTGACCTCACTGTGCATCAGAGAACTCACACAGGTGAGAAGCCCTATGAATGTCAAGTGTGCAGGAAGGCGTTCTACTGTAACTCACAGCTCACTGTACATCACAGGACGCACACAGGAGAGAAGCCCTATGAATGTCAGGTATGCAACAAAGCGTTCTACTGCAAGTCACAACTCGCCGTTCATCACAGGACTCACACAGGCGAGAAGCCCTATGAATGTAAAGAATGCAGGAAGGCGTTCCAGTGCAGGTCAGACCTCACTCGACATCGGAGAACTCATACCGGCGAGAGACCGTATGAATGCAACGAGTGCAGGAAAGCTTTCTATCGCAAGTCAGACCTCACTGTACATCAGAGGACTCACACAGGCGAGAAGCCCTATGAATGTAAAGAATGCAGGAAGGCGTTCTACTGCAACTCGCAGCTCACTGTACATCAAAGACATCACACAGGCGAGAAGCCTTATGAATGTAAAGACTGTGGGAAAGCCTTTCAGTGCAAGTATGAACTCACTCGACATCAGAGAACACACACAGGTGAGAAACCTTATGCATGTCTAGAATGCAAGAAAGCTTTTTACACCAAGTCAGATCTCACGCGACATCTGAAAACACACGCAGGGGACAAGCCCTGAATATAAAGGGTAAAGCTTGACACAATAAGTCAGTCTTTCACTGGCATCAGAGAACACATATGAAACTTTTTACCATAAAATTAGCCCTTAGTTAATATCAGAGAATTCATACAGATGCAAAAATAGCCATGGAAATAAAGAAAGCTCTCTATTTTAACTCATCTCTGTGTACAGACCAATAAATTTAGGGAATGTAAGAAACTTCATGTGGTCAAATCTCATCTGACATCATGTAGTATATACAGGTGAATGACCCTTTGAATATAAAGAACATAGAACAAGTTTTTTTAAAACCATTAAGTGCATTTAATGGGCAGGGACCTCATACAGGTAGACTTTATCAGTATGTATAACACAAAAAAATTTTGATACCTAAGTCAGACCTCAGACTACATCAAAACCATCATAAAGGTGCAGTTGTATACAACAAGTGATTAGCCAGGTATAGGTTTTCATCCTGAACCATGTGGGTGATTTGGCAGAGACTCATTTGGACTTGATTTTTAACAGCATAGCAAGACACCAAACCGAAAGACTGGGAGAGCCGGTATAATGGTGCACACTTTAATCCTAGCACTCAGGAGGCAGCAACATATGGATCACTGTGAGTTTGAGGCTAGCCTGGTCAACATATTGTGTTCTGGGCCAGCTACGTCTATACAGTGAAATCCTGTCACAAAAAAGTGAGCAAATCTTAAATGACAGTAGATGCCATATTGTTGTTGAACCATAAGAAAGTAAAGAATGTCAGAAAAAATTTTAAATAGTACTTGAAACTTAACTGGCATCACAAACACAACGAGAAGATAATAAAGCATGAGAGTGACACAGGAGTATAGATGCCACATCTCATGTGGCTTTTCATCAGTTTGGTAATGTCAGTATTGAGCTGTATACAGACACTCTAGAAACCCCACCAAGCTGCAGACTATAGGAGCTGCACTCACATGTTAGCAAGCAAGACATCGAGTGTGAATGTGAGAACATGTTTGAATTTAAAACTGGTTGAGCTGGGGACGTGGCTCAGTCACAGTGCACCTAGGAGCAATGCATTTCCTCTTCTTTTGTACCTGAGACTGCTTACCTATCACCCAGACTTTCAGCATTCATGGACACCAATCAAGTTTTAGAAAGTATAAGCAGTTATAAAACAGTTGTAACAAACTGACCATGCATTAAGTTGAGCACTGTCAGTGTAACCACACCGTTTTCAGCAAGACAGTCTGTAGATATTCAGGCCAGGCTGACTGAATTCTTTGTATCCTGTCCTGCTCTCGTATTCATGATCATGATGCCTCATTCTCGTAGGAGCTTTGATTAGAGGAACGGTCTTCCATGCAACTATATATTCCTTTAATATGTGAAAATTTTTTAGGTAAAACTTCAACATTTTTACACATCATAAATTTGGGGAAGAAAATCTCAGTTTATATAACTTGCACATTTATTTCCAGATAGAACTGTTTGATATGATATTGGAAACTATGCACTCAACTGTATACTACCAAATAAACACAATGATATTTCCAGCCAGTGTATATTAAGCTTTTTCTTTGGGCATTGATTGTTCTTATAACTAGATTTTGGTACTAGTGAATGAGTGAGGTAAACAAAGACCAGCAATGCTGATAAGCGTGTGGTAGCACACAATTACTTCTTACAACATCCATTTTTTCCTGTATTTCGTGTTAAAAATTTGCCTGTAGAATACTCAGCATGAAGCTGGGCGTTGGTGGCGCATGCCTTTAATCCCAGCACTCGGGAGGCAGAGGCAGGCGGGTCTCTGTGAGTTCGAGGCCAGCCTGGTCTGCAGAGCGAGTTCCAGGACAGGCTCCAAAACAATACAGAGAAACCCTGTCTCGAAACAAACAAACAAACAAACAAACAAAAAAAAGAATACTCAGCATGACAGTATAGGAAATATGTATGCTTCATATAAGAAATAATACAGTAGGAAAATGGAAGTGGTAGGATACATGCCTTTGCATGTATGTAGTCTTGATTGGAATTGTCAATATACATAGATACATAGGTGAGTTAGATGATAGATAGATAGATAGATAGATAGATAGATAGATAGATAGATAGATATCGTGACTCTATTCATTGTCTTTCCATTGTTGTGACTATCAGCAGAAACAAATTAAGATTAAAGTGTAGTTGTTTTGGATTGTGGTTTCAAAGGATTTTGTTAATGGTTACTTTGCCAAAACCAGTGTGAATGGTGACAGGCAGGTATGGTACAAGACTTTCCTTGCATCATGACAGGAAATGGACCATATATTTCATGTTCCAAAGCATGACTCTAATGACATAAATTCAACTTAACACTACCTCCTAACGTTTGCATCACCTCCAAAACCAATGTCCACATTTAACTTCAAATTCTGTGGGAGAAATTTCATGTCAAAACCAAAATACACTAAAAATATGCACCTTTAATTAAATTCTATTATGCCTTTACATTTTGCTGTTTTCTTTATTCCTACATATCTAAATGTACATGAACACTGTTATAAAACTATCCCATAGGTGAGAGTATTTGTTTCTAATGTGTTAGCA
This sequence comes from Mesocricetus auratus, assembly GCF_017639785.1. NCBI lineage: Eukaryota > Metazoa > Chordata > Mammalia > Rodentia > Cricetidae > Mesocricetus > Mesocricetus auratus. Next base: position 2,550,087 of record NW_024429203.1, on the reverse strand, counting down.
AAACAAAGCCAGTGTGGCTAACAGAAGCATTTTTTAACTGTGATTAAACATTTTAAGTGAAAATAGATTTTTTTAAGCATACCATGTATGTGGATTGTGGTTCCCACTCCCCTAACTCCTCCAATATTCTCCCATTCTCCCAAATCCACATCCTTTCCTGCTCTCAGTAGAAAAGAAACAGGCATCTTAAAACTGAAAAAGTAATAAAGTTACAATAAGAAGCTGTATACGAGAACAAATGAGCAGAAAAAACAGCAAAGAAAGAGCATATGAAACACAAAGAAAGAGCATATGAAACACATAGGTGCAGCGATACACACATTGGCACACCAATCCCTAAACCACAGAAATACAGAACACAATGTTCCCAGCTGTCTACTTAGTCAGAATTGTTGGCATCAGCAGTTCTCATTTCTCCCTATTGAATGCTCACTCTGCAATTATTTCCCCTTTGTTCCTTATTCTTTGTGTGTCCCGTAGGACAAAAACAATGTTAATAGTACATTTACCAAATGTTATTCTCTGAAGACTATATACATTTCCTTTCCTAGTGTAGACCTCTCAGGGTATGCCTTGAACAAAAGAGGTAAAATGTCATGTTGATGTAAAATTTTAAAAATGATGTATTCTGCCTCTGAGTGATATTATATGGCATGTATATGCATGCATATATGTGACATAATCCCTAATGTTTCTAAAGAGGTATGTATTTTGAAAGAGGTGTCATTAAATGTGTCATTGGAAGTGGCAACTTAATTGAAATGCATTGGATATTAAATGTTATATGGGAAACCCTGTGCAGCAATGATGATGCCCATGATGATTTACAAATTTGCCCCTTATTTCTGGAGACTGAAGTGCCTCAGGGTGTTTATCTATAAAAAAAAAGTTCTCATTGTAGTCAGTCCTGGTTTTGTCACACAGGTATGCATGAAGTTATTTGGTGATTTATCTTAATTGAGTCTTTATGTCTATATTATGCCAGTGTTTCCTCAAAAGGCCTTTTAGAACTATGTGAGTGTGTCTATTGACACACTGGCATGGTTATTCAGCAAGTGTGGGAATACTTCCAAAAAGAAATACACAACAGAGATCCTGGTTAGAGTGTGTGTGTGTGTGTGTGTGTGTGTGTGTGTGTGTGTGTGTGTGTGTATGTTTGATATTGTGTCCTCATGTGAAATGTCTGAGATTGTCAGGGAGGAGAATTTGTTACTGAAGGTCCAGTGACCTCATGTATTGGTTACTTTTTTTTCTGTTTTTGGTTTTTCCAGATAGGGTATCTGTTGGGGAAATCCTGTGCATTTGTCAATAAAGCACTGTCTGGCCAATAGGGAATCTAGATAGGAGGGACTAGGAGTCCAGGAGGACTCTGGGAAGGAGAAACACAAGGGATTCAAGATGTAACCTCCATGGGGTAGGAAGCCCAGAACGTCTCTGGTAAGAGAAATACATAGATTAACAATTATGGGGTAATTACTTAAGTCAGGGCTAGCCAGAAAGAAACAAGCAAGGCCAACAGCTTCATAATTAATACAGCATCTTGTGTGTTATTTGGGGACTACAATGCGGCAGAGCCCAGGCGACTGGCGGGGGATAAACCAAAGCGGCTACCAAGGAAAAAGCTTCACTTTACAAAAGGTATCTCTGTATAGCTTTGGACCCTGTCATTCTGTAGACTAGGCTGGTCTTGAACTCATAGAGATCTGCCTGACTCTGCCTCCCCCTACTGAGTGCTGGGTGTGTGCCACCATATACCATGAACAAGACGATTTATGGAAGAAATTGTTCATTTTGACTTAGAGCCTGTTATGTCAGGGTGGAATAGCACGGCAGCTGAAATAGGATGCTGAAAGTTCACATCTTGAACCGCGAGCATGAAGCAGAGACGGCAAACTGGAAATGGTGAAGGTCTCTCTCAAGCCTGCCTCCAGCGACACACTTCCTTCACAAAGTTCACACTTCCTAAATCCTCCTCCACACAGTACCACCAACTGGGGGCCAAGTGTCCAAGTACATGAGCTCATAAGGGACATTCTCATTCAAATCACCACACCTCCATTGCATGAACTTCACTCTGAGGACTGCTATATTGAACTTCACTCTGGGGACTGCTATATTGCACCAGCCAAATCCTGTTAATTGCACCTAAATCTCAAATGCAAAGACGTATATTGATGCATGATACAGAAGTAGCATCTATTTTATGGGAAAACAGTGAACAGAATAGTTAGTTCATCATGCTCAATTCAGAGTTAATTGTAGAGCAAAAACCATTTCTTTAAAGCATATTGTATGAGGACAATATTAAACTACTGTGGTGGCACAGTTCTATTCACAACTCAGTGAATGTATACCTCTATTCACCTATCCACAGTAGAAAAATCAACATGTAATGGAATGCCATGCACAGTATCTGTTGTAAATGCTCTGTTCTCTCTATTGGTTTTGGAAGGAAGACAAAGTATAGAAAGTAGTAATTGAAATGTGAATGTGGATTGAAATTACAAATGGCTGCACAATCCCCTTGAACTAGGCAGACTGTTGTAGCCAGGTGTGGTGGCACTAATGAAGCCAAGGCAAGTAAGTCAGAGAAGCATGACATGACCCTGTCTTGAAAAGCACCAGCAATAAAAGAAGCGAGGAAAGGAAGGCACACCGAGAACTACAAATACTGACCCCAGCAGCTGCTGGCAAAGACATGGGAACGGTATGATGAGAACAGGTCCCAGGCTCAGGAGAAGAGATGGTCAGGAAGGAGAATACCCAGAGATCTACAGCGCGGACAATACCCAGAGATCCACAGCGTGGACACTTTTAAGTGTGTGTTTCAAACCAGCCCATTGTGATCACTTTCAATTTCCCAGCACAATAAATAATTAATGTTTGAGATAGTGGATGCTATAATTTGTACAAAGAAATCTTTAAAATGCTACAAGGATAATTTTATAGTAAAAAATTTAGAGATTCCCTGGGAATATGAAAGGCTTAGGAAGTAAGTGAAAATAAGAATAATGTGGAGATCGTGTGCTTGTCCCCAAAGCACAACCACAGTCCCAGCTTGGCAGTTGCACCTGGAAATGCATTGTTGGAGCAAATGCGCAGCAGGCGAACACTGAATGTGTCTGAAAATGATTCTTGTGAAATAGAGTTGATAATGAAATTAGTGTAGAATAATGATTCTTGTGAAATAGAGTTGATATTTAAATTAATGTAGAATAATGAAATATACAATTAAATTTAAAGTCTATTCATATTTAATGAAAAATAATTTTCAGAAGTTCTTAGTACTTTTTGAAAAAAAAAGTAAAGGATGGATTGAGACTATAAAGCTCATTAAATGCTACTAGTTCTATCTCCATGATTTTTTTAACCTTAAACATGTCTCTTTATTTTTTTGAAAATAGATTTTTTTGCACATACTATGTTTGGATTATGGTTCCCCTTCCTCCAGTCCCTTCCCACCCTCCCAAACCCACGTCCTTTTTTGCTCTCTCATTAGAAAACAAACAGGCTTGAAGTTTTTGTCACACAAGTCTTTCACTTGCTTGGTTAGGGTTAACTCAGGAAGTTTTATATTATCTGAGGCTATTGTGAAGGGTGTTGTTTCCCCCGATTTCTTCCTCAGTCCGTTTGCCATTTGTATAGATGAGGGCTACCCTAAGGCCCATTTATACCACTCTTGGGCATATACCCAAAAGACTCTGCTACAAGGACACCTGCTCAACTGTGTTCATACTGGCTTTATTTATAATGTCAGAAACTGGAAACAACTTAGATGGCTCTCAACAAAGAATGGATAAATAAATGTAGTACATTTACCCAATGAAGTACTACTGAAAGACCTGAAGTAAGCGGGCTTCAGGCTGAATACCCCAGTGACGTCCCGAGCTCAATAACCAGACCGTTGGATGCAACCGCAAAAGGTTTTTAATTTTTACACAGGCGTCTGTGGGCGATTCAGCAGCTCGGCTAACTGAACGCGCCAGGCCTTAGGACAGCTTTCTTTTTATATACATAATTTTGGCAAGCAAAGTAATAGTGGTATTGTAAGGAGTGGAGCTACTGCAGGTGCAGATCTGGTCAAGCAATAGGGGACTGTCAGAAGTGCGGGCATAACTCATCCTCCCTGGAGAAGCCACAAGGTCAGATGTACACTTACCTCTACAGCCTGCCGGTTTCCTTCCTTAGCACTCTGGACCCCATGTTCTTTCTAATCAGACCTTGTTCCCTGCCTAGGGGAAAAGACCTTGGGGCATTTTCCACTGAGGCGACCTTCTCAAAAAGGGGGGGGGTGGATTGAGGTTTTTCATTCCCCCATTTCTTTTTGTGAAGTTTTAATCCTAAAATTTATGGTCCCTCTTGTTGTTTAAGAGCTTGGTACTGCTGTGTGCGAACCAGGGCCTGGGTGATAGACATTATAAAGCAATTTAAAACACAGGAGTCAAAAGTAAGTATTAGGAACAAAACATCCAGGGGACCCAGCCAGGGGGACCTAATGAACCAGCGCAGCCGCTCCAGTGCAGGCTCTCTCTTGTACCTTAATGGGGTTTCCTTATTAACTTGTTTAAGAACTTTAGGAGGGGGATAATACACACGGGGTATACACAGGGAAGCAAGCCGACTAGAACATAAGTATTTAGGACTTGGGTGTGTACACAGGGTATCATTCCAGTACTACATGCCCACCAGAGCCCGATTCAGGGACCAGGTTAAAGAGCCTCTGGCCCTTTAAGGAAGCCTGGGGGGGGGGGAGGAATCAGGGTAGGTCTTCCGGGTTTTCTTGGTGCTGGCTCCCAGGCCTCAGTGTCATCAGCAGCACCTGTATGGTCCTTTCTAGCGTGGTTTCAAAGTTTTGGACTGGTGCCTCCTCACATAGACCTGGTTACCACTCTGGTGGGGATGGGCCTGGAAGGTGGTCCCTTTTCCCGGTATGCCGCTTCCAAAGACTTCCAAATCTGCTCCTGGACTATCTGCAAGGCTTGGAGGTGTGCCAGCACGAGTAGTGTGGGCACTCCACGGGAAGGCTGCATCCATCTCTTTGGGGAGTTAGGGGAAGGCCCCATCAGGACCTAGCATATTTGGCCGCGGAGGTGGTGCTGGGGTCTGTTTTCTGTCCGGAGCCGGAGCAGAGCGGTGTCTGATGGAGGTGGGCAGCAAGCGGCCCCCACATTCCCCTCCGCCCTGCTCTGCACCCTCCCAGCTATCTCCGAGCTCGCCTCCAATTTCCGCCCTGGGGGAGCCGCAGCTTGAACCAGGCCTGTGTCTGGAAGGCAGCCAGAGCAGGAGCTAGAGCTGGAGGAGCCCATCCAGAGGACAGAGAGGGGGAAGTTGGCATGGAGGGGAGAGGGACAGAAGGAGGGGATGGAGTAAAGGGGTGGCTGGGAGTGCTGGGTAGGAGGTCAGGATTTTGGTGAACAAATGGGCAGACCCACGGAGGTGGATTGCGGGTCAGGTCTTCCCAGGTGACAATGTAGCCAACCTGGTCAGGATTTTTGTGGAACTCTGTATTAAAAACTTTGTCCTTCACCTGCAAGATAACATTCAGGTTAAATGTGCCGTCCCGGAGCCAACCGACATTGAAAGTTGGCCACTCAGAACTGCAGAGTTTGCCATTTCTTTTTAACATCCATGGATTGGTTGTGTGCTCGAGCTAAGACGTCATTCCAATGGTCGAGTCAAATTTAAGGGGGTGGTTAGAGATTGTCCCATTTCAGAAAAATAATTTTCCCACAACATTAAAGGACAAACGATTATAACAGAGATGACACACAGTCAGCAGGCCAGACGCCACGTGGCACAGAACCGATCAGAGATCGGATTTACAGACCAACGGACGAGCATAGCCAGTCCTCCAATGGGGTGGCCTGTTCACCCCCGATACAGAGTGGGCCCCAAAAAACCTGACCCCAGACACCCTGGGACGTCTCCCAGGGTGGCAGCTCCAAGTGAGTATGGAATTCGTCAATTCCCTCACACGCCTCTCAGATTCAGATGTTTGCACACCAGACCAGAACAGTAAGACAGAAGAACAGACAGACAAGGGTACCCAATAGTCTCACCTCCCGACGTCTATAGGTTATTGAGTGGGGACACCAAATCTTGGTGGGACCTCCAAATGAAAGACCTGAAGTAAACAGGATTCAGGCTGAATACCCCAGTGACGTCCCGAGCTTAATAACCAGACAGTTGGGTGCAATCGCAAGAGGTTTTTAATTTTTTACACAGGCGTCTGTGGGCGATTCAGCAGCTCAGCTAACTGAACGCCCCCAGGCCCTAGGACAGCTTTCTTTTTATATACATAATTTTGGCAAGCAAAGTAATAGGGGTATTATTTTCACTACCCAGATGTTAAAAAATGGCATCGTGAAATTCACAAGGAAATGGATGGAACTAGACAAAAACATCCTTAGGAGGCAACCCAGACACAGAAAGACAAACAAAATAAGCACTTATATTTGGATATTTATTAGCTTTAAGTAAAGGATAGTCATGCTGCACTCCACAGACTCAGAGAGGTTAAGTGACAAGGCGGGGCACTTGGACCTTCCTGGGAAAGGGAAATAAAATAGATTATTCGGGTAGATATGGGCATAGGAACAGGAAGGATCACATTGGGGAAGGAGAGAGATGACTGGAATTGTCGGGGTGTAGACACTTAACGCAGTGACAGAAGAGAATCTCTGGGACTTACTAGCCAGCATATTTAGCTGAAATGGTGAGCTCCAGATTCAGTGAGAGACCCTGTCTCAAAATATAAGGTGCAGAGTAGTTGAGGACAATGCACAACATTGACCTCTGGTATGTATACACATGCATACACTACACAATACATAAAATCACTACTGCTTTAGAAGTGAAGTCTGTAGAACATCCAACATTTTAAGTTTGTACAGCATAGCTATGGAGCATTGGAAATGTGGTATAGATGTGCTCTTAGTACACAATGAGTATTAGACATTCTTCTATGGAAAAAAAATGACTGTGTGCCACTTCAATAATTTTACTGTTTGTGATGGTGAAGGTTTTTTTTTGGAAGTTTTCATAAAAATAGTATTTTTAGCCGGGCGTTGGTGGTGCACGCCTTTAATGCCAGCACTCGGGAGGCAGAGGCAGGTGGATCTCTGTGAGTTCGAGGCCAGCCTGGTCTACAAGAGCTAGTTCCAGGACAGCCTCCAAAGCCACAGAGAAACCCTGTCTCGAAAAACCAAAAAAAAAAAAAAAATAGTATTTTTAACTGAAACCCAATGTTGCTACTTGGAAACTACAAGATGCTCCCACCACATACACACATAACATAATAGGCAGAGCATGGTATTTATGTTGTGAAAATACCACATAAACTTAGGGCTATGATGACTCATCAGATAAAGGCATTTACCACCAAGCTTGATGATCTGAGTTCCATTCTCAGGTCCCACATTCACAGGCAAGAACACACAAATTGTCAAATGTCCACATGTACACCAAGACATACACAACTGTAAAAGCCAAAAACTTAACATCAAACACACAAGAATACCCTTTCTAATTTGGAACCAGATTTTTTAAAAAATTGTGAGTCCTCAAATATATATTAAAGTGTGATCATTTTTAAGGTAAGTGACTACAAGTTAAGATGAGTTCATCAGAGTGGCCTGTTATATAATGAAATATTGAAGAGATGTTCCTCTTTTCTTAGAATGGGTCACTTGTTCCCCCTGAGTTTTCCAAATGTTTGGGAAGTATACAGTTCTATAACTGTAACTGACTTGGCAGAAATGAATATTCTACAGAGACACCTGTGTTCCTCAGTTTGACTATCAGATTATTGAAACAACACCAAGAAACTAGAATTACCCACCCAGGAATTTCATGCAGGGAGAAAGAAAATGCTGAAAAGCTGTCAAAACTCAGTATTCATATCACAAAAGGTGAACTGTAAACTATACTCTAATTAGTATTGGTACTGTGACTGTAGTAGATTGTAGTGGGGAAGCATGCCTCTCAGATTTTACACAGTGCTGGCCACTTGTCAGATCACCTTGCCAGAGAGAGACAACATCAGACAAATAACAGGTCAGTGGTGTTGGGCCCCAGCCCCACGGGTTCTCTGTGAGTTGTTGGTCAGCCTACAAGTGCATCCTGTTTTACAGTCCAAGTGCTTCCTGTTTTCTAGTCCTGGCTTCCTGCCCCGGCCTTGCCCCACTGACATCAACATCTAGCAGGAGAAAAACAGGATCTCTTCCACCTGGGGTTTTCCTACTGTGCTGTAAGCCTGTATATAAGGCTGCTCCCTCTTTACAAGAGAGAGACCTCTTAGCACTCGCAATAATGGCATACACACACACATCCTCCCTCTATCCCTCCCTCTCTCCCTCTCTCTCTCTCTCTCTCTCTCTCTCTCTCTCTCTCTCTCCTGGCAATAAAGGCAGCTGGATGTCTTGTCTTTCTTGTCCTGATACCTTGGACTTGCTTGTGGCCTGGGTGCCACAATTGGAGGTCCCATCGAGATCCAGAGAGACTTGGAAAGACTGGGAAAGATCGGAAAAGAAAGAAGACTCGGGAGAGGAGAGACTCGAGAAAGAAAAGATTTGAAAACATGTACCTCAACTTGTAACAGTAAAATTGAATGGTTAAATCTCCAGACTTATGCCTGAGAGATCACCTTCTAAGGAGGTTTATTGAATTTATCTCCAGCCTTTGCCCGATCCACTGAGGTCGGGAAAGTAAGGGGAAAACTGAGAGATCGCCCTCAGTTGAAGGGTGGATTGAATTAATCTCCAGTCTTTCGCCTGATTCACTGAGGTCAAGAAAGTAAAGGAGATAACTGAGAGATCGCCCTCGAAGGCTGGCCAGCCAGTAAGGCTATGAGGATGTATTGGAAAGGGGTACCAAGTTAAATCTCCAGCCTTTCGCCTGATCCACTGAGGTCGGGAAAGAAAAGGGGAACCTGAGAGATCACCCTCGAAGGCTGGCTAGCATGTAAGACTTGTGAGGGAGTATTTGGAAAATAGGTACCTCAGTTTCTAAGGCTGTGTTGATAGAACAGTTAGTAGAATTGTTAAAGAGGCAAGGTACCAGCATTAAGCGAAAGACAGCTTTATCCTTCCCTCCTCACCTTTGCTGGCCATCAGGATGAGCAGAGAGCAGAGAGTGGGGAGTGGGGTGGGGGGTGGGAGGGTAGGGGGGGAGTGGAGTGTAACAACTCCGCTCTGCCAAGGGAAGATTTCCTGGGCGACTGTTACAGCCCTGCTCGCTCTGCTCTGTTCTGCCCAGGGTCACCTCTGCTCCGTTGCTGCCGCAAAAGAAGATCTTCACCCAAAGCTCATCTAAGGGGTTTATTGGAAGGAAGCAGCTGGACCAGCCAAGCTGAACAGACACAGGGTTTATATAGGGATCCTTGGGGACGGGGAAGTTTTTCCAGGGTAGGGATTGGTCCTATTTCAGTGCTGAGCTCAGATTGGCTAGAGCTCTGCTCGAGGATTGGTTATTTTTCTGCACAGGATTAAGGTCAGATTTGGCTCTGGTTTCAGGGCCAAAGTGTGTTTCTTTCTCTGGTTCTTTTTAGCCTTTTGGCTTCAATTTTAGGGCCAGAGTGCATTTCTTTCACTGACTCAGGTTCCAGGGACAAAGTCTGGTCCTTTGGCACTGTTTTCAGGGTCAGGGTACATTTCTTTGGTTCTGGTTGCAGGGCCAAAGTATGTTTCTTTGGCTCTGCTCAGGGTGTGTTTTTTTGAGTGGCCCCTTTTCCCTACAGTGGATACAGGCCTGACCTTTAGCGAGAAAAAGTTTCAAGATAGTTTTGTGTTTGATATCAAGACCAGTAAGCGCACCTTTCACCTGGTGGCTGAGACAAAGGCCGACATGAATAAGTGGATCCAGAGCATCTGCCAGGTCTGTGGCTTCAAAAGGAAGTCCTCAGCCCCTTTACACTCTGGCCAGCCCACTTTTGAGCCCCCTGTGTCAAGCCACATCCAGCCTGCCTTGTCCACCAGCACACCTCAGGGGTATCTCTACTTACACCAGTGCACAAGCCAAAAGACAAAAAACGGAGGAATGCCAGCTTCTCTCAGGGTACTCAGCAGAAGAGTGATACAGCCATACGAAAGCTTGCCCAGGGCAGTGGACACTATCAATGGAGTCAGCAGACAAGTCTATGGCTTTTATAGCCTTCCCAAGCCAAGCCAACACAATATAAAATTCAAGGACAGGACAGTACTTACGACCTCCCCTGTAGGCTGGCTTCACATAGCCACACCAAGGGCAGCCTCACAGGGTCTGAGACAGATAATGAGGATGCGTACACCTTCAAGACACCCAGCAACACCCTGTGTTGGGAATTTGGAAACCTCCTAGTGGACAATATGGAGGTTCCAACCACCCCACTCTTAGCCTACCAGATCCCTAGAACATTCACACTGGACACAATGGCCACTCCTGAAGACTCAGCCATAGCTCCCCCACCCCGGCCCCCCAAACCAAGTTATGCAAGTCAGACAAAAGCACCTAGGTGGGGCAGCCCCCAGCAAAGACCTCCAGTCAGCAAAAATAACAGCTCTGTAGCTGCTGCTATCCCCAGGCACAAAACCCTCCCTGCAATGCTCAACAAGCAACTCCACTGAGCTTTTTCCTTTGAGACTTGCAAGTACCCAACACGAGGCAGAGAGAGTGACAGCTGGTCGGCTGAATCTCGAGGGAAAACTATCGTAGGTCGATCAGACAGTGCCAGCTCTGACGATAACTATGTGCCCATGAGCCCAGGGCCCCATCACTTTGACCCACTAGGTTACCCATCCACAGCCCTTCCTATTCATAGAAACCCCAACACAGGAAGTGAGAACCAGCCACCCCCAGTCAATCGCAACCTCAAGCCTTACTGGAAAGCAGAGCCAACATCCTTTGACCTGAGAAACAACGCTGTGATCGACGAGCTCCCTTTCAAGTCACCTGTCACCAAGTCTTGGTCCAGAGTCAACCACGCCTTTAACTCCAGCCTCTCCCAGTACTGCTGTCCCATCTCCACACAAAACATCACCAGCACAGACTCAGGAGACAGCGAGGAGAACTATGTCCCTAAGCAAAACCCAGTGTCTGCGTCCCCTGTCCCCAGTGGCACCAACAGCCCAGTTCCAAAGAAGAGTACTGGCAATGTGGATTACTTAGCCCTGGATTTCCAGCCAGGCTCCCTGAGCCCTCACTGCAAGCCATCCACATCATCTGTCACATTGGATGAGAAAGTAGATTATGTCCGAGTGGATAAAGAGAAGACACAGGCCCTACAGATCATCACACAGGAGTGGACAGATATGCGGCAGTCCTCAAAATCTTCCAAGGATGTCAAGGGCCATGAGATAGCTGCTCAGACTGGCTCTTCCTTGTCACCTCCTTCCCCATCCCTTCTGACATGAGCTGGACATGTTAAACCTTCCACCTCCCCTTGGAATACACCTACTTTTGTTATAAAGAAAAAATTAGGAAAATGGCGCCTGTTGCAGGATTTGAGAGTGGTCAGTAAAACTGTGATCATCAGAGGTGCCACACAACCGGGTTTGCTCACTCTGGTAGGAATTCTGAAAGACTGGTTTTTATTGGTTGTTGGTGTATGTTGGGGGAAGTCCTTTGTCAATAAAGCACTGTTGAGCCAATAGGAATCTAGATAGGTGGGACTAGGAGTCCAGGAGAACTCTGGGAAGGAGAAACACAAGAGAGTCGAGATGTAACGCCATGGGGTAGGAAGCCCGGAAACTTCTCCAGTAAGAGACATACTTAGATTAACAATTATGGGGTAATTACTTAAGTCAGAGCTAGCCAGTAAGAAACAAGCAAAGGCCAACAGCTTCATAATTAATATAGTCTCCTATTTATTTGGGACTGATGCGGCTCTAGAACCAGGCTGGCGGGAAGGCTTCTCTCAAGGAAAAGCTTCCTTTTACAGTGTACATCCTAATGATTGTATGATTTGCCTTTAGTGTGCCCTCCATTAGTTTTAAGGTAAGGCCTAAAAAAATTACTTTAAGGCTAGACAAATTAAAATCCTTGAATGGATATCCTGTGGGGGGTTCCTGATCCTGCTTTTTCCTGCACCCTTACTAAAGAAGGCAGAAATTGCCCTAAAACAATACAGCAAGCCTTAGATAGATTGCATCTTAGATCTTACTATTAGGGCATATAAGATAAGTTTGCAAATCTTTGTCAAAGGACCTGATATTATTGTTACCTTGCAACTCCTCTAAAATTACCTAGCTACAACAGAATATTGTTGATTGGAAATGGACACCTAGTGGGAAGACAGGAAATGCTGCTTCACTTCTTCAATGGGATCGAAAGCATGTCTGTTTAGCTCATATTTGGATTCCTCTATTGAGATCTCACCCTGATCCAAGCTCTTTGATGAAGTCTTGGGATTTTGTGGCATTCCCAAATAGTTGGAGGATGGACTAACAAACAGGGAAAGCAAGATGAGCATTGAGACTTTTTCTGCATCGCCACTGCCTTCCCCAGCAAGTGCACATCTTTTGCTCCTGAATGCTGGATGCAGGTAAAATGAGGCGGTGACCCCCAACCATCAAATTTTATTGCTACTTCACAACTGTAGTTTTACTACTGTTTTGAATGATAATGTAAATATCAGATGTAGGTGTCACAACACACAAGTTGAGATCCACTGGTTTAGACTGAAGTAAAAGTTTGTCTTGACTTAATGACATAATGTGACAGTACAATGGAATGAGTAAGAAGCATATTTATTTCCTTTTCTGATGAAACCCTTATGAAGGCGTTTACAAGCTCTACCTCACCAGCACTGTTCATAATCGGACACCCTCATTCAAAATACATTGAAGACACAGACACCTATGCAGTGTTATACTAGTCAAGGTATGACACACATAGAGGCCTGTCCCCTGCCTCCAGCAAGCTAGTCAAGTAAAGGTGTGGGTAATGTGATGAGAGGTGTAAGAAATGCATGAAATGAGATGGGGTGTGTGTAGGTCAAACCAAATTACAGATGATTGTTTTCAGTGTCAATAAAGTTATGTTCAAATAGTTTGAACCGGAAAAAAAAATGAATGCCCCTCATGTTTTATTGTTGTGGCTAAATGTCAAAATCGTATTTTATTACATCTCATAAGTTTCTTCTATTAGTTTAAAAAATGGAAATGCCAGACTGGTTAAGTGTCAACATTTATAATGCAGTGTGACATTTGAAAAGACATTTGAAGAAATGGACAGCTTTAAAAACAACCAAGAGGTCTGGAAAATGGCTTAGTAGTCAAGAGCACTTGCTGCTCTTGCAGAGGACCTGAGTTTGGTTCCCAGCACCCATGTGTCAGCAAGCGACCATCAATAACTCATGTCAGGGTATCTAACACCCTCTTTTGGCCTCTGTGGACACCAGGCTTGCATGTGGTCCTGGGCCACCTCCTGGGCTCCAAGACACATGAAGCCCAGCCCGAAACCACAGAGTGGACCCTAGACTGAAAGTTAAACATTGTCCATTTGGTCCACAGACTGCCATATAGGGATAATAGCAAACAGATACCCAAACACAGTTCCAACAAAGGCAAGACCAGATGTCCATGCCAATAAATTTCACCAATGACTCATCTCCAGTAGCTAGATTCCATCACAAAAACACAAACAACATGAATGACCAATATGTCTTTTCCAGAAACTAGCACCTCCAATATTATATTACCTGAGAAAACAACTTAGCTGATACACTCCAATGACTTCGAAATGGGAATTATTAATCCATTTGAGGAATTCAATGAAGATATTCAATGAGGGTATTGAATGATGACTGCAAAAATACAGTCGAATGGGATAGTTAAAACCACTCAACATATGAAGGTAGTTTAGTAAAGAAATAGAATCTCTGAAGAAAAACTAAGCAATTAGAACTTGAAATAAAAAACTCAGAAAATTATCTCAAAGGAAAACCTAACAACAGATTGGGTCAGGTTGAAAAGAGGACTGTAGATCTTGAAGACAAGGTAGATAGAAGAGATCATTCGGTCAAAGCAAGTAATAGATTAAAAACAACGACAATAAGAACAAATTCCTATGGATTATATATAAATTCAGCAAAGTAGAAGGATACAAAAATTAGCATACAATAATCAGTAACCTTCCCATATACAACAGAGAAACATGCCAAGAGAGAAAGCAACAATACATTTTCACAATAGCGTGGAAAACTGTCTTGGCATAAATCTAATTAAGTGAAAGACTTGCATAAGAAAAGGACATTGAAGAGAAAGTTGAATAAGATACCACATGATGGGTTAAACCAGCCTGGTAGAACATAGTCTCTCTCTCATTTTTTTTTAAACATTCTGTTAGTTCATTTGATAATGGAGTTTGTCTAACTGGAGGAAATTCCACATCATGTATTATCAGAAAATGTTAATTTTTTTCACTTGTAGTTATTTACCAAGAATGATTAAGACTTAAAATACTTAACACGTGATCATCTATAGTATTGAACAATGCTGCATATGCTTAAGTTTATCTCAATGTATTTTTATTTCCTACTACATGAATGTCTATTTTTATGAATCATAATGATGACTTTTATGAAGATATTCTTAACCACCATGTCTCCATCTTAGGCTTGGAAGCCATCTTGTTTTAAGGACTAACTTGGTTCATTCTTGTTTATGATTGATAAAACGTAATAAGAAAAATGAAAGTCCCTAACTCAGTGAAGGGGTTATGTGATCAGAACCTCAGACCCACGAGCAGCTGCAACAGCATTTGCAGCTACTCCCTTACCCCCTGAGAAAACTGGGAACCAGACAGCCTCTTGCCCTATAGGTCGTAAAACTAGTCCCTAGCCCACAATCGCAGGATGTGCTCTGGCCATAGAATCCCAGACCACAGATGTGCCAATTAATTCTACCTAACCAAATGGCAGTTATTGTCTTCTCAAGGCCCTTCATGCCATGATAACCTTGTATAGAAACTTGCTATGATAAGTAATCTCTGTAATCATGGAACCCTGCGGACTGATACTTAACAGTCTTGGGACTCTCCCTCCCCTTCTTTTCTCTTTAAAATGCCTTGCCACAGAGAAACCCTGTATGGGGTGGGGGGTTGGGGGGAGCCTTGCATTTGCAGCTCCTGCCTTCAACTCTCCGGACAGAGTTGAGCCCTGGCTAGCTGGTTTTCTGGAAATAAACAAACCTTATACCTGCATTTGGTATCGTTAATCTCCTTGAAGCCTTGGGGTCCTATCCTAGAGGGCACTACAATGATCAGATCTGTTTCTCAAAGACGGGACTATACCCTACCTAGAATCCTAACTACAAATGATTCTGCACTGCCTGTTTCAGGAACCGACAACCATGCCTTTGTTTGAAAGGATCTGTGGGATTAACAGTGGCGCACGCCCCTGACCCCAGCACTCGGGAGGCAGAGGCAGGCGGATCTCTGTGAGTTCATGGCCAGCCTGGTCTAAGGAGCAAGTCCCAGGACAGCCAAGGCTATGTAGAAAGACCCTATTCGGGGTGCGGTGGGGGGGGGCTAAAAAAAAGTCATAATACTATTTCCATTTATAGACCTTAAGTAGAAGGTTCAGTGTAAACACTTCAGGGGCTGGTTCCTCCGCACGAAGCCCAGCCGAACTTGTCAGTCTGCAAATTTACCTAGGGCGGCGACTTCCGCCATCGCTTGGGGTCTGAGAAGGTGGGACGGAAGCCCTGCCCCTGAGTCCGCCCCCGTGGCGACGGATGTCCAATCAGACGCCCAGGCCGAGCGGAGGGGCGGGCTTTCAGGCCCTCGAAGCCGGGGTCTCTCCCGTCACCTGGTCGCCGTCGCAGTCCGGTGTTCCGCGCCTGCGCAGTAGTCCTGGAGGCTCCGCGTGGTGCGTGCCACCCTTCGGAACCGCAGCGAGGACGCTGGGTGTCCCGGGATCTGGAAATGGTGAGTCTGTGGCAGGTAGCCCCAGGCCCGCCCGAGGTGCGGGACGAGGGCTGGGCGGGCTCCCCGTCGCCCCCCTGGTCCCTGCGCGGGGCCTCTGCGCAGCCCTGGCCCGAAGCCCCTCGGCTCTCCGTTAACCACGACCCGCAGCTTCTCATCTCTGCCCCCGCCACCCCACTCCCAAGACTCCAGGGTTTTGGATGCCCAGACGACCTCCCATCTGTCCCTGGGGCGCGATTCTGTCGCCCAGGCTCCCGAGGCCCCATCTGCCGGTGTCGTGGGCTATCTGCTGGCCGTCGGGGGTAAATGCCTCCGGCCTGGGCCCGCCACGGGGGCTGCCCGCCTGTGCATGGCTGCGGCTGGGTAGGTTCAGGAGGCAGCAGAGCCCCTGTGCCGCTGGGGCGCTGGGACCCACACAGCCGGCCCGCTGCGAGCACCGCCGAGCTCTGGTGGCCATGCCTGGGGAGGAGGGCACGCAGTGGCAGGCCTCTGGAGGTTGGCTTCGCCAGGCGCCCTGCAGACTTTTACCAGCCTCTCCTGCCTCAGGACCAGCTCGGCAGCCCAGGCGGTTACACGCCCCCTCAGCTTGGGCCTGGTAGACTCAGTCAGGGCTTGCGTCCCTGCATCTCTGGATTTCTGTGTGCCGATCTGAATCCTACCGTTTGTCTCTATGGTCAGTAGGCCGTCTTACCTAGACTTTTCTGGGTCTCTAACAGTCTCTTCCTCACAAGGGCAGTGCCCAAAATTCTGTACCCCCACCCAAAAAACAAGAGGCCCTTTTCGATGCAAAAGCGAAGAGTCTTACTCGAGCTAACCCCATTAGCTGAGGCCCTTTATCCATTCACCAAGATGAATGGCCGAGAAAGACCCCGAGAACCCGTGAGGTGGGGATCTTAAAGGACAGCGTAAGCGGAGTGTCCAGGGGTATGAAACAGTCACAGGATTGGTGGTGTCCAACGACCTGCCCTGTGTTGATTGGTCAACTGGTTATTATGGCCAATAGGCCCTCCCAGGGCGGTTGCTATGCTCTGTACAACACAGTTGTGCACTTGTTCGTAAAGCACACCCAGGGGCCATCTGACCTCCTAGTGACCAGAACAGGAGCGGTAAGGCCATGCAAGCACATGTTAGCCTGTCATGGCTGCTAAAACGGGGAGGGGAGCAGCCCTGGTCACTTCAGTGAGGCTGCTACAGATTGCAATCCTGATTCCCACCTCTTTTACTGGATGACTTTGACTAGACCCACTGAGCCATTTCGAGTCATTTGTGTGTGTCTGCCCCTAAGACTTCATGCTGGCTCATTGTGAAACTCCTTTCAGTTGCAAAATCCATGACCTTTGCTTCCCCTGTGTCGAGTTCTCAACAGAAACAAAACAAAAAAACCAAAGCAAACTGATTGGAGTAGGAGACACACGAGAAGGTGGAGCTTGGGCTTTGGGACCCAGTGAGGACCTGAAGGAAGGAAGGAAGAGAAAGGAAGTCAGGAGTTAGGCCCAGCCTGTATCGGTCTCCATTCCTACAGCGGTCTCTGCTGAGGAGTAGCAACCTCTTACCAGTGCCTGGCTGGAATGGAGACTGTGGGATCAAGACGGCCTTCTCTCTCCTCTGTCAATTCTTCCCTACAGGCCATCTCCTTACCCCAAGCCTTCCAGAAGCATGGGGAGTAGGGTTTCACTCCCAGCACCCTGATGAATGCCAAAATTTAACCTCCATGCAAGCATCCCTGTATGTCATCTTCTCCATCCTACAGCCTGATCAGCTCTCTATTCATCATGATGTATTAAAACAGACTGTATTTTGTCATTTCTCTCTGAGTCCTGGAGCAATAGTATTTTTAAGGATTAAAATCTAAGCCCGGCAGTGGTGGGTCACATCTTTAATTCCAGCACTCGGGAGGCAGAGACAGGAGGATCTCTGTGAGTTTGAGACCAGCCTGGTCTACAAGAGCGAGTTCCAGGACAGCCTCCAAAGCCACAGAGAAACCCTGTCTCTAGAAACAAGCAAACAAAACAAAACAATAAAAAGAATTAAAATCCACTTGTAAACATTTCACATGAGAAGATTTACTTGACCACCTGAAAGCTGTGTTTGTGTCTTTGCTCTCTCTCTCTCCTCTAGACTCACAGATCAGTGTGCCTTTGGCTGGAGTTTCCTTATAAATCACACAGGGTGGTGTGTGCACACTCTGCTCTCTTGGGGTGCTAGTGAAAACCTCCTGGTCTGTAAAGCAGCCTGAGGTGGGGTTGCAGCCTCTCAGAGGAACAGCTGGGAAGAATGTCCTTCTGTGCCCCATCTGAGGAGCACTCCCATTTCCCATGTTTGCACTGTGTCACAGTGAACATGGATGTGAAATCTTTTCCTTTGTTTGGCAGCTGCGTCTGTATAGCCCTGGTGAGCCTAGTACTCTTGTAGAGTGGGCTAGCCTCAAACGCACAGAACTGACCTGCTTCTTCTTCTGCATCCCCGTGCTGGGACTAAAAGCTTGGACCACACACCCAGCTAAAAGTTTTGTTTTTGTTTTTTGAGACCGGTTCTTGTGTACCACAGCTTATGTTGCTGACATGACCTTGGTCTTCTAATCATCATCCATTTAGTCAGGTTTTTTTTGTTTGTTTGTTTGTTTTTTGGTTTTTCGAGACAGGGTTTCTCTGTATTGTTTCGGAGCCTGTCCTGGAACTCGCTTGGTAGACCAGGCTGGTCTCAAACTCACAGAGATCTATCTGCCTGCCTCTGCCTCCCGAGTGCTGGGATTAAAGGCCTGTGCCACCAACCCCCAGCCTATTAAGCCAGTTTTTTTCTTTTTTTATTTAAATTAGAAACATGCATGCTTCAAATGTCAATCCCAGCTCCCCACTTCTCCCTTCCAGCCCCACCCCCCACTCCCAGCCCAATCCCCACATCTTTCCCCAAAGAGGGTGAGGTCCTCCTTGGGGGGATCTCCAGAGTCTGTCATTTCATCCAGGGCAGGACCTAGGCCCTTCCCCATGTGTCCAGGCTAAAAGAGCATCCCTCCATGTGAAATGGGCTCCTAAAGTTCATTTGTATGCCATGGTGAACACTAATCTACTACCCAAGGCCCCAGAGATTTCTGAGGCCTCCTCACTGATACGCCATTTATGGAGTTTGGATCAGTCCCCTGTTGGCTTCTTAGCCATCAGCCTGGGGTTCAAGAGCTCCTCCTTGTCCAGTCAGCTGTCTTTGTGGGTCTCACCAGCAAGGTCTTGACCCCTTTGCTCATCACTCCTCCATCTCTGTCACTGGGTTCCTGCGGGTCAGTTCAGTGTTTAGCTGTGAGTATCTGTCTCTGCTTCCATCAGTCACTGGATGAAGGTTCTAGGATGTCATATAAGGAAGTCATCAACCTTATCATCAGGTAGGGGCTATTAATGTAGTCTCTCCGCTATTACTTAGTTTTCCAGTTGGTGTTACCCTTGTAGATTTCTGCTCCTTTGGATACATCCCAGCAGTAGTGACTGCTGGGTCCTTTGGTAGATTGGTGTTTAAGGTTTTAAAGAACTGCAATGTCAATTTATAAAATGGTTTCTACTAATTTTCATATTAACAGTACAGGGATTCCCTCTTTGGCATGTCCATTTCCTCTCAGCACTTGTACTTTGTCTTCTTATTTCAACCTCGTTTTATAGTTACATTTCGAATGCAGGCATCCTGCTATTTGATGCATTCAGTATCTGATGTGAGTTCATTAAAATTCAAGCTGTCAAAGGCCACTGGCGTCTGTGGATAGAGTTCTAGGTCTTTTTTCCCTCTTAACTACTTTACCATGCAAGTAGTTAAGTGCTCATTTGTTCTTAGATCCAGGGAAAGTTACTCATGGCCAGATGCCTTTATTTCCAGAGCTTTAGGTTTTCTGTATTGAATAAACTGAAGTCCTTGGTACCTGGGCCAACTCCTTCCAGGAAGAGGAAGATTTAAGAGGACTTGGAGAATTCATTTGGGGAAGCTTTCTGTGTTGTAATCCTCAGGGAAGCTCTATGCATGTTTTCTGAAATCTTTACATTAACAGATTTTTTTTTATTGATTTTTCTTTCTCCCATTAAACAAATCAAATGTCATCTACTATGAGACCCACACACAGAACAGAATGAATTCCCACTTTCTGTTCCAAAAGCTGAAGACTTGGGTTGAAGAGAAGTGTGTCATTACAGGAGCTGTTGTCATTTGAGGACATAGCCGTGGACTTCACCTGGGAGGAGTGGCAGGACCTGGACGCTGCCCAGAGAGCCCTCTACAGGGACGTGATGCTGGAGACCTACAGCAGCCTGGTGTCCTTGGGTGAGTCGGACTCCTCTAGAACTCTCAGAAACAATTGCTTTCTTCTTTAGGTTGATAAGATAGGGATCATTGCTTGTTTAATACTAATCCTACATTATACATTTTGATAGACACATTGTAATAGCATATGTGTTTTTGAGAACAGTGGTTTTGCAGTACGGTTACATCATTTATAATGATCAGATGAATGTAAGAGGTAAGTTTATCAGCTCAGGCATTACGTCTTTCTATTGTGATTTAATTGTTTTCAATTATACTTGCTGTTCTGTAGACCATGTTACTCATCACTTCCATACACATTCCAGGAACCACCACTCATCATTTCTCCATCCTGATCATGCATTTTTCCATACTCAGAGGAAACACTGTTTCTATTTCTACTTCTTTGCTGTCATCTTTACTTTGGAGATTGGATAACGGTGTGTGTGTCTCTGTGTGCCTGTGTGTGTGTCTCTGTGTGCGTGTGTGTGCGCACGTGCGTGTGCCTGTGTGCCTGCGTATTCGCCGTCTTTGACTTTTCTGGGAATCATCCACTCACTGTGAATGTAGAGGTCCTTCCAATGGTTGGGGGTTGGGGTGTTCAGAATCTTTTTGTTTTGTTTTTTTTTGGTGCATTATGGAAATTAATGACTAGTTTAGCAGTATTTTCTTATTTTGTAAGTTGATTTCTTAATTGCTTGCTTTTCTGTGTAGATGATTTTGAGATTGCTGGTGTCCCATGTGTTGATTCTTGCATCTGTTCCTATTCTCCACATGTATTAAAACACTGATGCTGCCCATGTATTCTAGGAACTTCATGGTTTTAACTTTCATACTTAACTTTGGATTCATTTTAGTTGACTTCTCTAGTGACGATGAAGCATCCATTACCTCTCTTTATTTAGCTTGTGGATGCCCTGTTTCTTAGCACAATTTACAAATGAGAACATCCCTTGTTAATATGAGTTCTTAAGACTTGTTGGAAATCAGTTGGTGATTATTAGTGGTCCATTGCACTGATCAAACACTGGATATATATTTTAAAAGGAGGAACGGTTTGCTTTTGCTTATAGTTTCGCTTTTAGTTGATTTATTTTAGAATTGCAAATGCATCTTTATTTAAAAATCTGAACTACCTATTTAGCATTTTCCACTAACTAGAAGAGCAAAGACCTTCACAGGCTCACACTCTTTTAGTTGGCTGCTGTTCTCCTGTCAACTTGTGCCAGCTTGTCCCTTTTTGCTTCCTTGGCAGCCCTGATAGTGACTATCACTGAGCTTTCCTGACTTCTGGTTTCTGATTCCTTTTGGTCACAACATCAGCAAGAGACCCATCAGTGACTGCCGTGGGGATTTGACTGCTTCCTGGATACTTTTGAACTTTCCCGACTGCCCTTTTTTGTGCTTTTTTAGAGAAGGCAGCCTAGCTGCTAGGGTTTCTCAGAAAGGAACGTGGGGTTGCATTAAGAAACGGGAAAGCTTCGCCTTGGGTCCCACTGTGGTAGATCTTGGGCCTGTAAAAGGGCAAAGTAAAGATGGTGAGAAGTTTGGCCTGGGTGAGGAAGAACATTGTGGTAGCACATAATGTTGCAAAAATTGCTCTCCCTATCCTGCAGCCAGGAAGTAGAGCAGAGCTGACAGTCCCTTTTAGGGCAGTTTCCTATGACATCACTTCCTACCAATGGATTCTCTCTACTAACATCTCCAGAAAATGGAGACCAAGCAAGTCTTTAACACCTGGTCTTTGGAGGACATTTTAGGTTCAAGCTGTCCCTCTTTATACCACCAGGACCTTGCCGTTTTGGTTGCTATCTCTGTAAAGCACTTTGAAGGCTGGTATTGCAAGGACTTTAAGTTTGTTTTGAGCAAGATTGTTTTCACAGGTAGAGTCTTCTTCCTTTTTTCTTTTGGTTTTCCGAAACAGGGTTACTCTGTATATTTTGGAGGCTGTCCTGGAACTTACTCTGTAGACCAGGCTGGCCTCAAACTCACAGAGATCCACCTGCCTCTGCCTTCCGAGTGCTGGGATTAAAGGCGTGCGCCACCACCGCCCAGCTTTTTTGGTCCTTAATGTGTATTGTTTGAGACACTAAGATTGCTTAGGAGACCTTTTTCTATTCTCTGAAGATTAGCATTGGAAATAAGATGATTTTATCGAATCTGTAACTTTACATAATATGCTATTAAACAATTTTGGGGGGATGTTTGCTTGTTTTTCTTGGTTTTCTGAGCAAGATATCATGGATTCTCAGGATGGCTTTAAACTTAATGTGTAGCCCAAGCTGGCCTCTTTGCATTTCTCTTATCTTAATGCTCTGAATCTTCCCATTGGTTCAAAGATGGGTCATCTTAGCTTATTTTTCTTAGTGTTTTAACTTTCATTGTAATTACCTTTTACTTCTTGGTTAGGAAATTTTTAAAATAGGCCAGGGTTACCCAGTGGTAAACAACTTTCTTGCATATCTAAGATCCTGTATCCATTCTCCACAACAGCAAAAGATAAATACAAATAAATAAACAATAAAATCAGTAAAATCACTGCAACTTTTAAAAGGGCCCCCTCCCTCCCTCCCTCCCTCTCTCTCTCTCTCTCTCTCTCTCTCTCTCTCTCTCTCTCTCTCTCTCTCTCTCTCTCTCTCTCTTTCTCTCTCTTCTCCCTTCTCCCTCCCTCCTCTCTTTCTTCCCCTGAGAGTCTTACTTTGTCATTCTGGCTGTTCTGGAACTTACTGTGTACACCAGGCTAGCTTCAAACTCAGAGATATGCTCCGGCCTTCAATTCTGGAATGTTGAGAGTAAGGCATGCACCTCTATTCCCAGCTAAGAAACAATTTAAAATGTTTTCAGGGGTCACTTTCAATGGGGTTGAGTTCTGAATTTCTACAATGTTCTGTTCTTCATGAACATAGAAGGTGTGATTTTTGGTGTTTTACAACTGTATTTTGTAGCGTGAGTTATTTGTTGTACACACACACTCACTTTTGAGCCCTTAATTTTTCTATAAGTAACATTATTTGCTCTCTAAATACAGACACTTTTTGTGTTCTCCTTTCTACTTTAAATTTATTATTATGTTTGTTTATTTATTTATTTATTTACTTGTTTTAAGGCAGGGCTTCTCTGTGCAGCTGTGTAGACCAGACTAAACTTGAACTCACAGAGATCCACCTGTGTCTGCCTCCTGAGTTTATTTACTTATTTTTAACATGTATGTTTTGCCTGCGTGCATGTCTGGTATTTGAGGAGGGCAGAAGAAGGCACTGGATCCCTGGAACTGGGGTTGTAGATGGTGTGAGCCACGCTGTGGGTGCTCTTAACCACTGAGCCATCTCTTCAGCTCCCCCTCTATGGTTGGTGGCCTTTGTCTCTTTATTGGATATAGATGTCGAGAGACCTCAATGCTGTGTTGAACAATAGTGGTCAAAGAGCACAACCTTGTCATGCTCAGGACCTTAAAGGAAATGGTTTCCTGCTTTTTCCATTCCTTCTGCTGCAGGCTAAAATTTTGTGGTGTATAATCATTACTGTGTGGAAATAGTCATATCTAATACATTAAGGGTTTATGTGAAGATAGGTTATTATTGTTTGTTTGTTTGCGTGTTTTCCAGACAGGGTTTCTCTGTGTAGCCCTGGATGTCCTGGAACTCACTCTGTAGATCAGGCTGGCCTTAAACTCAGAGATCCTGCCTCTTGGGTGCTGAGATTAAAAGTGTTAACCACCACCACTGTATTTTTAAAAACTGCCCTGTATACATCTATTATGGCATTCATATGGTTATTTATTGTTCAATGTGTAAATGTGATGATTGAAACTTGTGAATTTCTGTATGGTACATGTGGTGTTGTTGGGTAGTCACCAAAGAAGCCTGGTTGGACATGGGCTTAAACCAAAGAAAGTCTTTTAGCAGGCGTGGCAACCACACTGGGTATTCAGGACCCCAGTGTGGCCCAAGCCTTTTAAGCACAAAAAACATGTTCTAGGTTGACATACTTCAGGGTTAACAAGAACAGTTAGCTGGAAGTGGAGCTGCAGAAGCCAGAAAGCAGCGGTAGTACAGTTAGGTGCTCTCCCAGAACTAGGGATTGGATGGGTTAGGTCTTCGTTTACTTTTGGCTGTTGCTGTGTATGTGCTGAATTTTATGGCCTGAATGGTACTTCCATCATGGAGTCAGTTTTTGCTGAGGTCTGAGGGCTTATCATAATGGGATCCCTGGGATGAATCACTCATGATCCTTTTTAAATAATCTTTTCTTCTTTTTTCTTTTGTTTTTTGTTGTTAATGTTTTTGGGGGGGTTGTTTTATTTTATTTTGTTGAGACAGGGTGTAACAGCTCTGGCTATCCTGGAACTTACTCTGTAGATCAGGCTACCTCAAACACAGAGATACACCTGCTTATGCCTCCTGAGTACTGGGTTTCTCTGTACTGTTTTGGAGGCTGTCGGTCCAGCCTGGCCTCGAACTCACAGAGATTTGCCTGCCTCTTCCTTCCAAGTGTTGGGATTAAAGGCGTACGCTACCACCGCCCAACTTTTTCCTTCTTTTTAATCAATGGGAGGGAGTTGGGAGCAAGTGGTGTATTATATGCCATGTGTATATACATAGAGGTCACAGAATAACCATAGATTTTGGTCTGTGTCTTCCATCTTGAGATGGTGTCTCTTGTTTTTATGCTGCATATATCTGTCTAGGTGGCCTGTGAGCATGCTGGGGATTCTGTCTCCATCTCCTCTCTCCATAGGGGTGCTGGGATTACAGACTAATGTTGGCTGCTTTTTGTTTTGTTTTGTTTTGTTTTGTTTTGCTTAGTGCCATGTATCTGAAATCAGATCCTCATGCTTGCACAGACCAATGAAGTCATCTTCCCAACCCCAAATATTGGCTTTCTCAATCACTTTGGAGTTTTTCATAATTTTACTCCCCAGCCCCTGTTTATCAGTTGAGTTCTTCTTTAAAGCTTTTGACTGGTTCTCCCCCCCCCACACACAAAATATATTTAATCTACTACAAAAGCTTATCAATAATTGAAACTGACTTCTGGTTGTAGAATATTATGCAAAGATGTGTTATATTTGTTCATGCTATGGAACATTTGTTTAATGATGCAAAGATGTATTGCATTCTTAATGTTACTTTTTTTTTAACTCTGTGAAGCTGTGTTACTTTGCCTGTCTAAAATACAAAATTGGTCTAGTAAAGAGCTGAATGGCCAATAGCAAAGCAGGAGAAAGAATAGTCAGGTCTGGCAGGCAGAGAGAATAAATAGGAGGAGAAAATATCTAGAAGCAAGAGAAGGAGGACTCCAGGGGCCAGTCACCCAGCTACACAGTAAGGAATGGAGTAAGTAATTTGAAAGGTGTGTGGGATAAAGATAAAAGCTCAGAGCCAAAAGGTAGACAAGATAATTTAAGAAGAGCTGGCTAGAATTAAGCCAAGCTAAGGCCAGGTACTTATAAATAAGAATAAGCCTCCATGTATTTATTTGGGAACTGGGTAGTGGTCCCCCTAAATGGTCAAAGAGTAAAGAAAAAAAAACAACCAATAACAACTTCTAACTGGGAGTGCTTGTAGTTAGGAAAACTAAAACACATATACATACTTGTAAAGAGAAACCTTCCCGCCAGCCTGGTTCCAGAGCCACATCAGTCCCAAATAAACACACAGAAGGCTATATTAATTATGAAGCTGTTGGCCTTGTTTGCTTCTTACTGGCTAGCTCTGACTTAAGTATTTATCCCATAATTGTTAATCTAAGTATTTCTCTTACTGGAAAACTTTCCGGGCTTCCTACCCCATGGCGTTACATCTTGACTCTCTGTGTTTCTCCTTCCCAGAGTCCTCCTGGACTCCTAGTCCCACCTATCTTACTTCCCTATTGGCCAGCAGTGCTTTATTGACCTATACACAGGACTTCCCCCATCAATACTTATAACAAATGTAAGTACAACTAAAGAGTTATGAAACTCACAGAATTCTATAGATTTACAGCATGGAAGTGCCATAAATTTATCTGTAATCAGGTGTTTGGTGCTAGTCGTAAGCAACTATTAAGCCGAAGGCAGCAGAAGTGGGAGGGAATTACATAGTTTTAAGGTGTCACAATAAATATGTCTCTAAGATAGAAAAAAAGGTAATCTGAAATCTATTTAAATGACTAAGTTTTTTACTAGATCACTTACCATTTTTGGCAACTTAACCCACCATTGTAGGCAGAGTTTTTCACTGAGGCTGCTAGCCAGCTCCCAAATAACTACACAGAGACTTAATATTAATTATAAATGCTCAGTTGATAGCTTAGGATTGTTACTAACTAGCTCTTACAACTGAAATTAACCCATGTTTCTTATCTAAGTTCTGCCATGTGGTTCATGGCTTGTTACTTCATTTTCTACATGTCCTGCTTCTGTTTTCTTCAAATCATCACTTCATGTTATTTATCATGCAGTGAATGACTCTGATTATGGTATTCCAGTCAACAAAGAAAGTGAGAGTAAACTCTACCAGAAGCTTCAAAATTGTTGATCGCAGCGCCATTCATGAATTGGAGCTATTTGTTGTCTTGTAGACCTGATTCAGCATTCTTGTATCATTTGTCTATTATTTCACACTTTCAGGGCACTGCATGAACAAACCTGAGTTGATCTCCAAGTTGGAGCAAGGGCTTGGGCCTTGGAATGTAGAAGAATCCTCAGACAGGAGCTTCCCAGGTCAGTGAAGGCATGCTAAGCAAAAAAGGTCAGCAAGAAGAAAACTCATCAGTAATTGGCTATGCTGAGCTTTTTCCAGTGACTTTTATCTAAATCCATTCCTGATGAATAAGTCTCAGTTCTAGAATAAACATTAGCATAAAGAAAGTGATCAATATTAACTTGGTAAACCAGAATACCTCTAGAATAAAAGAGACATTTATACATGTTATTCAATAATAGCCCTTAATGTAAATCATCTCAACTTTCCAATCAAGGCATACACAAGCAAACTAAATTCTTAGAAACACCTGCATCTGTTTGTTTTTAGAAACAAACTCACTCATGACAACACAGACTATACTGATAGAAAATGGTATTTGAAGCAAACTAAATGTGAAAGGAATCAAAATTGGTTTTTTTCTATAATAGTTGAAGCATATAAGAAGCCAAAGAAAGTCTGTTATGAAACTGTATGAACTATTTCATTATGAAGTGATAGCAGATATAAACAAATATATGTGCCCTCAACATTTGTGTGCCAATGTTATAAATGACATGCCGCAATGTTTCAGGTAATGTCAGTATCCCACACATGAAGGGACTACATAGACAAGCCAAAAATAACACAGATGAAACTTTTGAGTTTCATTCTCAAAGCAACACATTTCTTTTACTATAAGCAGCAATACAAGGTCTTCATTCTTTTTCTACCTTCTTCTTAAAGTTTAAACAATTTTAGTCTCAGCACTCTGAATTTGTGGGTAGTCTCCTGTACATAACAAGTTTCAGGCCAGCCAGAGCTACATAGTGAGACCTTGTCTAAAAAAGTTATGACAGAGTTGCCTAGAAACTCATAGGCTACATAGACTGGGGTATGCAGTACAGAGGAAACAAGGAGAACCTGATCCAATGAGGTAAAAAAAAAAACTAACTCTGGAAATTTGTCCTCTGAGTTTTTAATCATACATACATATATACATGTTTTATGCATGCCTATATTGACTCTCACCTCACATATTAATAATGATGACGAAGATTTTAAAAGTTAAAAGCTTATACACTGTTAATAAAGTCCACTCAGGAACTTTTTTTTTTTTTTTTTGAGAAGGGGTTTCTCTGTATTGTTTTGGAGCCTTTCCTGGAACTCACTCGGTAGACCAGGCTTGGTCTCAAACTCACAGAGATCCACCTGCCTCTGCCTCCTGAGTGCTGGGATTAAAGGTGTGCGACACCACCGCCCGGCCATTCAGGAACTTTTTTGTTTGGTAGGTTTCCTTTGCCTGTCTATAGTCATGGTGGAATTATAGTAAGGACAGAGTATATAAACCTGTAGGCCTCTGTATACTAAGAAATTACTCATAAGAGCCATGGTATGGTAGTATTGCCCCGTATGCTCATCATCACACGTAGAGAGGTTTGTCTATAAAAAGTGTGTTACTCAGCCATCAATAATTGTCCATGATCATCCAGAAGTGCACCTTATTATCGAGTTAAATGAAGTAAGTTAGAATTGAAATAGAAAATATACAGTTTGTATCATACACTGAATATAGAACTAAAGTCAAGAAAGTAAACTGGGTAGATTTAATCAGAGTAATGGACCAGTTGATGGGAAAGAATGGGAGAGTGTGTTGTACAATTATTTTGTGGTTAAGTGAGGTTTTAAAAGTTTTCATTTGAGGGTGTTGTGGTGTGTATCCCTTTAATCCCAGCACTTGGGAGGCAGAAGCAGGTGGCTAGTCTGGTCTGTAAGCAAGTTCTAGGTCACCTCGAGTTACCAAATGAGGCCCTGTCTCCAGCATGTATCAATTTTTCATTGAAAAATTGTCAGCTATACACAGATAAATACACTGTAATAATAAACTGCTAGTAACTATTGATTTGTTTTGTTTTTTGAGACAGGATTTTTCTGTATAACAGTCCTAGCTATCCTGGATCTAGTTCTGTAAACCAGGCTGGCCTTGAACTCACAGAGATCCACCTGCCTCTGCTTCCTGAGTGCTGTGATTAAAGGTGTGCGCCACCACTGCCCAGCAGCTATTTAATTTTCATGAAGGTGTTTACTGTTATTTTAGAAGGTGGAGGAGTTATTTAAAACATACATTAAAGAGAGAATTTGGGAGAAGGTATCTTTTACTTTTGGAGGAAGATGCTTTGCCTCACAAAACCCATGGAACATTCTATTGCTTTTACCTAGTGTGATGTAAACCTTTTAAACACATATATGTAGGAATCATTTCCCTAACATGTATTCCTACTTAGGAGAGAGAACATTTGTTTATGCCTGCATCCTATATATAACTACTTAAAAATAAAATAAATTTTATTTCACATGAAAGAGGAATGCTACAGATGATAGTATATGTATAGTTAGTATCATAGAGAAATGGAGCAACCAGGATGTAGCATATGAAATTACTCTTGAAACCCACAGCAGAGAAAGGTAAATAACTTGTCTTTGTGTTGTACCAGAGGAAAATGTGACAGTTAAAGACATGATTGAGCATATAGTGTTTGCTAGTCTCATTTGTTAAACAAATTCATGAAGTACTAAAATATTTACACTCGTTACTAGTCAATATTATGTTATAACTTCTATGAATAAAAAAAAGCCCACTTCATTTTAGAATTGCATCAAAAGACTAAAGTGTGATTCATGGATAATCTAATTTCAGGTCTTTCTATATTGACTGCCCCAACTGTGACCAACCAGGAAAATCACAAGGTGCATTTGTGGCAAGTTGAAACTACTGAATCCAAGGCATCCAGTGAAAAGATTGTAAGTAAAACATTCAACTTGGACACTTAGCAATTTAAACCTCACCATAAAGAGGGGAACCTACTATCCATAAGGATTTGATTAGGCTGGCATGATGGGTCAGTTGGTAGCATACTGACTTATGAGCATGAAGACCTAAGTTTGTTCTCCAGAACCCAGATAAAAAGCATAGAGTGGCTGGGTTTTGGTGGTGCACGCCTTTAATTCCAGCACTCGGGAGGCAGAGGCAGGTGGATCTCTGTGAGTTCGAGGCCAGCCTGGTCTACAGAGCGAGTTCCAGGACAGACTCCAAAGCCACAGAGAAACCCTGTCATGCAAAAAAACAAAAAACAAAAACAACAACAAAAAATAGTGGGTAGTATCACTTAAGTGCATTTGCAATATTTACTGAATTTACCATAAATATGTTTATGCATCAGACACATTGAATTAGCTTAGAATGATATTCTTGGTCAGATATACTAAAGATCTTTGATGTTATGGGGAAGATATGCAGGATGCAAGAAAGGTTTGCCAATTGCATGAAAAATCTTGAGTTATTCTCTACTCTATAGTTTATGAAGCTAAATATCAAGAAACAGTACATTCTGTATATCACACTGGCCTTAAATTCACAGAGATCCGCCTGCCTCTACCTCCCAAATGCTGGGATTAAAGATGTGCGCCACCACCACCCAGCTGACACTAACCACTATTAATATATTTGGAATTCTGTGATATAAAAGCAAACCCAATAAATGACAAAGTACATATGTCTGAGAAATATAAATATGACTGGGGGAAGTCATACTTCTTAGAACCTCAAGACATAAGCCAGGAAAAAGACCTCTGAAGGTATAAGAAATATAACAATTCTTTTATTTGAAGGCAGAGCTAAAGAAGCAACAGAAGATTCATCAGAGGTCAAGATCCTGTGAAACTAAAGCATGTGGGAAGACATTTTTCCAGAAATCACAGTGCACTGGGAATCAAAAGTCTCATACGTGTAAGAAAACTCTCAGTTATAAGTCAACTGTCGATAAAGATCAGAGACTTCATAAAGAAGAGATAAACTGTGGGTGTGAGAAATGCAGGAAAGCTTTCTTCCAGAACTCACATGTTACAGTGTGTCAGGAAACACCTACAGATGCGAAGCTTTGTGAACATACAGAATGCAGAAAGTCTTCCTCCTGCAACTCAGAACCTCCTAGTCATCACAGAGCTCATACAAGTGAGAGGCCCTATGAGTGTACAGAATGTGGGAAAGCTTTCTCTCACAAGTCGTACTGCACTCAACATCAGAAAATTCACAGAGGTAAGAAGCCCTATGAGTGTCCAAAATGTGGAATAGGCTTCTACACTAAGGGAAAACTTACTCTACATCAGATAATTCACACAGGTGAGAAGCCCTATGAATGTACAAGATGTGGGAAAGTGTTCTCCCTCAAGTCTTACCTCACTCAACATCAGAAAATTCACACAGGCAGGAAGCCTCATGAATGTGCAGAATGTGGGAAAGCCTTCTACCGATTAGCACACCTTACTTTGCATCAGAGAACTCATACAAACGAGAAGCCTTATGATTGTACAAAATGCCAGAAGTCCTTCTACTGCCAATCACAGCTTACTGTACATCAGCGAACGCATACAGGTGAGAAGCCTTTTAAGTGCATGGATTGTGGGAAATCTTTCTACCATAAGTCACACCTAACTCGACATCAGAGAATTCACACAGATGAGAAGAAGCCCTTTGAATGTACAGAATGTGAGAGAGCCTTCTACTCCAAGTCAGAGCTCACCGTGCATCAAAGGTCTCACACAGGTGAGAAGCCCTATGGATGTACGGAATGTGGGAAGTCATTTTACCAGAAGTCAACACTCATTCTTCATCAGAGGAGTCATATAGGTGAGAAGCCATATGAGTGTACAGACTGTGGGAAAGTTTTCTATTGCAAATCACATCTCACTCTACATCAGACAATACATACAGATACGCACCCATATGTGTGTCCAGAATGTGGGAAATGTTTCTATTACAAGTCACAACTCATTGTACATGGACGAACTCACACAGGTGATAAGCCCTATGAATGTACAGAATGTGGGAAAGCTTTCTCCCGCAAGCCACACCTCACTCGACATCAAGGCACTCACACAGGTAAGAATGGTTCCAGTATAAAAAGTGTAGAAACGCCTTCTGCTGCAGGTCACCACTCACTGGACACAAGGGGACACACACATGTGGCAGGCATTTTAAAGGAGAGGAATGCATAATGGCTTTCTACTTCAAGTTATAGTAACAGTGGACAACTCAGATAAGTCCTGAGAATTGAAAGAATGAGAAAGAGTCACAATCAAGAATGAATCTGAATAGGAAATGAGAATGAATTTGAATAGGAATCCTATGAAGCTGGGCTGTGGTGGTGCACACTTTTAATCCCAGAACTGGGGGGAGGGAAGTGCAGGTGGATCTCTGAGTTCAAGGCTAGCCTGATCTACAAAGTGACAGGCTCCAAAGTTACAGAGAAACCCTGTCTCAAAGGAAAAAAAAACCGAGAGAAAGATGAAATTCTGTAATGTAAAGTGCATGGTAATTCATGCATCAGAGAACATAAACAGACCAGAAACCCTGCGAATGTTTGGAGCGATGCTTAGCTTTCTCTAAGTCATCACTTAGGGCACATTAGTGCCTTCATACAGACAAGAAACCTTACAGATGTAGAGTGAAGAAATTCATTCTCAAGTCCTACCTGCCCAGCATGAGAGGCCACATGGATGAGAATAAGTATTGAGATTTTTTTTTATCATTTATTGAAAACTAAAACTCAGGAATAAATATTATGGAATAAACATGAGAAATCCATAGAGAGACCGAGAAACAATCATCCCTTTCTACTTAATCTAAGAGCACACAACCTCTTGGCCCCGCCTCTTCCTTCCCTGTGTGCCTCTCTCTCCTCTTAGTTAGCCAGCATCTAGTCAGCTGAATGTGGACTTCACCCTCCGAACTGAGGTTGGCTGTATGTGGTGGTCTTGGAGCAATCAACATGAGCAAATTTCCACCAACAGAGGAGCACAGAAAAACTTAGTAGACCCATTAATCTTCACTTGAGAACAGAGCATGCTGGCAAGTCAGAAGACTGATAGATTCAAGGATTGTGACATCCGCGAGTAAGGAATTCTGTATATAAGAAAAGTCATACATGTTAAAACCTAGAAATTTAAGGAATGTCACCCAAGTCTCATCAGAATCTTTTAATATATATATATATATACATGAAGATTGATTCAAGATGGTGGTGGGTGCCAACACTGGTAGGACCACAGAGCAGCTTGTATGGTGGGTCCTCGGTTCCCTCTTGGCACCTGGTCTGCAGCATGGACCTGCCTTTGCTCCTGGACTGCCAAGGACTGCAGTCAAGATGATCATACTGAGTGAGCTTTCTCCAAGGGCAGAAAGATGTACAGCGACCTGGAACTCTATTGGATCCTGCCCTGGACACCCTAACTTTGGGCAACAGCAGGGGATCTGAGACAAGTCTTAACAATAAATAGTCCAGGATTTTTGGTGCTTCAGAACCAGAGATCTTGAACCAGACCAATGATTCATTGCAATAAGTGTTTGCATACAAGCCATTTGAACAAAAAATATATTGTGTGCCACACTGCAGTTTTCAGTTGCCCTGACCAGCAGGGCACAACGGGTTTGAGCCCATGGGAACCGGGAATGAATAAGACAAGAGACACAAGAGAGATGGACAGCAAGACAGACCTTCAGATCAAGCTGCCATGTGTCGCGACCACCCTCGACCAGCAAGAATGACGCAGCAATGAGGAGTCTTCTTCTCACGGTTTATTCGGGAAAACTTGCTTACAGGGAGTGGCCCTGACCCCAGGAAGTCAGGGCTTAATATACTCAGCGATAGCCAATCAGCTACACATAGGTGGCACGCTAGGATAGGTCGTCACCAAGCAGATCTAGAAGGGTACGTGGCCTTACTCCTAATAAGGAGTTGTTTACTTACTGAGAGCACTCGCTGTACGGCTGGCGGAATGCGGAAACCGGCGCCATCTTATAGGTGCAGTACTCTGCAGCTCCCAACATTTCCCCCTTTTTGTTTTTATATAAGAGGAGTAGCCGTATCTATCTGTTATCAGATTTCAGTCATCTCTGTCTCATGTTCAACCCCAGTGTCCCTATCTTACCCGTCATAAAGTCTCTATGTCGCCCTCAGAGGCTCATGTCTTAGGTTGAAGGGAACACTTTCATTTTGCAAGAAGGGTAGATGCCTGTCATTGAGCATGACTGAGTCGGATACGTATCACTCATCAAAGGCGAGACAGACACCTATTTGTCTGTCAGCATGAATAACCATGCTTGAGGGGATTGTCACCACAGGCAGACAAAAATGGCTAACAACGTCATGGAAAGCATAACACCCATGCCAGCCCATTCCTTAATATAACTAAAAGCTTACTTAAGCTTTGACAGTGGACATCTCCAAGCGCATAGCATTCAGGGAAATAATCTGAGTAGTCAAGGTATCCATCAGGTTTTCAAACTCTTTACTCCAATTCCCCCGGAGGTATTCACTCAATTACCAGCTCAGGTTACTATTTTTTGTGAAGTTCTCAGCCACCCTGGAGGTAATACACAAAGAAGAGAGGGAATGAATACATCCTAAGTTGGTCAATATTACCAACTCATCCACCTGTTCTTGCAGAAGATCCACTCTTTGATTTACTGTCAAGATGCCAGCTTTCAAGTGACCATCAATAGATTTCAAAGTGGTCAATGTGGAGGCCATCTTCTCCACAATTTCATTAACTGTCTCAGCAGTTTGAGTTGTCACAACCATGGCAACGGCAGCTGTCGTCGCCGTTGCGGTGGACACAGCTATTGCTGTGACTAGGGCCGCCGTTATCCCAAAACCCCTTTTTGTTCTGAGCAGGTGAGAGATTGGGAAAGTCCCAGTATCTACTTTGACTGGGATAGGAACATATGTGGGAACTCTCATTACCACAGCTGTATTATAAGTACCATTCCAGCACTGACTTGAGATGCAGGCTGCCTCAGATGTATTACAAGAGACCGTGTCTCCTGTGGCATTGGTGACATTAGCCAGCAAAAAGAAGAATGGTGCTTTTAAGCACACTGGACTGGCAGGAACAGTAAAATTGTTCATTATTTTATTTATAGTAACATTCTTAAGAACACCCTTCGGGTCTCTAGTAGCAGAGATGTTAAGGAGCCGAACAGACAAATTTTGAAGAACAGCAAAAGGTTCTAGGGATGTGAAGGCTCCCCATTCATTAGATAGTACCCATTGAAACCAGGGCCAAGTATTTTTCTTACTTGTCTTTTGATTAGTCTGATTGGCAAGGTTGAAATAATATTTGCCTAAAGGAGGGGAAAACTCAAACCCTGGCGCGATCTGCCTAGCCTTATGGTCTGGGCTTTGGCAGGGCGTCCATTGAGGAGGGTACCCTAGATTGGGGGCACAATAGGGTAATACTTGACGGGTGGTGGAATTCCCTAGTCCAAAGCGTGAGTTCGAGGGTCGGAGCACCTCATCAGCATTAGTAGGGTAGTAATGTTCATAGCATTACTACCTCCATTGCCATTGCCTGAGCCCGAGGAAGCACCGGCACTTACTTGACTTAACACTTCATTGAGAATTGCAACAGGAATATGATTCTGACTCAGGGGATCAAGCCAATTGCCAACCAAGCCATTTTTCAACCATATGCATGGATTAGAATTATTTATGAGGGAAAAGCATAAGGCTCCTTGAAGAAAAACATTGGTTGCATTATATATAGTCTTGCTGGGATCTAAATTCACGCAGGGCAAACCTAATTCACAACTAGTGGAAAAGAAGACAGGCAAGACCTTAGACATAGAATGAACAGGTAAGGGAATTGGCCACGTTTTTCTATGGCCCACAAAATTTGTTCATTGGCCTGAATCATCAGCGGGGATGTCAGGGCCATCATCATCAACAGGAACATGATCGGAGGCTTCAACTTGCTTGTTGCACTGCCTCGTTAGTTTCTCTGGGATCCACACTGGATCTTGTTGATCCTGGGGAAAAAACACAAACAGCACCTCTCGCCCATGGTAACACTGGGTCTGGTCCATGCCATAGTCCTGTGATGACATCTTTCCATTTGACATACCCCTTCTCCGCAGGGGTCTGATTCTGATGCCTACCTGCAGCAGACAGACCTTGAACATCCAAATTTTAAAAAAAATTAAGGTAAAGAGAGCTAAGGATATTTGTTCCTTTGGTGTTCTACCATGGCCTATTCCCCCTTTTTGTTTTAATAAACATTCTTTCAATGTGCGATGAGCTCTTTCAACTATTCCTTGTCCTTGGGGTTTATAGGGTAGGCCGTGGTTTAATTGAATCTCCATCTGTTTACAAAATGATTGGAAATACTGAGCCGTGTAGGCCGGTCCATTATCTGTTTTCAATTGCTGTGGTTTACCCCAGGCAGCCAATGCCTCAAGGCAATGCCCAATGACATTGCAAGCCTTTTCTCCACTCATAGGCGTAGTGTGAATAATGCCTGAACATGTGTCCACGGACACGTGAATGTATTTAAGATTCCCAAACCCAGAAAAATGAGTGACATTCATCTGCCAAATCTTCAAGGGTAGTAACCCTCTGGGATTAACTCCCACACCAGGGGCTTGCAAGAATGTTACACAATGTTGACAATTCAATACTATCTGTCTAGCTTCTGCTCGGGATAGCAGAAATCTTTGCTGTAAAGTTTTTGCAGATACATGAAATTGTTTATGAAATTGCTGTGCTTGCTCTGCAGGGGAAGAAAAAAAGGCATATTCTCTTCTAGTGCACAAATCTACAGCTTCATTGCCTTTTGATATAGGTCCTGGCAAGTTAGTATGAGCCCTAATATGCTGTATAAAAACTTTCTGATCGCGATGCCAAATCAACCTCTGCAACTCCTGTAGGAGCTTGCAAACTGTACTGTTTGGTTTAATAGATCCTGCAACCTCCAGGGCTCTAACAGCATTCACAACATATGCCGAATCAGAAAATCAGATTAAAGGGAAACGGGCAATTTCTAAATACTTCAAGAACAATTTTACACTCAATAATCTGGGGGGGAACTAGGTGGATACTGAAATTGTATTGGATCCTGATGTTCTATCATATAAGCCCCGCAGCCTGTCTTCGACCCATCAGTGAAAATGTTTACGGCTCCAGGAATAGGAGCAGTTGCAGTCATCTTAGGAAAAATGACTGGGTGTTCCTTAAAAAATGACATTAAAGGGTGCTTTGGATCATGATTATCTATTTCTCCTGAATATCCACAGCGTAGAATGGCCCATTCATCTACTGTCCCACAAAGGACCCTAACTTGTTGAGCTGTATATGGGATTATGATCTTACTCGGTATCCTCCCAAAGTATTAGAGACATTGTTGTATTCCCTTTTGTGCTAATTCTGCAATCGCTGTTGGAAAATGCTCAACAGTTTTTCCCGTGGAGGATTGGGAATGAGTCCATAGCAATGGGCCATCTTGCCATAAGGCAGTGGGCTGAGAAAATGTTGAAAGCACACACAAAAGAATATCCATGTTTTCTCGCTGGCGTTTAAGGCTGGCATTTTGTAATTCTGTCTCTACTTTCTTTAGTGTTTCTCGGGCTTCAGTGGTTAACTGCCTAGGTGAATCTAAAGCTGAGTCCCCATTGAGGATGTTATACAATGGCTTTAACTCATAATTTGGTAATTTCAAATAACACTTGATCCAATTTATATCTCCTAGCAACTTTTGAAAATCATTAAGGGTTCTCAAATTATCTTTTCTAATCTCTATCTTCTGTGGGATAACTGCATGAGGGAAAGTCTTAGCCCCTAGATAATTAATAACAGTGTTTCTTTGTACCTTTTCTGAAGCTATGACTAAGCTACATATCTCAAGTAATTTCACCAATTCTACTTATGACTTGTTGAGCGTTTCTTCATCCTTAGCAGCCAATTGAATGTCATATAATGGATACATCTAATCTTTGGAAACTCCTCCCTTAAAGGGGCGATAGCCTCCGCAACAAACAATTGACACATAGTTGGACTATTGGTCATTCCCTGTGGCAGCATTACCCATTTGTATCTCAAATCGGGCTGCTCATGATTACATGAATGCAATGTGAATGCAAAGCGCTTTGAATCTTTGGCACATAAAGGTATAGAAGAGAAACAATCCTTAATACCTATAGAAATAATAGGCCAGGCTGCGGGCAAAGAGGTTAAATGTGGAAGGCCGTGTTGTACTGGGTCCATAATTTGCATCTGCTGATTAATAGCTCTAAGATCCTGAAGCAATCTCCACTTGCCAGAACTTAATTACAAAGATGGGAGTATTCCATGGTGACACAGAGAGCTTTATATGTCCCAAATTCAGCTGTTCTTGCACTAGAGTTCTGGCAGCCTCCAGCTTTTCAGAGGAGAGTGGCAACTGGGGAACCCATACTGGCTCCTCCGTTTTCCAGGTAATGGGAATACCTCCCCCAGTGGCCCCGAGGAAAAACCCAAACCTAGGTTCTTTGTTCTTTGCTGTGGAATAAAGGGACTAGTACAACCGTGCAGATGTCTTCCGAGACCCCGACCTGGGATGTATCCCATTCCTTTCATGATGTTTTGAGATGTCTTGGAATATTCATTGGTGAGCTTCAAACCCATGTTTTTAGTAAGTCTCTACCTCACAGTGAAGTTGGTAACTCTAATACATAAGGCTGAAATGTCCCAGAGTGCTCCTCCTGATCTCTCCAAGACACTGATGTCAGGGGCCTTAGCATAGCCTAACCCTTGTAAAGTTTGGTAGGAGAGTTGTATAGGCCAGCCAGGAGGCCAATCTTTGCTGGCTATGATGCTCTTATCACACCCAGAATCTAATAAACCTAGAATTCTCTTACCATCTACTAGTAATTTTAAAGTTGGGCGCTGGTTGAGATCTAGGGCAAGGAAGGTCAAGTTTGACCCTATATTGTGACATCACTATACTGCACTATGACATCACAATTATATATTGGAACATCACTAGACTGAACTGTGGCAGCACAATTAAACATTGTGATATCACTATTCTGCACACTCATATCAAAATTACACATTGTGACATCACTATACTGTACTATTACATCACGATTCTACAATGTGACCCGTCTATACTGCACTATGACATCCAAATTATACATTCTGACATCACTATACTGAACTATGACATCACAATTACACATTGTGACATCACCATACTGCACAGTCATATCACAATTACACATTGTGAGATCACTATACTGCACTGTGACATCACAATTATACATTGTGACATCACTGTACTGCACTATGACTACATGATACACATTGTGACATCAATATGCTGCACTATGACATCATAATTACTGTGATATCACTGTACTGCACTATGATGTCAAAATTATACAGAGTGACATCACTATACTGCACAATGACATCACAATTAAACATTGTGACATCAATATACTGAACACTGACATCACAATAATACATTGTGACATCACTATGGAGCACTATGACATCACTCTTCCATTGTGTCATCACTATACTTCACTATGACATCAAAATTATACGTGTGACATCAATACACTGCACTATGACATCAAAATTATGCATTTTGGCATCACTATCCTGCAATATGACATCACAATTATACATTGTGACATCACTATACTGCACTTTGACATCACAATACTGCATTGTGACATCAATATACTGTACTATTATATAACAGTTATACATTGTGACATCAATATACTGACCTATGGCATCAGAATTCTACATTGTGACATCAATATACTGCACTATAACATCATGATTACTCATTCTTACATCACTATACTGCACTATGACATCATAATTATAAATTGTGATGTCACTATACTGCACTATAACAATACAATTACACATTGTGACATCACGATACTGCACTATTACATCATAATTATAAATAGTGATGACACTATACTGCACTATAACATCTCAATTGCACATTGTGACATCACAATATTGCACTATGACTTCAAAATTATACAATGTGATGTCACCATACTGCACTATAATATCACAATTACACATTGTGACATCACTATACTGCACTGTGAAATCACAATTATGCATTGTGACATCACTCTACTGTACCATGACATCAAAATTCTACATTATGACATCAATATTCTGCACTATGACATCAAAAGTATACATTGTGACATCACTATACTGCACTGTGACATCAAAAGTATTCATTGTGACATCGCTATACTGCACTGTGAAATCACAATTATATATTTTGACATCACTATACTGTACAATGACATAACAATTATACATTTTTATGTCACTATACTGCAATATGACATCACAATTACACATTGTTACGTCACTATACTGCACTGTGAAATCACAAATATTTATTGTGACATCACTATACTGCACTATGACATCAAAAGTATACATTGTGACATCAATATACTGCACTGTGACATCAAAATTATACATAGTGACATCACTATACTGCACTGTGACATCACAATTACACATTGTGACATCACTATACTGCACTTAACATCACAATTATACATTGTGATGTCACTATACTGCACTTAACATCACAATTATACATTGTGATGTCACTATACTGCACTGTGAAATCACAATTATACATTTTGATCTCACTATATTGCACTATAAAATAATGTATTGTGACATCACTAGACTGTACTATGACATCACAATTATACTTTGTGTCATCATTATCCAATACTATGACATCACCATTATACATTGTGACATCACTATACTGGCCAGTGACATCAAAATTATACATAGTGACATCACTATACTTCACTATGCCATCACAATTACACATTGTGACATCACTATGGTGACCTGTAACATCGCAATTACACATTGTGACATCACTATACTGTACTACGACATTACAATTCTACATTGTGACATCAATATACTGCACTATATTATCACAATTACAAATTGTGATCATTATACTGCACAGTGTCATCACAATTATACATTTTGACCTCACTATACTGCACTATAACATAATGCATTATGACATCATATACTGCACTATGACATCACAATTACACATTATAACATCACTATACTGCACTATGACATCACAATTATACATTATGACATCAGTATACTGCACTATGACAAACAGTTATACATTGTGACCTCAATATTCTACATTGTGACATTACAGTTATACATAGTGACATCACTGTAGTGCACAATGACATCACAATTATATATTGTGATATCAGTATAGTGCACTATGACAAAACAATTATACATTTTGACCTCACTATTCTACACAGTGACATTACAGTTATACATTCTGACATCACAATCCTGCACTATAACATCACAATTACATATTGTGACTTTACTATAGACCACTATGACATCACAATTAAACATTGTAACATCACTATACTGCATTATGACATCACAATTATACATTGTGACATCACTATCCTGAAATTAACATCAAAATGATATATTGTGACATCACTATACTGCACTGTGACATCACAATGATACATTGTGACATCACTATGGAGTACTGTGGTTTCACAATTATGCATTGAGACATCACTCTACTGCACTATGACAACAAATTTATACATTGTGATCTCACAATACTGCACTGTGACATCACAGTTATACATTGTGACATCATAAACTGTACTATGACATCATAATTATACATTGTGATGTCTCTATACTGCAGTATAACATCAAAATTACACATGATAGCATCACTATACTGCCCTATGACATCACAATTACACATTATGACATCACTATACTGCACTATGACATCACAATTATACATTGTGACATCAGTATACTGCACTATGACTACACAATTATACATTGTGACATCAGCTTCTAACCCATGTTTTTTAGTAAGTCTCTACCCAACAGTGAAATTGGTAACTCTAATATGTAAGGCTGAAATGTCCCAGAGTGCCCCTCCTGATCTCTCCAAGACAACTGTCAGGCACTGATGTCAGGGGCCTTAGCATAGCCTAACCCTTGTAAAGTTTGGGAGGAGAGTTGTATAGGCCAGCCAGGAGGCCAGTCTTTGGTGGCTGTGATGCTCTTGTCAGCTCCAGAATCTAATAAACCTAGAATTCTCTCACCATGTACTAGTAATTCTAAAGTTGGGCGCTGGTCGAGATCTAGGGCAAGGAAGGTCAAGTTTGATCCCATGGAACCAAAACCTCCTTCTCCCCTCTCCCTGGTTTGAGCTGGAAATTTATTATGTAGGCATGGCAGAAGCAGCAGCTGTGCTATCCTGTCTCCAGGAGAAATGGCAGTAATCCCTTTAAGGGATTCTACCATAATCTTTACCACACATGTAATCAGGATCTATCACTCCTGGATGTACTTGTAGCCCTTTTACGGTTGCAGATGATCTTCCTAGAAGCAGGCCCACTGTACCAGGCTCAAGGGGTCCTTTAAAGTCAGTGTCTACAAGTTGGATTCCCATCCTGGGTGTTAACACGAGTCTGGTGGTGGAGCATAAGTCCAGCCCCGCAGAGCCTGAGGTGGCTCTCCTCGGTCCCTCGGATATTGAAGAGAGGGCCAGGTTTTGGGGTTCTGCTCTTGGGCTTGATTCTCCATGGCCCCATATATTTGCAGGCCCTGGGGTTGTGGGCCCCGCTGTCCATTTTTTGGACCAGCTCCTCCATATCCCTGAGCAAAAGGCTGTCTGTTAATGTCTTTCACTGATCTACAGGCATTAGCCCAATGATTTCCTTTCTTGCACCTAGGGCACAACCCCTGCTTAGGCCGCTGGGTGGAGCCACTGCCTCTGTTACTACTTCCTCTTTCAGGGCATTGCCTTTTAAAGTGTCCTTGTTTGCCACAGTTGAAACAGGCCCCTGCATTTCCTCCTTTCTTAGTTAGCTGCATTACCGCACAAGCTAGGCCTGCATTGGTCAGTGGACCTCCTAACTCTACAGACCTTCATCCAGATTTCAAGGCCTTTACCTTTATATGGGGTTATAGCAGCCTTACACTCCTTTGTGCACTGTTCATAAACCAACTGCTTAATCAATGGCATAGCAGTATCTGGATCCCCAAACACTCTTCCTGCAACTTCTACCATTCTAGCCACAAAATATGAGAAGGGTTCTATAGGGCCTTGTAATATCTTTGTAAGGTTTCTACTGACTTCACTTCTATTGGGCAGAGACCTCCAAGCCCTAATGGCT
The DNA here is from genome assembly GCF_017639785.1 of Mesocricetus auratus. NCBI lineage: Eukaryota > Metazoa > Chordata > Mammalia > Rodentia > Cricetidae > Mesocricetus > Mesocricetus auratus. The sequence goes on along the minus strand of NW_024429203.1, from coordinate 2,507,154 downwards.
ATTTGGTTAACCTGATCATACACTTGAGAGGGATATCCTGTTTGTTGTTGCGCAAAACGACCTTGACCAAGTAACATGTCTACATCCCAGGCAGGGTTACCATCCGCGTGGTTATCCGCACCTTGATCATTGGCAAATTCAATTTGGAAAGCTCTCCAATCTAAATATTTTCCTGGTGATGGACAAGCTCTTACCAAATTCATCCAATTGCCAGGTGTCATGCAGAAGCGATTAAGTGCTTCCACCTGGATAATTGTAAAAGCCGCCGTCACCCCATAGGTGCATACTGACTCTGCCAGGGCTTTGACTATTTTAAAGTCAAGCGGCTCATGATATCTCTGTTGGTTACCATCCTGGAAAACTGGATAAGCCAGTGGCCGAGTAATCTGAAACTCGGCACGAACTGTGCACCACACTTCCGGGCAGAAAGTATTGCAACCAGGAACTTGTAGTACCTCTGGTGAACAGTAGGGTGGAGGAGCGGTAGGGTGGTGCCCTTGCTTTGCAGTCGCCATTTTAGGGTGCTGCGTCTCCGGCGTTCTTAAAGAATATTTTCTCGACAATCTCTTCCTCTTCATCCTTCGCGAGGTCCTCCTCTGTTTCTGAATCTTCCCACGATTCTTCTAATTCTTTCCTCAGCTCCCTTGAGGGATAGATTTGTTTCCTTTTCCCTTTCTGTTTCTTCTTCCTAACCTCACCTTCTGATTGTTCTAATCTTTCTTCCTGGAGCATATCGAGGGCAACCTGTCCTTTCTCTATAGCCTATTTGTTCCCCTCTTGATCCTCCAGACAAGTGCATATCAGCCGCCATACTGGCCGAATACATGGTTTCAGTGTTCCTTTTTTCCAAGCAAACTCCAGGTCTTTCCCCAGCTTATCCCAGCTAGCCACAGAGAGGTTCCCTGAAACTGGGAACCAGGGTGCAATGGCATCGCATTCACTCAAAAACCTCTGCAACGTGGCTTTGCTTAAGTTTAGATTTTTAGAAAGAAGCAGCTCTTGAAGAGCCAGAAAAATTGGATGCGATTGTGACGACCCCATTATGCCTTTTTGAAGTCTACTCTTTTAGTCGGTGTGCTCCGAAGGTGTGCAAGTTGGATAACAGCACCAAAAGACAAGAGCCCACACTACAATGTTAAACATTAGCCAAATTATCACCACAAAAGCGGGGTCCATTTGCTTTACTCTCACTCTGCAAACTAAAGCAGATGCGAGGTCTTTTACTTTCAGTTCGTCTTAGCGGTGAACTGTCTTGCTCCTAACCAGAGACCTTATTGCTCCTAACCGGAGACCTTATTGCTCCTAACCAGAGACCTTATCGCTCCTAACTGGAGACCTTATTGCTCCTAAGCGGAGACCTTGTTGCCTCTTTACCGAGGTCCTTATTGTCCCGCTTACCACTGGAACTTACCAGTACTGCCCCGATTGTGCGAAGTTCTGATGTCCCCATACGGGCCACCACTTTGTCGCGACCACCCTCGACCAGCAAGAATGACGCGGCAACAAGGAATCTTCTCACGGTTTATTCGGGAAAACTTGCTTACAGGGAGTGGCCCCGACCCCAGGAAGTCGGGGCTTAATATACTCAGCGATAGCCAATCAACTATACCCAGGTGGCACACTAGGATAGGTCGTCACCAAGCAGATCTAGAAGGGTACGTGGCCTTACTCCTAATAAGGAGTTGTTTACTTACTGAGAGCACTCGCCGTTGGGCTGGCGGAATGCGGAAACCGGCGCCATCCTATAGGTGCAGTAATCTGCAGCTCCCAGCAGCCATGTAATGAAAGTTCTGTACAGGCTTAAATAGGGTAATGTGGCATTGGCCATGGGAAGGAGGTTGTTAGACCATAGACACTGGGAAGTGAGGCAGGGGGCTGTTAGGGGCAGGGAGCATAGGGAGCATTTGATATTCGATGGGCAGGAGATTTCATCAGGGACTGCAGGTGTTAACAAAGTATTGTTAAGTGATGGGTTATCTCTATGGCACCAGGCCATCTGTGGGAAGGCGCCTGAGTTTTGGGAAGTGCCTTCAGGTAAGAAGTAGATCCTTGACCTGGTCCCCTACATCAGTGCACTATGTTTTGGGTTTTTTTTTTTTTTGGTTTTTTTTTTTTTTTTTTTTCGAGACAGGGTTTCTCTGTATTGTTTTGGAGGCTGTCCTGGAACTAGATCTGTAGACCAGGCTGGCCTCGAACTCACAGAGATCCGCCTGCCTCTGCCTCCCAAGTGCTGGGATTAAAGGCGTGCGCCACCAACGCCCGGCCACATCAGTGCACTTTGATGAATTAAGTTTCGATGGAGACGCAGGAAGGATGTGGGATGGAGCTGCCTGTGAAGAGACACTGAACTAGAGACACAGATGTATCGACAGGAGTGACAGAACATCATGTCATTGTCAAATTGGGTCAGCATGGTGGTGAGTGTAGGCTCTGCCCCCGAACATGTTGTCCCACAACCACCTGGCTCTGAGCATCATCACAATATCCATAGAGATTGGTTTATTTTCTGGAATATGGCCTTCTCAAAAGTCCTCCATAGTCAATGCTGCTACCAGAGGCCTTGTTGCTGTATGTGATCTGTGCTACAGCTATGGCCATGCTGGTGCCTGTGGTCTGGACTGATGCTCTAGGCTGTGTTAATGCCTTTGGACTGTATTGCTACAAGAGACCATATGAATGTCCATGGCCCATGCTCCCACTGCAGAGGCCATGTTAATGTTTGTGGTCTATATTCCTGCTGGAGTCCAAGTTCATATACATGGTTCATGCAACCATCAGAGGTCATGTTGGTCTCCATGGTCCGTACTTTCACCTGAGACCATGCTGATTTTCTTGGTCTATATTACTGCCCAAAGACAAGTGGATGTCTGGAATGGGCTGCTGCCTGAGGCCATGTTGATGTTTTTGGTCAATGTCAACACCAGATGTCAGTGGTCTGAGCTCTTGTTGGAGGTCATGTTGATGTCCATGGTCTGCTCCACCACAGGGGGCCATGTTGCTGTACATGGTCAATGTTGTCCCCAGAGACCATGTTGATGTTTTGTCCATGCTACTGAGGGCCATGTTGGAGTTTGTGATCAGGGTTGCCACAGGAGACCTTATTGATGTCTTGGTTTCTGTGCTGCAACCTAGGGGGCTGTGTTGAAGTCTGAAGCCACCAGAAGCCATGATGAGGTCTTGGTCTGTGCTGCCTCCAGGGACCATATTGAGGTCCATCTTCCATTGTGCAGCCAGAGGCCATGTGGATTATCCATGGTCAGTGCTGCCTCTGGAAACCATGTTAATGTCCATGATCCTTGCTGGAACCTAGTTGATGTTCCTGGTCCATGCTGCCACAGGGAGGCCATGATGAAGTCCTTTGTCCATGATGCTATGGAGATCATGTGATGTTCATGGTCTGTGTAGCCTTGGGAAACCACGGTCTGGGCTGTTATAGGCAAGGAAGAATCCATTGCAGTGGTATTAATGACTCCAGACTCATAATTGAGAATGATAGACATTGAAGGCTTCTGTGACAACCTACACACACACAGAGAGAGCGAGAGCGAGAGAGAGAGAGAGAGAGAGAGAGAGAGAGAGAGAGAGAGAGAGGGAGGGAGGGAGGGAGGGAGGGAGGGAGGGAGGGAGGGAGGGAACAGTCTAGACATGAAGCCATTTAGGAGAGTCCTTAAAAATTGTGATCAAGATGCTGAAGTGTAGCTCTTCAGAGTGGTTGGCTTCTGGCAGGGTAATGGGATGGGACTTGATTATCTTTAAAGATCTGGGCCCTGAGAGTTTACCATGCGCTAATGAGTATATGTGCAACACAAATTGTACTTGGTATATTTGGGAGGCAGGGCATAAGGATGGGAGGTTGGACGTGGGAGGAATGGGAAGCAAATGTGATTGGGATACATTGTATGAAATTCCCAAATAACCAATACTATGTTGAAAAAAAATTCTATTATAAAAAAGAAAAGAATTTTACAAAATCTTAATATCAGTGTATAGATATGGGTGAGCAGCTCTGTGAATGTGAAAACCACAGAAAAAGTTTCCAATGTAATTTTATGTCACTTTGCATCTGGAATCTCATTCAACTGAAGGATCACACAAAAGTAATGAATATAGGAAAACTGAGAATTAATAGGCCATCCTTTATTTAGAAACCTCTTGCAAGTGAGAAACCATGCTAGGAAATAATTAGCCATGTAGTGACACATGTTTTCATTGCTAATCAGTTTATATTCTGGTGTTGCAGCTTTATTGAAATACAATGAAACAAAAAGGCCGGGTGTAGTAGCACATGCTCAAATCCCAGCAGAGAGGAGCAATTGTGAGTTTGAGGCCAGTGTGTTCTACAATGTGAGTTCCAGGACAGCCAGGGCTAGATGGTGAAACTCACCCTATAAGAATAAGCAAAACATTCTAAAACATGCATATCTTTTGTCACATTTTAAGCCATATGAGTTGGGAAAAATAGGAATGTAAAGATTGCCAAAGTTGTCTTGATTGAACTTGGAAGACCTACTGGCACCAGAAATTCAACAAAGGTGAGAAATCCGGTGAAGGAAAATACGAAGCCATAGTCCACCTGCCTTTATTATCAAACATTTATCATAAAATCTTAGAAATGTAAGGATTATGTTATTAGAAAAGAATTTAAACTTCACTTACATCATTGGACATCAAATTATTTACAAAAATTCAGGTTGTTGGTTAGTCTCAGTTGTCAACTTGATCAGCTCTAGAATAACCCATGTGATGATACTCTGGGCAAACCTGTGGGGGAATATTTTCATTATATTATGGTGGGAATACATACCTGCCATTGACAGTGCCTTGACCTAGGCTAGAATCCAGGGCTGTATAAGGAAAAGCAAACTGACCAAGGCAGTCGCTGCTCTAGATACAATATTACAAGTTGCTTCAAGCTCTCTTTGTCTTGACTTCTTGTGCTTTGAATAAGAAATGACCCCCATGGGATCATGTACTTGAACACTTACTTGGTGGTGCTGTTTCAGGGTATGGAGTCTGTTGGGGGATGTATGTCACTTGGGAGTTTATGTTCTCACCCCAATTCCAGTTCTCACTTTCTGCCTCCTCTATGCATTTGAGATGTGATTTTCAGATCCTTGCTTTTGGTGCTGTACCTCACCAGTATGAAATTCTAGTCCTCTGGAATTATACGCCAAAATAAACCCTTCTTTAAGATTCCTTTGGTCATGGTGTTCTGTCACAGCCACTGAAAGGTTGCTGATATAGAAGTTGGTGCCAAGAGATGGGGTTGCTGCTGCAAAGAACCTGGAAATCTTGTTTACTTGAAGGAGTGTGGAAGAGCCTAAGGTAAGGGAAGGAAGCATTTGACTACTGTAAGCAGACATTAACAGACTGTTTAGTAAGTGTTAAGATAACTGCTGTGAGGAGAGGCCTGAATCAGAGGGAAATAAGACTATTAGCACCAGACTGTAGGGTCCATTTATGTGATGCTTTGACCAGAATCTGCTGCCTTCTGCCTGTATCCTAAGAACTTTTCTGCAGGAAAACTAAACAGAAACAGACACATTTCTTTGGAAATTTCAAGACAGTACAATGCTGAATCTGTAGTATGGCTATTACTGACAATTCTTAGGCAGGTCTTTATCATAAAAGAAACAAAAACATGTAGCTTGTAGAGAAAAGGTGCACTAAGATGCTTAATGTTACAGCTAGGGCATGTGCTGAAAGAGGCTGTAATTGTTAGGAATATTGATCTCGTTAGGGAGAGTTCTTGTATTCTGCACTGGAACAATTGGATGAGTACCATCAGGACACATCCAGCTAAGCTTTGAACTTGTGAAAAGGTGGAGCTTGGAAGTGTCCTGATCCTGGAAAACAACAACATGCCAATACTAATGCTAACTGTGTTCTAAGGGAGCAATCGCTGGTCCCAAGTGGCACTGTTATCCTCACGGTTCTGGCTTTTGAAGAATGAAAGATGTACGGAAGGGGATCACGGATTCGTCTTCTGTGGTTTCTGGTAGCCACTGAGTCCAAGTCAAGCGTGGGAGGGCTGGCATCCCTGTAAAAAGGCTATGGCAGGTTCTTGCATGAGGCTGTGAAAATGAAGCTCAGGTTGCAGTGAAGACTGCAAGCTGTTGGAGGTAGATTCCAGAGCAACAAGATATCTGCAAAGAATTGCATATAAGGAGCAGAAGAAGCTAAAGAGAGAAATACATAACTAGTTTTTCCCCATCCCACCAGCCAGTTTCCAAATAATGACATGGAGACATTATTCAGTATGAAAGCTTGCCCTTTAGCTTAGGCTTGTTTGAAGACTATCCATCTATTTAAAATAAATGTTTGACCTTGAAAATGTCTAACATTATGACTATAAATTCAATTGTTATAGATGACTAACTACTAACCTGTATATCCTAAATAGCTTTCAAGTACAAAAACTTTACATACTTTTTTTTTCATTTTAAATTTTGTATTCATTTTACATACCAACCAGTTACTCCTTCCTTCCCTCCTCCCTCCCCCTTCCCACTTCCCCCAACCTTTCGCAAAAACCCACTCCTATCCATTCCTCAGAAAGGGTAAGGCCTCCCATGAGGAGTCAACAAAGCCTGGCACATTAAGTTGAGGCCAGGTCCCTCCTCCCTGCATCAAGGCTGAGCAAGGCATCCCACCATAGGGAATGGGTATCAAAAAGCCAACTCATGCACCAGGAATAGATCCTAGTCCCACTGCCAAGAGCCTCTCAAACAAACCAAGCTGCACAACTGTCGCCCACATTCATAGGGTCTAGTTAGGTCCCATGCAGGCTCTGCAGCTATTGGTCTAGAGTCTGTGAGCTCCCACAACCTGTAGGATTCCCTGTCATGATCTTCATACTCCCTCTTGCTCATAAAATCCCTCCTCCCTTTCTTCAACTGGACTCTCAGAGCTCAGCCTGGTGCTTGGCTGTGGATATCTGGACATGATTCTGTACTGAATGAAGATTCTATAGTGACAGTTACAGTAGTCACCAATCTGAAATACAGGGGAAGGCCAGTTCAGGACCCTCTCCAATATTCCTAGGAGTCTTAGTTTGGGTCATCTTTCTGGATTCCTGGGAATTTTCCTAGCATCACGTTTCTTCCTAACTCCATAATGGTGCCCTCTATCAAGATATCTTTTTCATTGCTCTCCCTCTCCATCCCTCCCCCAACTCAAACATCCTATTCCATCATGTTCCCATCCCCTACCTCCTGCTTACTCAAGAGATCTCATCTATTTCCCCTTCCCAGGGCGATCCATGTATCTCTTAGGGTCTTCTTTGCTACCTAGCTTCTCTAGAGAGCTATGGATTGTAGCCTGGTTTTTTGCTTTATAACTACTATCCACTTACGAATGAATTCATACCAGGTTTGTTTTTCTGGGTCTGGGTTGTTACCACACTCAGAATGATTTTTTTCTAGTTCCATCCATTTGCCTACAAATTTCATGATATCATTGTTTTTTACAGCTGAGCAATACTTCATTGTGTAAATGTACCACATTTTCTTTATTCTAGGTTGTTTCCAGGAAATGGCTATTAAGAATAATGCTGCTATGAACACTTATTGATTGTTGCTCTCAGTATCTGTGCTGCTAGTGTTATATTTAGGAATTTCTCTCCTATACCATTGCATTCAAGACTACTTTCCACTTTGTCTTCTATCAGATTTTAAATTAGAAACAATCTTACTTTTAGATATCAATCCTGGTTCCCTCTCTCTCCCATCCCATCCCCCATCCACTCCCAAACTCATGAATCATTAAATGGCCATCTTATCAAATGCAATCTACAGATTCAATGCAGTCCCCATCAAAATCCCAGCATAATTCTTTTCAGACCTTGAAGGAACAATATTCAGCTTGATATGGAGAAACAAAAACCCAGGATAGCTAAAACAGGTAATTCTATATCACCATCCCTGATTTCAAGCTCTAATACAGAGCTATAGTAATAAAAACTGCATGACATTTCCGGGCATTGGTGGTGCATGCCTTTAATCCCAGCACTCGGGAGGCAGAGGCAGGTGGATCTCTGTGAGTTTGAGGCCAGCCTGGTCTACCAAGCGAGTTCCAGGACAGCCTCCAAAACAATACAGAGAAACCCTGTCTCGGAAAAAAACAAAAACAAAAAAAACTGCATTATTGATAGGAAACCAGGTAGATCAATAGAATTTAAAGACCCAGATGTAAATCTATATACCTATGGACACCTGATTTTCAAAGAAGCCAAAAATGTACAATAGAAAAAAGAAAACATCTTTAACAAATGGTGTTGGTCTAACTCAATTGTCACCATGTAGAAGAATGTAAATAGATCCATATCTATCACTCTGCCCAAAACTCAAGTCTAAGTGGATCAAAGACCTCAACTTAAATCCAGATATACTGAACCTGATAAAACATAAAAGTGGGGGAATAGCCTTAACTTGATAGAACTAAAAGGGAGGAATAGCCTTGAATTCAGTGGCACAAGAGACAACTTCCTGAACAGAACACCAATATCACAGGCACTAAGACTGACAATTAATAAATGGGGCCTCATGAAACTGAAAATCTTCTGTAAGGCAAAGGACACTGTCAATAGGATAAAATGGCAGTCTGCAGAATGTGAAAAGATCTACACCAACTACACATCTGGCAGAGGGCTAATTTACAAAATATATAAAGAAATTAGGAAACTAGACAACAAACCAATCCAATTTTTAAAATGGGGTAGAGATCTAGACAGAATTATCAATTGAGAATCTCAAGTGGTCGAGAAACACTTAAAGAAATGTTCAACATCCTTAGCCATTAGGGAAATGCAAATCAAAACAACTCTGAGATTCCATCTTATACCTGTCAGAATGGCTAAGATCCAAAATACAAGTAACAGGTCATGCTGGAAACGCTGTAGAGCAAGGAGAGCGCTCCTCTGTTGCTGGTGGGAACATGGATAGTTAGGGTTTCTATTGTTGTGAAAAGACACCATTACCACGGCAACTCTTATACAGAAAACATTTAATTGGCATGGCTCATTTCCAGTTTCAGAGGTTCAGTCCATTATCATCATGATGAGTAGTATGGCAGTGTGCAGGCAGACATGGTGCTGGAGTAGTAGCTGAGAGTCCTTCATCTTGCAGGCAACAGGAGTCAGTTGAGACACTGGACAGTGTTGTAAGTATAGGAAACCTCAAGGCCCAACCCCATAGTGACACACTACCTCTAACAAGGCCAAACCCACTCCAACACAGCCACACTTTCTAATAGTGCCACTCCCTATAAGATTATGGGGGACAATTACATTCAGACTACCACAGATTGCAAACTTGTACACCCACTTTGGAAATCAATATGGTGGTTCCTCAGAAAATTGAGAATCAATCTACCCCAATATCCAGCTACACCACTCTTGGGCATCTACCTAAATGACGCTCCATCATACCACAAGGACACTTGCTCAAGTATGTTCATAGGTTTATTTGTAATAGCCAGAACCTGGAAACAGCCTAGATGGCCATCAACTGGAGAATGGATAAAGAAAATGTACATTTACACAATGGAGTACTACTCAGCTTTAAGAACAATGACAGCAGGAAACTTGTAGGAAAATGGATAGAGCTAGAAGAAAAATTACCCTGTGTGAGGTAACCCAGATCAAGCAGAACAGACAGGGTATTTACTCATTTATAATTGGATATAAGCTATAAAATAAACGATAATCAAGCTATATTCCACAGACCCAGACAGGATAAGGAACAAGGAGGGCTCAGGGGGGAATACATGGATCTCCCTGGGAAAGGGAAATATAATAGATTTTGTGGGTGAACTGGGGGTAGGTGGGGAGGATAAGTGGGGATGGGACCCTGAGGAATCAAGTTGGGGGCGTGAAGGGTGAGAGTACTAAAGGAGACTGGAAAAGAGGAGCATCAGGTGATGTAGAAACCTAGTGTAAGGGGAATTCCTAGACATCTCCAAGGATGACCCCAGCTAAGACTCCTAGCAACAGGGGATACATAGCCTGAACTGGCCATCTCCTGTGACCAGGTAAGACTTCCAGTGGAACCAGCCCAGCCACATAACCTTTGACCTGTGATCTGCTCTGCTTAGAAGATGTGCTGGGGTGAGAGAGGCACAGATTGTGGGAGTGGCCAGCCAATGGCTGGTTTAGCCTAAGAACCATGCCAAAAGAGGAAGCCCACCCCAGATGCGATCTAGAGTGCCAGGACACAGAAGCTGTGTGGCCCAGAGACCTTGAATTGACCCAAGCACAACTGACAAAAAGTCAGTGTAGTGATGCTTATCAATAGTTTGCTATACTTGACTAGCCCAACTCATAACAGAGGTTTCATCTGGGAACTAGTAGAAACAGATACAGAGAGCCACAACCAAACAGGCAGAGCTTAGGGAATCCTGCAGAAGAGGGAGAGGAAGGATTGTAGGAGCCAGAGGTGTCAAGGACACAAAAAACCCCACAGAATCAATTAATCTAGGCTTATAGGAGCTCACAGAGACTGAATTTATAACCAGGGAGCCTTCATGGGACCAATCTAGACCCCTCTGTACATCAGCTTGTTCTTGTGTAGCTTGTTCTTCTAGTGGGACCCCTAGCAGTGGGAGAAGGGTCTCTCTGACTCTCATACTAGGTTATCTTGTCTAGCTGTAATGTGAAGGGAGGTGCTTAGTCTTACTGCAACTTGGTATGTATGGTGATGTATTGTTAATGATCTAATGAAGCTTACCCGAAAATCAGAAACAAAGCAAGCCGCAGCCATAGAGGCCAGGCAGTCGTGACTCACACCTTTAATCCCAGCAGCCACACTAGTTAGCCATAGAATATGGGCAGTGGTGACTCACACCTTTAATCCCAGCAGCCACACTAGTTAGCCATAGAATATGGGCAGTGGTGACTCACACCTTTAATCCCAGCAGCCACACTAGTTAGCCATAGAATATGGGCAGTGGTGGTGCATGCCTTTAATCCCAGCACTAGAGAAGTACGTAAGACAGGAACAGAGTCTTAGTCTGCATTTGGTATTCATTCTGCAGTCATGCTAAGGATAGGATCACCCACCCTTGGTAGAGGTAAGAATTCTCTAGTGGCTTGGCTGCTTTGCTTTTCTGATCTTTAGCTTGAACCCCAATATCCGTCTCTTGGCTTTTAGCTGCTCTCCATGGCAGAATTGCCCTTTTCTAAATAGAAATGGAGTAGTAATATTTGGGTTAAGTCCACACAACTATAATCTTGATCTCTTATCATACAGTGAGTTTCTCTTAAGAGAATTACACAAATAATTATTTAGAAGCCACCCTAGCTAACTAACTCTTTACTTGTGAACTCTAGGTCTTTAGATAAACTTAAACCATAGATGAAGAATCTAGCAAATATTGAGGAGGCACAAATTCTTGCATTAAAATAGATGGTCTTGTGGAGGGGAAGATGCTAAGTTCACATGGAATTCCATGTCCTGCCATATTGTTACTGACACGCATGGAGTTGAGGCATCATGTAATGTTCATTCAAGTAGCAATGTTAAACCTTGTTTTTAATGTATGAATTTTATGAAACCTAATGTCAAATTACCATAATCACAATAATATACAACTTTTTAAATGTTATACTTTTTCATAAAAAATGTGTTACCAATGTGTGTTAACATGTCTATACTTACATATTCTCCTGTTCCAAAGCTCAGACAAGGTTTTAAGTAACTGCATAATGTTGGGATTTTTTCTTATTTTGAATCATGTGTATATGTGTTCATGCATGTGGGTTTGTGTACATGAGTGTAGTGCCCAAAGAGGCCAGAGGTGGCATCAAATTACTGGAGTTGAAGTTACAGGCAGTGGAGAGCCACCTGATGTGTATAAAATATATTCTGATCATGGATTCCTCTCCCCCACCTCTTCCCAACACATCTAACTCCATTGACTTTTTTCTCTTAAAAAAAATCAGGCAACTTAAAAAAAGTAAACAAAAATGGGGGGGGCACCACAGCAAACTAGCAAAAGAAACACAGATGGAAACACACAGGCACATAAACCATACCCCTAACAATACATCAGAAACCGTAATATATAAGCAAAAACCTGTAAGATTAAAAAAAAAAGAAGAAAAAACGCCCTAAGCAATGAGACAAAAAATAAATCTACAAAATCACCCTTGAGCAATTTTTGTGGTGGCCATCTACTGCTGGGCATGGGGCCCACACTAAAGTGTGATTTGTTTACCCAGTTTGACTCCACTTGAGAAAAAGGATTTTTTTCTTTGCAAGCACTCATCTGTGGCAGATGGTTTTTGGCTAGAGATGGGAGCTCATGTCCAGTTGCCTCTCTCGGCACTAGGATCCTGTCTGGTGGGGAGGTGTGCAGACACCATGCACACTTCTAGAGAACCTGTGAGTCTGTATGTGCTGCAGCCCTCCTGTCTGGAAGACATTGTCTTAGTTAGGGTTTTTATTGCTGTGGAAACACCATGATCACACCAAATCTTTTTTTTTTTGTTTTTTTTTTTTTGTTTTTCGAGACAGGGTTTCTCTGTATTGTTTTGGAGGCTGTCCTGGAACTCACTTGGTAGACCAGGCTGGCCTTGAACTCAAGAGATTTGCCTGCCTCTGCCTCCCGAGTGCTGGTATTAAAGGCATGCGCCACCAATGCCCTGCGAGCACATCAAATCTTAGAAAGAAAATATTCAATTAGGGCTACCTTACAGCTCAGAGGTTTAGTCAATTATCATGGTGGAATATGGCAGAGTGCAGACAGACATGGTGTTACAGGAGCTGAGTTTTAAATCTTTCCTTTTTTTATTTAAATTAGAAACAAGCTTGCTTCATGTCTCAGGAGTAGAAGTGAACTGAGACACTGGATGGGGTTTGAACATGAGACCTCAAAGCCAACCTCCATAGTGACACTTCCTCCAACAGTGCCATCTGTACAGCAACAAGACCATACCTCTTTTTTTTTTTTTTTTTTTTTTTTGGTTTTTCGAGACAGGGTTTCTCTGTATTGTTTTGGAGGCTATTGGTCCAGCCCAGCCTCGAACTCACAGAGATCCGCCTGCCTCTGCCTCCCGAGTGCTGGGATTAAAGGCGTGTGCCACCACCGCCCGGCTAAGACCATACCTCTTAATAGCGCCCATGACATATCTAGACTCAGGGTCTTAGCCACCTGAACAGTGTCAGGCATGAGCTCCATTTCATGGAGTGGGGCTTTAATACAACCAGTGGTTGGTTCCTCCACAAGCTTTGTGCCACAAAAGCACTAGCAGTAAAAAGAATATCCAGTACTTTGATAGGTATGCCTTACAAATAGAAGTTTCACTATTCCATACAAGTCCTCAGGCAGTGTGATGTCTGGACATCTCAACAGTTCATCACCGTGCACACTTGTCTTAAGATTGTCAAGGCATAAAGCTCCTAGAACAAGTGTGAATAGTGATGAAATGATCAATAAAAGTGAAGTATAAAAGTCAAGATAAATCTCCAAGTAACTGTGTAAAACTGGCTGACAAAACCAAATTAAGAGTCAAACCGAAAGGGTTCTTGTTGTCTACATACAGATGAAAACAAAACAAAAAAGGCAAGAAATTCATAAAGATAAGAGTGCAATAAAACGTCAATTTATTGCAGTTTTTCACATGGTTAATGATATTTATTCCAAATAACCTGGAAAAAGTTTTTAATAAAAGAGCAGGTGATACAATGCTTGGTAACACACCACCATTGAGCCATTTCCAGCTGGATTGTTTGAAATGCTAATGATTTAGTGTTTTGTGTTAGCATGGATCTGATGAGCAGGTTACTTCTCTACCTGTACTTTGGTTTTAGCACCTGTGTAGCTTTTGTTTAATTCATTTGTGTATTCTGTGGGACACCTTGTGGCTGGTTCTGTCCTACTGTATAGGCTCTAGGGATCAAACTTAGGTCATTGGACCTTTATAGAATGAGCCATTCACCATCCTCCTGTTCTTTCAACGTTTATTTTTATTTACAGATGTATTTAGATGTGCACCTAAACTCACAGAAACCAGAAGTGGGTATTGAGTGTCCACTTCCATCACTCACCATCTATCCCTCCCATAAAGGAACCTGGGGATCATGTCTCAGCAAGGCTAGAAATCAGCTAGTTCAAGTGATCCCCTGTCTCCACCATTATTAGAACTGGGGTGACAGGTATTTGCAGAAATGCTGACTTGTCAAATAGGTGCTAGGATCACCATTTATAAAGCAAGAGCTCTATTCAGGTGGTGGTGGTGCACACCTTGAGTCCCAGCAGAGGCAATTGGATCTGAGTTCAAGGCCAGCCTGGTCTAGAGTGAGTTCAAGGACAGCCAGGGTGACAAAGAGAAATCCTGTCTTATGAAACCAAAGAACAAAATAAAGCAAGAACTAACCACCGAGCTCTCTAACACCATCTTGTGGAGCCTCTGGTGGTGGTGAAGTCACACAAGTTCTGTCAATAGTGTTCCTGCTTTTCTTCATACGGTGTTCTCTGTTGCTAAGGCTTCTTATTTGTGTGGGTCTTTGGTGTGGAATGAGGTCAGATTTGCACTGGAAAACTTTCCTGTATTCTTTACATTCTGTAAGCTTCTCAATTATTAATTTCCCTGGCGTAATACATTAAGGTCTGGTTCTATGTAGAACTCTTCCTTGAATCCCTCATATTCGTAGGGTTCCTCAGCCGTCTGACTTCTCCAATGTTCAGTGACTTCTGACTCGTGGAGGATTTTCCTGTGTTCTTCATTCATGAAGTTTCTTCCTGCATGTCTTTTCTGATGTGCTGTGAGTTGACACTTCCAGTGGAAAGATTTATTGCATTCTTTACATTCATAAAAATTCTCAGATGAATGAACTATCCTATGTGCAGTGAGTTGTGACTTATGGAAAAAGGTTTTCCTGCAGTCTGTACATTCATAAGGCTTCTCACCAGTATGAGTTTTCTGATGTATATTGAGCTTTGACTTGCGGGAAAACCCTTTGTTACATTCTTCACATTTATAAGGCTTTCCACCCAAATGAATTTTTTTATGCCGAGTAAGGTCTGACTTGTAATGGAAAGCTTTATTGCATTCAGTACACTTATGAGGCTTCTCGTCCGTATGGGTTCTTTCATGTGCATTGAGATGAGACTTACGGAAGAAGGCTTTCCCACATCCTTTACATATGTAGGTTCTCTCTTGCCAGTGAGTTTTCTCGTGTGCAGTGAGGTCTGACTGCCAATGATACGATTTACCACATTCAGTACATTCAAAGCGCTTCTCTACATTATGAGTCCGTCTTCGATGCTTAATGAGGGTTGAGTTGGTACAGAAAGTTTTCTCACAGTCTTCACATTCATAGAGTTTCCCACCTCTGTGCAACTTTTGACGACATGTTTTCGCACGTGCTCGATGACGGGATTTTGTCCCTTTGTAGACTTCCTGTTGAGTCTTTAGTTTTGCCTTGAAACAGAAGAAATTTTTACATTCATTAGTATTCAGGCACTTTTTCTTAGAATGAGCTGCCTAATATTCCAAAGTATGATTTCTTTTTTTTTAATAGTATAATTTACTTTTATTTCATTTGCATTGGTGTTTTGCCTGCAGGAATATCTGTGTGAGGGTGTCAGATCTTGGAGTTATAGACAGGTATGAGCTGCCATGTGGGTGCTGGGAAGAACAGCCTGATCTCTTAACCACTGAGGCATTTCTCCAGCCCCCCAAAGTATGATTTCTTAATGAATGATTTCTCATAATCTCTAAATACTTGGGTGTGTGCTTTCCCATTTACTGATCTGGTTTCCTGGCAAACATTTCCATATATACGACATTCAACACTTTGCTTCCACATAAACCACACTGTTGACAAGGAAAGGATTTGAAGTATTTACAGAATTTACTAGAAGTCCCTTTCATAGGAAATTCCTTTAAGTATCAATAATATTGCCTTTGTTTCAAAGGCTACCCCTCTTTGAAAATACTGAATATAGTACTATAAACTTTACTGTCATGTAAACTTAAGATGTTGAGTCTGGTAGCCTTACTTAGATGAAAATTATCTGGTTCTTCTGCAGGCTGCATCTAATTAGGCAGTTCATTCTTCTTGTGTGTGCATGCTAATTATTTCATACTGAAATATGGTTTGATCTTACATTAAATGCTTTACTTACTTCAATCATGACTTCATCTGGTATCTTTTGGTTAGTTATTTCAAGTTGCCCCAAATGTATCTCAGGATTTTCCTTGCTGGTGTCAATCAGGGCACTTACTTTATGAACATCTATAATATTAAAAATGTCACAATTCAATAATAATACATATTTTTATAGAATTCAAACATAAACGTAAAGTCATGCCTTCATATGCTTACTGTGATGGTTAGTTTTATGTCAACTTGACACTGCTAGAGTCACTCTGAAAGAGGGGACCTCAGTTAAGAAAATGCCCAGACAACAAGATTTGCCTATGTGCAAGTCTATGGGACATTTTCTTGAATGATGTGCAAAAGAGGAGTGGTCAGTGCCACCACTGGGCTGGTGGTCCTAGACCCCATAAGAAGGGAGACTGGGGCTGGGCGTTGGTGGCGCACGCCTTTAATCCCAGCACCTGGGAGGCAGAGGCAGGCGGATCTGTGAGTTTGAGGCCAGCCTGGTCTACAGAAAGAGTCCAGGACAACCTCCAAAACAATACAGAGAAACCCTGTCTTGAAAAACAAAACAAAAAAAAAAAAAAAAAAAAAGAAGGGAGACTGAGCAAGCCACAGGGAGCAAGCCAGTAAGCAGCATCCTCCATGGTCTCTGCTGGAATGATGGACTGTGCTGAGGAACTATAAGCTGAAAATAAATTTTTCCTCCCTAAGTTATTTTTGGCCATGGTATTTTAACATAGCAACAGAAAGTTCAACTAAGACACTGAACTACAGTAAGTGTATGTATTTATACATTTCATTCTATAATGAATATAACAAATTACACTAACAGATACTAGGATTCTTGCTTTGTTTTACTGTTAAAATACAGAATTAATTCATGCTTATTGTAGAAGGCAATCAATTCTTTTAATATTAAAGAATAACCTTGTTGGTCAGAGAAATCTTGCTTTAGTTTTGTCTTTCAAATACATGAGCCAATGCTTCCTGGTCATTATAGTCTTTGCTAAGACATATGTTATGCTAATAGGTTTGTCTTCTAAAGTAACTACGCACATTCCTCTTTTGCCAGTTTCAGGATTCTTTCTTTTGTACTATTGGCAATTTAATTTTAATGACCTTAAAAAGGTCTTTTTGGATGCCATTTTTTTTCCTTTTTGTATCAAGTCACAGATTGCATTCTGTTTGTTATTTTCATTTTATTGTATTCAGTGTGTGTATGTGTGTGTGTGTGTGTGTGTGTGTGTGTGTGTGTGTTGCAGGTACATGTAGGCCATGGTGTGTGGGAGCCTACAATGGTGCGTATGTGGAGATCCAAGAACAACTTGGGGAGTCTGTTCTCTTCTTCCCCTGTATGGGACCCAATAATAAAACTCAGGTGGTCAGGCCTTGTACTGTCTTTCCTTACTGAACCACCTCACTGGGCCAGGTTAGGTTTCTTAGTCATAGCCAGAAGGTATGGAGTGTTATAGTAGTCATGATTGCTCTGTATTTCCCCTCAATCTGACCAGAGTAATTCTCAACCTTATCTACAAACCCCGTTTTGCTTTGTTTTTGTTTTTTTCTGGCACACTATACACTGTATGATGCTTTTCAGTGAATATCCTAGTTATGGTTGAGCATTTCCCTTCCAAGACCTCAGGTTGTATTTTCTTCTGCAATTTCTCTCAATTTCTTACTGAAGATTCTGAATTTCTTAGGAAAGATTTAAATTTATTCTTCATTTGTCTATTTACTGGAAAATGCTTTCAGGTCAGATCACTGTTAAATGTAGCATATGAGTTTCGTGCATGGCATCCTTTCCACCTCCCTACCCTTGGAATCGGGTATTAGAGGGCCAACACATGTGGGAAGATTTTTTTGTATTTTGCCATGATTGATGTTCCCGTACTGTGATTTGTACAATGAGGATGCATCAATCTTTCCATTTTATGCAAGGGAGAGACTTCTTTGTCATTATTCTTCACCTGTAGCCTTAACCTGCTGTACCACTCAGAAGAAGACCCAATATAGAAATGAAAAGTAAAGATAATGCATACAACACCAGTAACCACACAAAGAATATACAAAAATGTAGAACAGTGAAAATGAAACCTAATGAATATTAAAAGGAGAATGAGAGCGAGATATAATATAGTATGCTAAGTATATTAGAATGTTTCTAGGTTATTGATTTCCAAATGTATCTATATTCTAAATATGATCAGTATCAAGTCATTAATTTATATCCAATTACTAGTTACATGCAAAAGTTAGAAAATAGCCATCTCAAAGTGAAAGGGAAACTAAACGAAAATATCCATAAACAGCAAACTCACTGTGTGCCTTTGCTAACATAAAGACTCCTACATATTTTTCCTGATAAAGTCTCCCTGGCTATTAGCTCATCACTTACTTCATACCTTCGATTCATTGTGTTCTATCTAACTGAAGCTCTTTTAGAGATGTTTTATATGACCAGTATTGATAACATGACAATTACAAAAATGATAACCTACCTATAAATTAAAAAATAAAGAGCGGGTGTTTGAAAAAGTCAGGAAGGTCCAATAACAAAGCTGTTATATAGAACAAGACAGGAGGCCGAACAAGAAGTTAAGTCAAGCGTTTAACCAGTGGGAAGCACTAGGAGGATCTATATACGGGGATTTGTGGCAAGTCAAGATGTTTTTGGCAAATTTTCAGCAACAAAATAAGGGAGAAGTGACACCACTTCTTAAACTGGATGGAGAGGAAGAGGAAGAAGAAGAAGCAGAAGCAGAAGAAGAAGAAGAAGAAGAAGAGGAAGAGGAGGAAGAGGAAGAGGAAGAAGAGGAAGAAGAAGAAGAAGAGGAAGAGGAAGAGGAAGAAGAAGAGGAAGAGGAAGAAGAGGAAGAGGAAGAGGAAGAAGAAGAAGAGGAAGAGGAAGAGGAAGAAGAAGAAGAGGAAGAGGAAGAAGAAGAGGAAGAAGAAGAAGAAGAAGAAGAAGAAGAAGAAGAAGAAGAAGAAGAAGAAGAAGAAGAAGAAGAAGAAGAAGAAGAAGAAGAAGAAGAAGAAGAGGAAGAGGAAGAAGAAGAGGAAGAAGAAGAAGAAACGTTTCAGCAATGTCACCACCAGCTGTTTCAGGACTGAGTTTAGATAAAATGGGATTTTTAAAAAACCAACAGCTCAACATGACCCACATCTGATGAGCTCCCTGCCTGCTGTCCTCCTAGTACATTTACTCACTTGGGAGACTCCACACTGAGGCTTCTGCTGGGCTCCATGGCCCATATCCACGTTCCAAATTGAAGATCAACTTAGGTTTGGCTGTGCAGAGCTCTGTAAATTGGAAATAATAAGAAATGGTGCCAGTGTTGTGACAGTCTACTAATGAGAACCACAGCACCACTTCTGGAACTGTTGTTCATAAAGTGAGTAAGAAGCTCTGGTCAGAGAGGATCTATACTCTCATTTCTCATTCTTCACTAGCTAGAAGGCCACCCTTTTGTGGCATTAAACTACAAGACAGATAACCCAAAACAGTGATCTTGAGAAAGTTTACCAGGCTGGAAGGATGGTTATGGGATAAGAGCAAATAAATACTGCTCTTGGGAGACCCAAGTTCAGTTCTCAGTATCAAACTTGGCAGCTCACAACGGCTCAACTCCAGCTCTGGGAGATCCAATACACTCTGGTGTCCACGAGTGTCCACACACATGGTGCTCACTCTCACAGACACATATACATAGCTACAAATAAAATAAATCTTGAAAGTAAGTGATGATTATTATACTTGTTAACCAAGGAAAAAGTGTTTGCTGAGGCTGATGGGGGCGGATGTTATACTTACTCAGGAACACCAGGCTGCTGTAGGTCTCCAGCATCACGTCCCTGTAGAGGGCTCTCTGGGCAGCGTCCAGGTCCTGCCACTCCTCCCAGGTGAAGTCCACGGCTATGTCCTCAAATGACACCAATCCCTGGAATGACATGCTTCTCTTTAGTTCAAGGAACACAAAATGGGAGCTCCCTTCTCCCTCCATCCCTCCCTCCCTCTCTTTCTCTCTCTCTGTATGTGTCTGTGTTACTAGTTTTGTACAGAAGGTACAGCTTGATTTGTATTCTGTATCATGGAAAAAGAAAAATACCAGCATCTTTATCTGTGTCAACATAGTGATTCTTGAAAACAAAACTAGCCTTTTCCCATTCCAACAAAAACAAAAGCCGTAGAAAACCACTCAGGTATGTAAGGGAAGGGGAAGTGTTAAGAGCAAGGGGAGCCGGGCATCGGTGGCGCACACCTTTAATCCCAGCACTCAGAAGGCAGAGGCAGGCAGATCTCTGTGAGTTCGAGGCCAGCCTGGTCTACAAGAGCTAGTTCCAGGACAGCCTCCAAAGCCACAGAGAAACCCTGTCTCGAAAAACCAAAAAAAAAAAAAAAAAAAAGGGCAAGGGGAAAGAATACATGAACCCAATCATAATCATATAAATGTCACATTCAGTCTCCAAACAAAGAAAATGCAGATGCCGAGGTTTGAGTCACAGCACTGTTAAAGGTGTATACATACAAGGGCCAAAGGTCTGAGCTCAGTTCTCAGCACCCATCATAGAGTAAGTATGTCTTGGTCAGGGTTACCATTGCTGCGGTCAAACACCAGGACCAAGGCAACTTGGGGAGGAGATGCTTTATTCCACTCACAATTCCATATCACAGTTCATCATCAAAAGCAATGAAGGCAGGAGCTCATGTAGGTCAGGAGTTGATGCAGAGGCCATGGAGGGGTGCTGCCTACTGGCTTGTTCCCCATGGCTTGCTCAGTCAGCCTGCTTTCTCATAGAACCCAGGACCACCAGCCCACGGGTGGCACCACCCACTGTGCTTGCTTACAGCCCCATCTTATAGAAACATTTTATTGAGGCTTCCTGCTCTTAGATGACGTTAGCTTGTGTTGACTTGACATGTATCTATGCAGTGAAAATCCATTCTCAACCTGTAAGTTGCAGCTCCATGTGGGGTTACATAACTGAAGGCAGGGGGTCAAAAAAAGGGGGAACACTAAAAGGTTTTGAAACATGCAGCCAAAATTAATTTAAAATCAAATGTGGACTGAATTCAAAGTGTTATGGGCAGGGCTCACCTTTGTGCCACTGGGTGACTTCAGAACACACAACACGCATACTTTGTGCTGTACATGCCATTGTGCTACAAAGCACCACAGACGCCCTCTCTGCTCCAGACTCAAGTATGTTATACATTGCAGATTTTACATGGTTATCTGCTCTTTCAAAAGCACAACTTTTGATGAAAAACAAAGCTATTTAATATTTTCTATCCTTTCTTGACATTTATCTTTACACAAATAAATTAGAAATTCTCACTAGTATGAAAAGTTGCTTTCATCTATAAGAAATATTAATAGATGTATCAAAGCATTTTTTGAAATAAATAAAATTCTTATTACAGCAAATGTATATTTATTTTACACACCTAAGAGCATACAAGTATTTCCTGGGGGGGGGGTAAAAAATACAAAACATATAAGAATCCCTGGTATAGACGCCTGACTTTCCTTCCACCCATGGGTGACAGGGCTAATAAACATCTACACATGTATCAAGTCTCCTCAAAAGCAAAAATGAAGCAGGCATTGGTGGTACATGCCTTTAATCCCAGCACTCAAGAGACAAAGGCAGGGGATCTCTATGAGTTTGAGACCAGCCTAGTCTATAAGAGCTAGTTCTAGGACAGGCTTCAAAGCCACAGAGAAACCCTGTCTTGAACCCCCCCCCCCCGACCAAAAAAAGCAAAAGTGATTTGTCAGATGTCAATACATTGACCACTGGGGAAAAAGTACAGCAAATCTATCGTGAGCAACATGCCAGAGGTCTGGAGCATGATTCCAGACACCTAACATCCCCCCAAGGAAGGAAGATTGGGCACATAAAACTAGAACCCTAGTGTTCATTGTGTATCTATACTAACCTACCTAGAACACAGAACGAAGCCCAACTCTGTGTACTAACAGAAACAATCCACTAGTTACACACACACACACACACACACACACACACACACACACACACACACACACACGATCAGGCGGGTTAAGGTCTCATGTCTCTCTAGGAGGGAGTTCGGCTACCTGCTTTGCTGATGGTTGAGCTGTTATCTAACCTGCTCCAGGGAACTAATAAAGCAAGCTCTGGCCTGAAGGAAAGCATGGAGCTCCTGAGCCTACCACTGCTCACTGCACAGACAGCCCCGGACCCACCAGTTCCCATCAGGAGTCTGCCCAGATACTTACATTCATCTTTTACAGTTGATTTGTGGGAACAGAAGCTAACCTCCAAAGCTCTGGGAACAAAGCCACCTGAGGCTTTCAAGCCATAAAAACACATGGCTCTAGGGTAGAACTAATTACCATCACTTAGTTACACAGACAGGGACTTTCAACTGGTCAAAGAGAACAAGACACCGGAGAGCTGAGGCGTGAATGACACGTGCCCTATGCCCAGGGATCAGGGCTCATCTTGAAAGAGGGGGTAGGAAGGTTTGAAGAGCCAGGTGTTACAGAGGACTGCTCTGAGACAGGACAAGAGAAGTCCTGACAGGGACACTGAACTCATGCGCTCACAGAAGCTATGTTGCAAGCATCAAGTCAGGTCAGACTCCATCACGGTGGGAGAGGAGCCTGTAAGTACCATGTGAGCTTTTGGCAACTGGTGGCTGTGGGGTAAGGAGTTAGTTTACCTCTGACAAGGCCCATGTTCTAGCAATGATCCTACACCCAGCACACACTAGCATCACCAAGTAGACTGAGGGATTGCTTTTGTCTTCTTAAGTAAAAATTAATGGAAGTGCTTTCTTACAGAGCAAGGACTAGGTTTTAAGATAATTGTAGTTTTTAAGTTTGTCAAGATTTTAAATATAAAAATTCCTAAAACATGAGTCAAGTTTTTAGTGTTACAGAACAGCCGGGTTTCAAACCATAATTTGTTCTTCAAAACTGCTATAAGGATGCTGTGGTGATTTAACAGCCCCCCCCCAAGCTAAAGCCAGTAAGTGAAAGGACTGAGGTAACAGCCTATACATTAGCTATTGCCCTTGGGGCAGCCAGGTCCCAGGGACCAGGAGAAAGGAAACCTTAGCAACCCTCTGAGCCATCCCAGAAGATCACACAACTGACAGAAGAGTGGGAGAGGCCGAGATGCTCCAGACAAGCTGCTAAAAGCAACCTTCAGCTGGCCATAAAGAACTTTATTTGTGGCTACCCAGGGGAAAAAATAAAATCTCCCAGCTCCCAGCCAGGGTTCTCATCCTGACCTTGTCCTGCTGGGGACCCGATCTCTACAGTGGCCAGCTTTAGCCAACCCTTAAAGCTGGACTCAGTGTGTCTCAGATAAGACTCAGCACGCACCAGATTCTTCTCATAAGCTCCAGACTAGAAAATCTCCCCAACTTCATTTTACGGTGGCAGGACACAGACTTTGAGAGAATGCTATAATGACCCCCACAGGAGCCCCTCTGAGTAATTGTACTTCAGCCCAAAAAGCTGACCCAGTAGCCCTGGCTGAGGTTCTCCACATGGGACAGGAATGAAACTTAACACTTGAACAGGTCGGGCCCCTGCTTTCCATGCAACCAATTGGGGAGAAAAGGGGTCTTCTATTGCCATAGTATCCCAATTAAACTTGTCCCTGAGATTTTGATCTTACTGGCAACCATCTGGCTTCTGATTTAGGTGACCATTATACATTTCAAGGCCCACCAGAAGGACCCTCTGACATTTCCGGGTCAGTTAACTGGTCAAACAGGCAGTGCAGCTTCTAAAACAGGCTGCCTAAGTTTCCTAACCACACTCTCCATGGGCTTTAGATCAGATATCTGAAGCTATTGCCTCAGGATGTTACAAACCCACACAGGATGTCTATCGCTCCCTGGGCTCTCCCAATAGACACTCCTCAACAGTTTTCATTGGGCCTCACAGCCGGGGCGCAAGTCTTCCTCCTTCTGATTGCAAAGCCTCTTCAGACAATGTGATCTGTTTCCAAAATCCGTCCTACCTGTTGTTAGTGTAATCCTGAAGGATAAAAATATCCTTTCCCCGGGAATAAAAGACTCAACACTTACTGGACAAGACCTTATCAAATACTCAAGTCTCCTGATGAGGCCCATCTGCAGATTCATCTGTCCAGAGTTAATACTGTTCCACCCCAGCTCAGACGAACTATTCCTGTGAGCCTCTGGGACCCCCAGCCCGAGGAGACTTCAAGACACCGATGAGTGGCAACAGACAGCGCCATTTCCTGAATTATTACCCAGCCCTTTAGTCCCGTGCGCTATGTGGCTGGGCTTTACACTAGGCACAGCCTTCGTCCCATCCTCACACCACCACCACCAGTCACCTGTCTGTCTCCCAAACCACCACCACCAGTCACCTGTCTGTCTCCCAAACCACCACCACCAGTCACCTGTCTGTCTCCCAAACCACGCAATGGTCACCTTCAACCACTGTTACTTCACCGTTCTGTGCCCGTTTGTCTTGAGTTCTGTTTCTCTGGCTCTCGCTGGTCTCATCTCCTACTTCTGATTACATGCCAGGAAGCTCCTGATGGTTGACATCCTGGCTTCTCCCTCTCCCCCAGTCCTGGGCAACCAGGCCCTGTTCTTGCTCCCGACTCCTCTCCTCCTGCCCAGGGATTTCTCCTCAGCACCGGCCAGTCACTCCGTCCTACCCCTCTCCTGGGCCTGCGCCTTCTCCCTAAGGAACCTTTCCTGGTCACCGGGCTTCTCTAATCCTCGGGTTCTCTCGCTGCCCCAGGGGTGGCTCTTCTCTGGGTCCCTTCCTCGCCCCGTGATCTATCTTTGATGGGCCGCGCTTGTTAATATCCTGACACTATGCTGACAGCTCAAACTGTCAAAAGGTTGCATGGCTACATCAAGCATGCTTCAGTGGCTGCATGCAGACGCATGCGGACCTGGGGCCACATGGAGCTGGGCCAAGGGCAGCTCCATGATTCCAGTTTCAACGGTCCCAACTGCTGAGCCTTGTTCTAAACCGCTCTTTCCCCTTTTAAGGACCTCTCGATTATTCTCTTTCTTTTCATTTCTGCATCTACACCTCCCTTCGATCCCTTTCCCAATAAACTCCATGTGGGTTTGTTGAGTTTGGTGGATCGTATCTCACTGCGTGAAGCTCCAGCAAAGAACAACACGGCATTATCTGAGTTATCAGCCATTACCACTGGGCACCTGCTCCCATTACTGATGACCTCTTCCGCTTTTTCCACGTAACTGGAAGCAATATAGGGCAAAGGTTAGAGGTTAGCTTGTTTAAAGTGGCTGTCGGCTCAATATTCCTGGAATGCATGTATATAAGTCATATGCATACAATTTTTCATATTTCTGGGCTCTTCATTTCCTATCAAATATTATAGAAGTAGTGTTTAGGGCAAGGAATTGAGTTTCTTCTTAATGTTCCCCACCACAAATGTGTATGTAAATGTTTCTTACTTCTGCGGAGGCCCTCCTTCCTCACTCACCCATTAGTGCTCAGACGCTGGGTTCGCTCAACACCTCCCAACCCTATAAAGCCCAACCCCTACACCCCACTCCCTGCACCCAGCTTCCGAGTTTCCATACCGTTCTGCAGCTCACCCCTCCCAGTATCTGAAGCCCGGAGAGGAGGGCTGCTGTGTGTTGTGCTAAAGCGACGCGACTGCAAAGCAGTTCCTGCCGGTTGACTTCCAGTGGCCCCATGGCCCCAGCCGGCCCGCAGCTGCCGGGAGCTCGAGTTCCCGGGCAGGAACCAGGGACGCCGGGGGCGCCCGCAGCCCGTCCACCCCCACCCCACAGCCGGAGGGCAGAGCCAGGCTGGGGACCCTGCTGCCGCCGCCGGGCACCAGCTCCGCGGGGACGCGGATCTCACCATGGTCGGTCTCCGAGCGTCCCGCGACTGTCCGCAGTCTCCGGTGCCGGCGCAGGCTCGCCCAACCGACGACTCGGAACGACCGAACCCAAGATGGCGAACTCAGCCGGGCAGAGAACTCGGACGGTCTCGGCGGAACTTTATGCGCCGGCCCGGCTTGCCTCATTTCAGAGTCGACCTGTCACAGGGCCTGAGCGGCAGCCGAGGGCACCAATCCGTTACGGAAAGCGGGGCTTCCTGGGTGGGAGGGGCGGAGTTACCCAGACTGCCGAAGCCGTTGCAGAGTTTACGGTTGCATGGAAATACCTTACAGGTAGAGAGAATGGCATTGTCGTGCCTCTTATGCCCAGGACGCGGGACCCCAAACACGACCACCACAGAGCCAAGTCCCGATGCAAACACACAGGGCTTTATTCGTTGCGAACTCGAGCCGGGGGAGTGGTGGCGCCCACCTTTAATCCTGGCACTCGGGAGGCAGAGGCAGGAGGATCTCTGAGTTAAGAGACCAGCCTGGTCAACACAAGTTCCAGGACAGTCTCCAAAGTCACAGAGAAACCCTGTCTCGAAAAAGCAAAACAAAACAAAACAAAAAACTAATTTGGGCTGTCCAGCAGGACCCAAACCAGCAGGGGAGTGGGCTTATAAAAGGAAAAACCAGGGTCGATTGGCCCTGGGTTTCAGTAAGATTTGGAAATTTCCCTTAGAGCATCTGGTGTCCTGTTGGTGTAAGGACTCAGGCATTGTCTGGCCTGCCCCTGTCACCTGCCAGAATGCACACAGAAACCCTGGTCAGCCCAGGGTTTCATGATTGTGTAGTCTGCACGCAGGTGCTTCCTTGTCTACTGCTAGGGGTTTTAAAGAAAAAAAAATTGCATGGTTACATCAGCAGGAGGGAAGAGGTACTGGTCGGTTGCTGATTGGTTGACATTTAGCGGAATTTTCCAAAGTCTCGTTTTGGCTTGAAATACTTGATCAGCTATTCTCATTGGCTGGCTGTAGAAGGGGACATCCTGTGGTTTCTATGGCATTGTCTTGTTAACATGCAGGTGGCCTGTTACGTCGATCCCAATAGTTTTCAGGAACTGGAGATTAAAGCGGAGTTTGGTCTCTCCTGGAGTTTCTTTTCCAGGAACTAAGTATCCAGGAGGCTAGGGGGGAGGAGGGGTTTGGTCCTTCATTTTCCTGCTCTTTCCCGGGCTCTCTCTTCTCTTTCCTGCTCTCTACCTTGCAGTTCCCCTGGGGCAGACAGGACTTTTCCTGTCACCCTGTTCCTCTGTCCTCTCTCTCTGTCTCTTTACTTCTTTTCTCTTTCCTTCCCTTTTCTAATAGAACTTCTCACGAAGCTCTGTCCGCCTGGCGTGTTTGTCCCCCACCTCGGTCACCCTCGTCTACCATGGAATCTGCCATGGTCCCCTTCGAGCTTTATCCCAACAGATTTTCCTGGCATTTATTCCTGCCAGTGGCCGTCTGAGACATGCCAGGACCCTGTAGTCCTCAACTGGGTCATTTTTCCAGCTAAGGATCTCTGGATTCCTCCATCTATCACCGCCATGGCTGGTAAACCCGCCCCTCATTCTCTACCTCTGCCCAGGCTTCCATGAGTTAGGACTCTTATCCAGAATGTGGTTTCTCGCCTTTTTGGTCCAGTGAAAATCCCAGTACTGGGTGACCACGTGGCTCTAGGGCCCCGGAAGCCCTGGCCCCTCGTGTGTGCTCCGCGGACCACAAAATCAGCATGTGCCTTTTGTATCTGATGCTCCCTTAGTCCCTGGGACGCCAGAGATACAGGCTTTGGATCTTCTCTACCTCTCTCATATCAAACCATGTACGCGCGTTATCAGCACTGTACATTCTACCAGCGACCCATAGTTGGGAGTGCGGCCTCATTTCCCTCCTCTTCCCTGTATGCTAGCACACAGGCGCGCGCGCACACACACACACACACACACACACACACACACACACACACACACACACACACACACCGCCTGCCCCAGCGGTTTCCTGCCACCTCCCACCATAACCAACCATTTCTCAGAGCGGGAACCTCTCTCTGCTTGGGAAGCTAAACATCTTATGCTCCTGTTCAAAATGTCTCTTGACATGTGCCTTCCCCCCTGTTAAGGAACAATAAAATCTACACTGTTAATTAAGATTTTCTATGCTAAAAAAAAAAGGAAACTTTGTAATTTAACGATCACCCAGGGGATAATGGTTTTAAAGACATAAAGGGTATTTTATTTTTGATACCCCTTCCCTCAGCCTAGGCAGAAGGACAGGCTGGCCAGCTTCTGCCGACAAACTATGCTGCCAGACATAATTCATTTACATTTTTGCCTTTTTCTTTTGTCACTGGCAGTTTTCTTCTTTCACTGGCTCTGTTACACATGACTTGTTTGCAGAATGTTGTGCCTTTCCAGGGCCCGGTAAGGCACACATTTCAGACAAAAATCCTGCCTGTTCCATCTGCAGCGGATCTACATTCTTGTCACTGGCAGTTTTAAGTTTACGCTGTCTCTTTAAATGTCCTGTCTGTTTGCTAACTTAAAACCAGTTGCAATCAGGCTGGAGGGCTCTGAGTAAAACATCCCTCCACAGCCTCTCAGTTAAAATCAGTTCTCCACATAGATCCTGCACTAAAGTCATTATAGCCATACTAAGTACAGGTTAATTACACTGATAAAGCCTTTTACCTAGCCACCTATGTGCTTAAATCTCTGTTACTCTTTAATCATTAACTCAGGTAAAAATTTTATCCTTTTCAAGAACTCTAATGCTTTTGATGACTGGTAGCTTTGCCAGCTTAAAGCAACAGCAAAGGCTCCAACTGTTACAAAACGGATTTCAAGAACAGGTATTTTAAGTTTATCTATATAAAGATAAAAAATATAAAATACATAAAAGTCTAAAGATACAAGTTGTAAGAATCTGAATGCATACAAGTTTTAAGGACATAAAAATAATTTTAAATTGTTTTCCCTTTCTATGATATAAAAGTTCAGAGCTTAACATTTAATAAAGTTCTGATAAGCTGATACAGCAGTGCCTACCTGCTGGCCAGTCACAAGCTCAAGGCTTTAGATTTCTTTTGGTTGTCATCTAAGTATACACTTAAAGGGCTCTACACCAGGCCACAGACACCTCTGTCCAATCCACACTGGGTTCTCTGA
Source organism: Mesocricetus auratus (assembly GCF_017639785.1). Taxonomy (NCBI): domain Eukaryota; kingdom Metazoa; phylum Chordata; class Mammalia; order Rodentia; family Cricetidae; genus Mesocricetus; species Mesocricetus auratus. Next base: position 2,477,991 of record NW_024429203.1, on the reverse strand, counting down.
ACAGAAGAAAAATGTACAGGCTTCTGACCCAAACCTGAACAGACTGTGTTGAGTACACAGTAGACACTGAAACTTCGATTTGATAATCAGCAGAAAACTCCATCCCATACTTGGGTTTATTAGAAACTGACAAACAAACAAACCCTGTACAAAAAAAAATCCCCCTGAATTCCTTATCACTTTGAAAGAGTAATCTTGAGAGACATTATCGCCTAGGACCCCCTCTTCCTGTGCGGTGACCACGCCCTCTTCTCAACCTCTTCCTGCAACTTCTCTTTTCTTAGATTTCACCTTAGGTTCAGCATCCACAGGTAATGTATCCAGATGCAAGCTGTCTGGTAGGATAAAATATCGGATGTTATTTCCTAGAATTCTCAGTGTTTCCAACAGTCAGGTTCTCTGTTTTTCAGAGTCGATTTCACAGCCTTAAGGTGTGTACTCATGCTGGCGTCTACACCTGCTCCATGGCTTGTGCTCCATTCTTCAATTCAATGGGTACAGCGTCATCAGAAATTTCACCAGCTTCATCCTAGTGGCACCGCCTCCCTTTGTCCTACTGGACACAGAATTCGAGCTCTTTTCCCAACTCTTTACTCTGAGGTAATGTCTGCCTGTGAAGTAGAGGTGTGTTTCTTGTATGAAGCAGAAAGATGTATTCTGTTTTTGTATCTGATCTATTAGCCTGTGTCTTTTTATAGGTGAGATGATACCATTTATATAAATGGCTATTAATGACCAGTGATTACTAGTTCCTGTTATTTTTGTTTTTGCTGTTGGTGATGTTTTTGTTTGTCTGATTCCCTTCCTTGGTGTTTTCTGCCCTAAGCTCATGTATTGCCTATGTTCTTGTGGATGTAGCTGACTTCCTTGGGCTGGTGTTTTCCTTCTAATACTTTGTGAAGATTTAGGTTTTGTGGATAGGTATTGTTTAAATCTGGTTTTGTCATGGAATATCTTTGGTTTTTTTGTTTGTTTGTTTTTGAGACAGGATTTCTCTGTGGCTTTGGAGGCTTTCTGGAACTAGCTCCTGTAGACCAGGCTGGTCTTGAACTCACAGAGATCCGCCTGCCTCTGCCTCCCAAGTGCTGGGATTAAAGGTGTGTGCCACCAATGCCCAGCTTGTCATGGAATATCTTTTTTTCTCCATCTATGGTTATTGAAAGCTATGGGTATAGTATCTGGGCTGGCATCCATGGTCCCTTAGTGTCTCCATAAAGTCTGACCAGGACCTTCAGGCTTTCATTGTTTCCATTGAGAAGTCAGGTGTAATTCTGATAGGTCTGCCTTTATACAATACCTGACCTTTCTACTTTGCAGCTCTTAATATTCTTTCTTTATTCTGTATGTTTATTGTTTTGATTATTAGGTGGCAAGGGAACTTTCTTTTTTGGTTCAGTCTATTTGGTGTTCTGTAAGCTTCTTGTGCTTTCACAGGCGTGTCCTTTAGGTTGGGAAAGTTTTCTCCTATGACTTTCTTGAATATATTTTCTGTGTCTTTGAGTTGGACTTTTTCTATCCATATTATTCTTAGATTCAGTCTTTTCATGGTGTCACAGATTTCCTGCATGTTTTATGTTAAGGGTTTGTTGGATTTAAAATTTCCTCTAACCAATGGAATCTATTTCCTCTAGTGTATCTTCAGTACCTGAATTCTCTCTTCCATCTCTTGTATTCTGTTGTTTGCTTGCATTTGTGGTTCCTGATCATGTACTCAGATTTTTCATTTCCAGAATTCCCTCAGTTTGTGTTTTCTTTATTGCACTATTTCAGATTTCATGTCTTGAATTGTTTCCTTCACTTGTTTGATTGCTTTTTCTTGGTTTTCTTTAAGGGATTTTTTTTTGATTTGTTCCATTTTTTTTGTCTTTTCCTCCATTTTTTAAAAGGTGCTTTAAAGTTCATTTATGTAAAGATAGGAAAGCTTAAGATGTGAGGATCTAGAATGTCTTAGGGTCTAAGAAGGTGTTTTAAGGTGTAAAGTTTATGTGAGCAAAATGAAAGCTTGAGATGTGAAGGAAGTGACTTAAGGTGTGTAAACACAAAGTTAGGAAGGTCAGGGGATAAACCGGGTTGAGTGCTGACAAAGAGAATGCTACTGTTATGTTAAGACTCCAGAAATTCATAGTCTTAACAGTAATTGATATGGAATTCTGATAAGCTATTAGCCCAACTCTGACAGAGTACCAAAACCATACTAAAGCACTATAGGATCATAACTACAAGATCAACGTTTTGTTTTGTTTTGTTTTTCAAGGCAGGGTTTCTCTGTATTGTTTTGGAGGCTGTCCTGGAACTCGCTCTGTAGACCAGGCTGGTCTCGAACTCACGGAGATCCACCTTCCTCTGCCTCCCGAGTGCTGGGATTAAAGGTGTACGCCACCAACGCCTGGCTAAGATCAAGATCTTAAATTTCCTTTGGTTGTTTTCTACCTATGAACTTCAAGGTTCCCTCACAACCCAGCTGAAAGCTCTCTTTATCAAGCAAAGAAAGCCTTCAAACTCTTGCTGTTCCCAGCTATGACAATGACTACAGGGTCATTAGCAGACAGTAGATGTTTGTGTGGGGTTAGCATATGGTGGATCTGGGATTCCTGCTGTTATCAGTCTGGTTTCCCCTTGATGCAGTGTGGTTCTCCTCTTTCATGTCTTTTTTTTTTTTAAGATTTATTTATTGCCAGGCATTGGTGGTGCACACCTTTAGTCCCAGCACTTGGGAGGCAGAGGCAGGTGGATCTCTGTGAACTTGAAGCTAGCCTGTCTACAGAGCGAGTGCTGTGATAGGCTCCAAAACTTTACAGTGAAACCCTGCCTCAAAAAACCAAAAAAAAAAAGGGGGGGGTGTATTTATTTATGGCATACACAGTGTTCTGTCTACATTCCAAAAGAGGGCACCAGATTGAATTGTAGATGGTTGTGAGGACGGTTGAGACTACCAAGTGAGACCCCATTTTAGAAAGTTTTTATTGGCCGGGCGTTGATGGCGCTCACCTTCAATCCCAGCACTCTGGAGACAGAGGCAGGCGGATCTCTGTAAATTTGAGGCTAGCCTGGCCTACAGAACAAGTTTCAGAGCAACACAGTCAAAACAATAACAAACCAAAAATCATTTTGGGTTTTAGATAAACTTTTACCATTATTATTGTGTGTGAGGTGTGTGTGTGTGTGTGTGTGTGTGTGTGTGTGTGTGTATGAGAGAGACAGAGAATTCTTATCTCATTAGTGTGTGGGTGCATGGTACATGTGTGCAGGTCAGAAAACAACTTAGTGGAGTCCTTTCTCTCCACTTTTACATGCATAGCATGGATCAGAACTCAGGTTTCCAGACTTGTGTGGCAAGCAGCTTTACCTTCTAAGCCATCTCTCCCCTACTGGGATTACAGATGTGCCCTGCCATGCCCCACTCAACCCAAGCAATTTGATAGTGTCTTCTTTATAATAAATTGTTTTGTTTTTTGAGACAAGATCTCATTGCATAATCTCGGCTGGCCTTGAACTCCCAGAGATCCACTTGCCTCTCACCTCCTGAGTGTGGGAATTAAAAGCATGAGCCACCATAAAGAGCTGCCCCACTTACAATTAAGACTTTGAAGTTGCATATTACATAACCTGTACATGTATAACACACCCAAAGTATATGCAAATTGTTTCCGTTTCTTCTGGAATCTCTAGGTTGTTGTTTTCTCTTTCTAACACATTGCTGTGCTTGAACTATCCACAAAAGCAAGTAACATGTAGACGGTGTCTCCAAGTATGCATTTTTGTCTGGCAGCAGTGTAGCCAAGCAAAGACATTAAGTCTTTTTTTATTTTAAGTATACGAAGCTGTGCTCTGACCCTGGAAACTAAGATGCTGCCATGGGCAAGCACACATGTAGAGTCACTGCACCCCATGCCCTGGGACTCGTAGTCCTAACCCTGCTGCACATTATACTCTCCTAAAAGGAGTTTTACTATCATCCAGTCCTGAAAGAAGTTGTAAAGACTCAGGCATTATGCTGGCCTTCCCCCTGTCACCTGGCAGAATGCATTCAGGCAGTACGATGGTCAGCCCAGGGGTCTGTGGCTGCTATATCACTATGTAGCCTGCACGCAGGTGTGGAGGACCCTTTAAAATGAAAAATCTCGCCCACTTCTGCCGTGCCTGCTGCACAGCCTGGCCGAGAATCTGTGGAGGGTGTCAGGATCAGTCGGTGGTGAAAGAAGGCTTCAAGAAAGCTTCGCTTTATTCTTACCCTGGCTGGTTATATGCCCTGACACTGGAGTTGGCGGTGGGTCAGGAAGAGGCGGTTAGTCATTGGAAAGGTCAAGGTCAGGGTGTTCCCTTCTCTGCGTGGCAGACACCAGTTACAGCTGCCTGCTCCCAGGCTGATGGGGAACTGGGCCTCTGGCCTAGGTCTTTTGTTCCCACAATTCCCCCTTTTTTATTTTCTAATGAGGCACACCTGTCTTAGATCAAGTAGGGTCACCTTCCCTTACCCATCCTTGGGGGACCTGGCGACCCCTGTCTTAGGCGTGAGGTCTCTTCCCCCCGCAGGTTGTCCGTCATCAGAGAACCTCATCCTTGAATCATCTGTAACCAGACTTTATGGTTACCGGGATTGCCATGGACTCTTTCCTGCTGCTCTTCCTCTGCAGGGACAGACAGGACTTTTCCTGCCTCCTTTGTCTTCTACTTCTTCTCTCCCCGTCTCCTTCTCTTCTCGTCCCCTTCTCCCTTCCATTTCTCCATTACCTCCCCCTTTCTTTCTTTTTCTTTTTCTTTTTCTTTTCTTTTTTTTTTTTTTTTTTGGTTTTTACAAAACAGGGTTTCTCTGTATTGTTTTGGAGGCTGTCGGTCCAGCCTCGAACTCACAGAGATCTGCCTGCCTCTTGTCGCACCTGCTGTGCGCCCTGCATTCGAGAATGTAGCAAGGTGGTCGGGATAGATGACACAGAGACCGGTCGGTTGCTTTAAGAAAACTTTATGCTTCCCAAGTCAGCTTAGGAGGAGACCCCAGTTCGCTTAGGAGAGAGCTCTCAGGAGAAGTCTAAGAAAAAGGAGCTTCCCTTTTTAAGGACTTCTGCCATTCATCTACATACCATTCTTTCCAGACTTCTCACCCTCCTGGCTGGTGGTTTAATCTCCGGCCCCAGAATCGGGGAGACACCGCAGGGAAACAGGAAGAGGCATCTAGCCATAGGGGGTGTGAAAGTCATGGTATTTCAGTGAGCAAGCCCTTATCTGAGCCCTATCAAGAGCTTTAGCACTGAATTGTTTTCAGTAAACATTACACAGCTGCCTGCTCCCAGGGGAAAGGGAAGTGGGTTTCTGCTCAAGGTCTGGTGTCCCCACACCTCTGTCTCCTGAGTGCTGGGATTAAAGGCGTGTGCCACCACCGCCCGGCTCCCTCCCCCTTTCTAATAAAAGTTTTCACTAAGCTCTGTCGGCCTGGTGTGTTTGTCCCCCACCTGCCATAGAATCTGCCAAGGTCCGCTTGTGCTTTATTATAGCAGAAGTCAGAGTCCCAGTCCTGGGACCCTGGCATTTAAATTTTTTAAAGCCACTCAGGAAAGTTCATGGAGCCCAGTTTTCCTGCTTTTGAGCAGAGTATAGACTGAGGTATGTGGGAGCCTGTGCAGACACCACAGCCAGTGCAGTTCGGACCTCAGAAGGCAAGAAGGAAGTCTACTTCAGCATGGTTCAGTAGCAGCGGCTGTTGGTTCAAACTCTGAGAGTCTAACACACAGGGCAGTTTATTTCAGTCACATTTATGCACAGCACAATCTTGGAAAAAAGTCCTGATGATAATTGATTCAATCCTGTGTGTACACCAAAGTTTAAGGCATTATTGCTTTGAAAAGAGCTTCATGTGACCACTTCCATAAATGTGGTTCTATAGATTGACTACATATGACATCTTAAGGGTCTGGGGAAAGATCTGGTGTGGACTCAGTCATATAGGTAACACAAGGTCACCAGGCTATTAACCACACCCATTCCCAGCCTCCAGAGGGAGTGAGGGAGTTCCCTGTCTACTGCTAGGTTTTAAAGACAAAAGTCACAGGATTACATCAGTAGGTATGGACTGGTTTCTGATTGGTTGACATTTGAGAACAATCAGGAGAATTTCTCAAAATCATAATTTGGCATGAAATACCTGTGTACCAATTATTCTCTTTTGTCGTTGCTGAGAGGGAACATTCTGTGATTTCTATGACTTTGTCTTGTTACTTGCAGGTGTCAGGTGGCCTGTTGTTCATAGATACCAATAGTTTTCAGAACTGTATCCTGGAGACTACAGGGGAGGTTTTGGTCCCCCCTGGAGTTTCTTTTGTGGCCAAACAGTTCCCAGGAACCAAGCTGGCCCAGCCCTCACCTGAGCAAAGGCAGAGCACTCGCCCTGGAGGCGTGGGTGTAGCTGGGCCTTAGGCTGACCACCTCAGCCACCACCCAAGCCCACACCCAGGGCTTTGAGGCGGCCCACCCCAACATCTACCCCATCTAAGAACTGCTGGAGCCTGTGAAGGGGCCCGCTGGCCCTATGGAACCAAAGCTGCAGGATCTGCACAGCTCAGGATGACAGCAGGATATCTGAGAGGAGTCCCAGTGCAGCAGGAGTCAGAGGCCTGGAACCAGATCAATGACTCATTTCAACAGACATTTGCAAGCAAAGGTGGGCCAAAGGGTGGACTGGGTGACATCGTGACACACTGACTGCAGCTTCCATTGCAAGACGCTTTTGTTTTTTGTCTTTAACTTGCATTTTTATTGTTTACTTTTTAATGTTTTATAACATTTACATTTTGGTTTTCTTTTGGGGAAGAGGTTGCAAGGGCAGAGAGAGATACAGAGGGATGGGGAGCCAAGGCGGACCAGGGTGCATGACATGAAATTCACAAAGAATCAAGTTTAAAATGTATATATGCATTTGTAGGGTTGGGGTACATAGACGAGAGTGAAGGAGAACAGGCAAGAACATAGCAGAGGGACCTGAAGAACCCCACCCCCAGCGGTTGGAAAGTTACTAAGCTGTCCTGGACATGAGCAGCTGCACCTAAAGATAAACATTTCCCAGACATCCTCCCCTGGTGGTCCTCAAGGGCTTGGAAATATTTTCCAATCTCCAAGGACTTGGAAAATCCCTAGACCTCAAGGTTCCAGGAAAAGACTGACCACAATAGTTCAGCAAAGACATAGTTGTTGCCTAAGATAGATAATGAGTCAGACAACCACAAGGTCACAAGTCCTTAATTGCATGGAGGTCTGGCACCAATTACCAAACCCACCTTATGCCCCCTCCCCATTCCCATTTGTGGTTTTAGGCTTTAAAAACTCACTTTAAGTTCTGCTCGGGTTCACTCCTTCCCAAAGGTTGCTGAATCCCCGAGCGTCGGCTTAATAAAAATCCTCTTGCTTTTTGCAATGAACCTCGGCTCCCTGGTGGTCTCTGGGTGAGGGTCTTGAGAGAAAGACCCATCAGGGAAGAAGGGGGTGCAAATGAGAATAAGGGTTAACGTCAGTGTCAACCTGGAAATTAGTAAAATGCTGATGCTGTAAGTCTAAAAATAAAAATGAAGATGCGATACAGGCGAGTGGTGGAGCAGTTGCCTAGCTCCACCCCAGGCTCAGGAAAAAAGAAGAATGAAAGAGGGAACGTCTGACTAAAGAAATAGAAGGTACACTGCTTGCCTGCCAGGGAGCCTCAAGGTCAGATGTCAACGGGCCGTATTAGCAAATTTGAAACCAGACAAAGAGAAGAAAGTGAACTGAAGAGAAATGAGCAGAACTGCAGCGGAATCAGTGATGTCTGTAAGACCACATAGAGAACTAATGGCAGGAGATGGCGAGGTGTAATGAAAATAGCAAAAGGAATGACAACCAGGGAATAGTGGCCTCAAAATCGTGGAGACCTGCCTGCCTCTGCTTCCCAAGTGCTGGGATGAACACTACAGGCCAGGCGGTGGTGGCGCACACCTTTAACCCCAGCTCTTGGGAGGCAGGAGGAATGAGGATCTCTGTGAGTTCCGGGCCAGCTGGTCTACAAAGTGACTTCCAGGACAGCCAAGTCTACACAGAGAAACCCTGTCTCAAAAACCGAAAAAACACAAAAGTATGAACACACGCTGAGAGGCCTGCTTAGAACAAAGGATGACTAGAGGAGCCTAACCCCCTGTCCAGTGTGGGCGAAGAACGGCTCATGCCCCACCCCCAGGTCTCAGAGAAAGTAATCCACCCCAAGCTATGTCACTGCCCAAACCTTAGCTCTTTGTCCTCGGAAGAGCAGATAACTGCAACTCCCTGGCGGGTGCACCTGGAGATAAGTGATAGAAATTCCCCAACCAGCTTGGGCCCCGTGCCCCCCCCCCTTAACCTTGCCTAACCTCGCCCAACTCTATGGATTTGCCTTTATAACCCTGCAACAGAGGTTAGGGCCTTCTCCCCCAGCTGTGGTGCCAGATTGCCGGACAAGATCCCAGGCTTGTAATTAAAAACAACCTTGTGGGTTTGCATTAGGTGAGTTGTCTCCTAGGTGGTCTGTTTGAGTGTCTCTGGGACTGGGCATAACAAACACCAAAGCAATCAACATGACCTACTGCTTAACAACTAACTACTCAAGTTCTTACTGATGACTGTTTGGAAAGAAATAATGGAAAACCCATAATACAGAGATTACAAATAATGAGTCACTAAGAAAGAAAATCGGCTTGTACCTTTTATAGTATTTTTATTAATTTTTAAAGGTTTTGTGTGTATGAGCGTTTGCTAGCATGCATGTGTGCACACCACACGCACAACTGGTACCCAGTGAAGTCAAAAGAGGGCATCGGATATCCTGGAATTGAAGTTACAGATGTCTGTGAGCCGCTAAGTGGCTGCTGGGAAGCAAAGCTTGATCCTCTGGAAGAGCCCTGGGTGTCAGGAAGCCCCAGCCACCTTTCCAGCTCAGTTTGTGTCTTATTTCCCTCAAGATGTGTATTCCATGGAACAGGGTGTATTATTTGCACCAGGCTTTTCATATCGTTTTTCACGTGACTTTAAAAGTAAATTGGTATGACTCTGTGGTGGCACGGGCCTTTAGTCCCAGCACTCAGGAGACAGAGGCTGGGGCTCTCTGAGTTTGAGGCCAACCTACTCTACAAAGTCAGCCAGAGCTACATAGTGAGACTGTCTCAAAAGTAAGAATTAATTTTTAAAAATGGCTTGTTTTCTGTGGCTTTTTATTGCATGTGTGTGGTGTCCACGCCTACCATGGTTTGCAGGTGAAGTCGGGAGTTCTTTCTCATGATCAGGGGAGTCTGGGAAAACAACTCAGATCATCAGAATGGACAGCAAACTCACCAGCTCTTTTTGGTATGCATTTTTAATGTTTGCTTTGGTGTTGTTTTTGTCTTTTTATTGAAAGACCCCGGCCCAGCACCGGTGGCTGAGGCCTATGGAAAATTCCTTTCCCCCACAGATCAGCCGAATAGTCATTTTTTCGATCAGAAGGAAGCTCAGCTCAAGGTCTTTACAGCTGCATAGTCACTACTATCTCTGTCCAGATAGGGGCCCAGGTGTCTATGGTCTGCACAGCCAGCCCAGAAAGATTGGGCAGGCACAGAAACCTTTGTTCTTCAGATAGGGCCAAGGCCGAGAATTGGTTCTGAGAGAAACCTTAATTGCCTCTCTGTCCAGATGAGAGAAACCTTAATTGCCTCTCTGTCCAGATGAGAGAAACCTTAATTGCCTCTCTGTCCAGATGAGAGAAACCTCGTTCTGAGCCCCCGCCTCATTTAAATTACCCAATCAGGGTCCTGTAACTAGGCTTCTCGCTTCTGTACTGCGCTTTTGCTATAAAAGAACCCCTGAGTCCCCAGCTCGGGGCTCTCAGTTCCCGAGACTGAGACGCCCCGGGTACCCGTGTATTATCAATAAAGCCTCTTGCTGTTTGCATCCAAGCTCGTGGCCTCGGTGTTCCTTGGGTTCGGGTCTCCCTCCCGTGAAAGTCCCCCGCCTGGGGTCTTTCATTTGGTGCGTTGGCCGGGAATTGAGACCCTGCCCAGGGACCACCGACCCACTTCTGGGAGGTAAGAATTGTCCGGACTAAATTTCTGTTGTTTCTGTTGTCTGCTGTCTGTCTGTCTATGCCTGTTGTTTTATTGCGCCTGCGTCTGTAATATACAGCTGTATACATCTGTATCTGGTGGCACCGACCGCAGCTCTAGGACACGATCTGCCTCGTCTGTTTGGGGCCCCGTCTGTTTGGGGCAGGTGTCCATCTGCCCCGTCTGGAGTTCTTAGGAACTCGTCTGTTTGGGGCCCCGTCTGTTTGGGGCAGGTGTCCATCTGCCCCGTCTGGAGTTCTTAGGAACTCGTCTGTTTGGGGCCCCGTCTGTTTGGGGCAGGTGTCCATCTGCCCCGTCTGGAGTTCTTAGGAACTCGTCTGTTTGGGGCCCCGTCTGTTTGGGGTAGGTGTCCATCTGCCCCGTCTGGAGTTCTTAGGGAACTCGTCTGTTTGGGGCAGGTGTCCATCTGCCCCGTCTGGAGTTCTTAGGAACTCGTCTGTTTGGGGCCCCGTCTGTTTGGGGCAGGTGTCCATCTGCCCCGTCTGGAGTTCTTAGGAACTCGTCTGTTTGGGGCCCCGTCTGTTTGGGGCAGGTGTCCATCTGCCCCGTCTGGAGTTCTTAGGAACTCGTCTGTTTGGGGCCCCGTCTGTTTGGGGCAGGTGTCCATCTGCCCCGTCTGGAGTTCTTAGGAACTCGTCTGTTTGGGGCCCCGTCTGTTTGGGGCAGGTGTCCATCTGCACCGTCTGGAGTTCTTAGGGAACTCGTCTGTTTGGGGCAGGTCTGTATCTGGAGCTGGAGTTCTTAGGGACTCGGTTGTTTGGGGTAGATGCCTAGGAATCTGCCCCGTCTGTTTGGGGAAGTCCCGCTGGCCGAGGGAGTTTCCATCCTGATAGGGGACAAGGACGGGAGCACAAGGCCCCCGTCCCCGATCTGAATTTGCTTTTGACTTTCGTCAAAGCCGCGCAGCGAAAATCTGTTTGTTTTTGTTTCTTATCTGTTCGTCCGTCTGAATGTCGTTTGTCATCGCTCTCGAGATGCTCGTAACCGGACTGTCGCGCGCAAGAAGCATGGATCATCCTTTGCTCTTCTGAATGGCCAACTTTTGATGTTGGCTGGCCACGAGATGGCACCTTTAACCCTCAAATTATTTTCCAGGTGAAAGAGAAAGTCATGGATCCTGGACCCCAGGGCCACCCGGACCAAGTACCCTATATAGTTACCTGGGAAGTGCCGGTCTATGACCCTCCCTCCCCCTCCTCTTCCCTAACCCCCACCGCTGCCGCTGCGGCACCGCTCGGGCTGCGGCCCATTTCCGGTTCGCGTTCAGCGTCCCGGCCGCTGCGCGAAGGGCGCCCTGAATGTGACGGCGCGACCGACCGGCGACAATGCGAGGGGAGCTGTGTCTGCCTCCCTGCGGCCCGCGATGGACCGGGTCAGAGAGCGGCCGCCACGCCCCTCGGCCCCGCTCCCCGGCAGACGCTCCGGCCCTTTCGGGCGGCGCCGTAGCCTCAGCCCGCTCCGGATTAAACCGTCCTGCCTCCGGACGGGCCATGATGGCCAGTTGCAGTACTGGCCGTTCTCTGCCTCAGATCTTTATAACTGGAAAAATAATAACCCCTCCTTTTCAGCAGACTCCGTGAGACTGACTGATCTATTAGAATCGGTTCTCACTGCCCAACAGCTTTTTGCAAGTCCTCCTAACTCCGGAGGAGAGACAGCGGGTCCTTGAAGCCCGGAAAATTTGTTCCTGGGGCAAATGGACAACCTACGCAGCTTCCAAATGAAATTGATGCTGCCCAGACTGGGACTTCACCACTGAGGCAGGTAGGACCCATCTAATGTCTTTAATGCCAGTTGCTTGTAGCGAGTCTCCGAAAGACGGATAAGCAATCTATAAATTTGGCCCAGGTAAGACAGATAGTTCAGAAGGCAGAGGAATCGCCAGCCGCATTTTTTTGAAAGACTTAAGGAAGCTTACAGAATGTATAACCCATATGACAGGGGTATACACTACCAGATGTATTGAGGGAGACAGAACGTATTTTTTAATAAAAGAGAAGCTCAGAGAGAGAGAGAAAAGAGGTAAACAGAATGTCAGAGACAGGAAATGAGAGAGACAGGATAGAGAGGGACGAGAAGCGTAATAGAGAGATGACTAAACTATTGGCCACAGTAGTTGCAGAGCAGAGACAGGATAGGCAGAGAGAGGGACAAAGAGGGCCTCGCCTGGAAAGGAACCAGTGTGCATACTGCAAGGAAAGAGGACACTGGGCAAGAGAATGTCCCAAGAAACAAAGAAGGACATTCCAAAGGCCCAAACCCCGCTCTCAGACCTCCGACCTGCTGAGCCTCGAAGATTAGGGAGGTCAGGGCCAGGAGCCCCCCCCTGAGCCCCGGATAACCATACCAGTAGGGGGGCGCCCGGTCACCTTCCTGGTAGACACGGGGGCTCCACACTCTGTTCTAAATCGGTCACCCGGCCCCCTGAGCCGACGAACTGCCTGGGTACAAGGAGCTACCGGTGGGAAGCAATATCGATGGACCACGGACCGCCAGCTCCACCTAGCGACCGGTAAGGTGATGCACTCCTTTTTACATGTTCCTGACTGCCCATACCCCTCCTGGGTCGAGACCTCCTAACGAAGTTAAAGGCTCAAGCACATTTCGAGAAAGCCAACATAAGAGTCACGGGGCCAGAAGGGGCCCCACTCACGGTACTGACTATAGCCTTAGAAGAGGAATATAGAATACATGAGCCCAAGGATGACTCTTTTAAGGTCGAGGACCGCTGGTTGACTGACTTTCCCCAGTCCTGGGCAGAGACTGGAGGAATGGGACTAGCCCTCCAGCAGGCTCCCATCATAGTCCATTTAAAGGCATCTGCTCTCCCGGCCTCAATTAAACAATATCCCATGTCCCGGGAGGCCCGCGATGGAATCAAACCTCACATTAAGAGGCTACTGGAGCAGGGCATTCTAACCCCCTGCCGGTCCCCCTGGAACACTCCCTTGTTGCCAGTCAAGAAGCCCGGAACCAATGACTATAGGCCGGTCCAGGACCTCCGGGAAGTCAATAAGCTGGTTGAGGACATACACCCCACGGTCCCCAATCCCTATAACCTCCTGAGTGGACTGCCACCTGACTATATTTGGTACTCAGTCCTGGATTTAAAGGATGCCTTCTTCTGCCTGCGGTTACACAAAGACAGTCAGCCACTGTTTGCCTTTGAATGGCAGGATGCAGACCTGGGAATCATGGGACAACTTTGACTGAGGGGAGAGCCAGGAGAAAGCCTTCATGGACATCAAGAAGGCTCTGCTCAGCTCCCCAGCTCTGGGGTTACCTGATCTGACTGAACCCTTTGACAAATTGACGTTGGGGCAGCCTTTGACTATCTATGCTCAGGCAGCCACCAGGCCGCTGGCTCACCAATGCCAGGATGACCCATTACCAGACTCTGTTGCTGGACAAGGACCGAATTCACTCCGGGGCTCCGGTGACCCTAGACCCCGCCTCGCTACTTCCCCTCCCGGGGAAGCAGAGACTCATGACTGCTTACAGATCCTGGCTGAGGTCCATGGGACGAGAGCTGACCTCACGGATCAACCCCTTCCCAACCCTGACCTTGTCTGGTTCACGGACGGAAGCAGCTTTGTACATCAAGGGGAGCGGAAAGCCGGTGCTGCAGTGACAACTGAGTCAGAAACAATTTGGGCTGAGGCCCTGCCGCCAGGAACATCGGCTCAACGAGCAGAACTGATTGCCTTGACACAGGCCCTGAGACTGGCAGAAGGTAAGAAACTCACTGTCTACACAGACAGCCGCTATGCTTTTGCCACCGCTCACATCCATGGTGAAATTTATAGGCGAAGGGGGCTATTGACCTCAGAGGGCAGAGACATTAAAACAAAAAGGAAATCCTGGCCCTCTTAGAGGCTCTGCACCTCCCAACCGCCCTCAGTATCATACATTGCCCAGGGCATCAGAAAGGCGACAGCCCCGTTGCCCGGGGAAACCGGAGGGCCGACCTGGCCGCCCGGGAGGCTGCCTTGACCTTGGAAAGCAACAGTCACCTCCTCCAGGCGGCTGTAGTCCCTGCAACTAATGAGGCTTCCGAGAAGACCTCCCCGTCATGGGACTATGAAATAAAAGACATCAAAGCCATGAAAAGACTGGGGGCGACCCGAGTACATGATGGTCTCTGGACCTATCAAGGAAAGACTGTCCTTCCCCGCCTAATGACTAGATATCTGGTTAACAGCCTACACAAACTCACTCATTTGAGCTCCAGGAAAATGAGAGAACTATTAGCCCGGGAAGAAAATACTCGCTACCTGTTGGGAATAGAAGAAATAATAAAACAAGTGACTGAGCAATGTGACGCCTGCGCCCACGTCAATATGACCAGGCTAAAGCTACCCAAGGGGACCCGAGCTCGGGGGCACTGGCCTGGGGTGCACTGGGAAATAGATTTCACAGATCTCCTGGTTTTTGTTAACACCTTCTCGGGATGGACTGAAGCCTACCCCACCAAGCACGAGACAACAAAGGTGGTCACCAAGAAACTTCTTGAAGAAATCTTCCCCCGTTACGGAATGCCACAGGTATTGGGGACAGACAACGGGCCTGCCTTTGTTTCTCAGGTAAGTCAGTCTGTGGCCACCTTGTCGGGGATTAATTGGAGATTACATTGTGCTTAATAACCCCAAAGCTCAGGACAGGTAGAACAAATAAATAGAACCATTAAGGAGACTATAACTAAATTATCGCTGGCAGCTGGCACTAAAGACTGGGTCCTCTTGCTCCCCCTTGCCCTCTATTGTGCCCGGAATACACCGGGCCCCCATGGCCTCACCCCTTTTGAGATTTTACATGGAACCACCATTCCCTTTGTTCAGTTCTTTGACCAAGATATTTCTGACTATGCCAATTCCTCCTCTCTTCAAGCTCACCTGCAGGCACTCCAGCTGGTTCAGCAGGAAGTCTGGAAGCCTCTGGCCCAAGCCTACCGAGACCAGAGGAGACACCCTATTGTCCCCCCACTCCTATTACGTGGGAGACAGCGTTTGGGTCCGGCGCCACCAGGCTAAGAACCTTGAACCTCGCTGGAAGGGACCATACACGGTCCTGTTGACCACCCCTACTGCTCTCAAGGTGGACGGGATTGCTGCTTGGATACATGCCTGGCACGTAAAAGCTGCCTTCCCTGAGGATCTGGACCCAGGATGAAAGGCTCAGCGCACTCAAAATCCTCTAAAAATAAAACTTACCCGCTCCTCTCCCTCCTGCTAATAGCCCTCCTCATAAAATCAGACACTGGTGTGGCCTCCAGTCCCCATACCGTTTATAAATTAACCTGGGAGGTTCTCTCCCAAGTGGGGGAGGTCATTTATGCTGTCACGGAACCACATGCACTTGGGACATGGTGGCCTACTCTATGGCCTGAATTTTGTGATTTGGTAGCAGGGTTGGACACTTGGGACATTCCCCATTGCCACCCAAAGGCATGCGCCAGTGGTTCCCACTTTTACAGACGTCGACGTACATTCATGGACTCCAGAGAAACCACCCCCGGGTATGTTGATCAAAGAGCCAGAGAGCAGCTAAGTTCAAAGGACTTCTATGTCTGCCCCCGAGATGGGCGTGCCTGGCAACAGGCCCAGAAATGTGGGGGATATGACTACTTTTTCTGTGCAGCTTGGGGGTGCAAGACTATAGGGGACGCATATTGGAGGCCATCCTCATCCTGGGATACAATACAGGTACGCAGAGGCTGGGACAAAGGACAATCTGGAATGATAGGTAGGCCTCTTGCCATTTCCTTCACTGCGCAGGGAAAGCAAGCCCCGGACTGGCAGACTGGGTATACTTGGGGTTTGCGTTGGTATCTGTACGGGCCAGACAAGGGGGTAATCTTTACAATCAGATGTAAGGTGGCTCCTGTCAATTCACAGGCAATAGGCCCTAATCAGGTCCTTGCTGATCAAAAGCAGCCTAGCCTACTCTGCCCAAGGCTGATACCAGGCCCATGACCCTGCCTAAAACCACAGCCGCTCCCGCGCCTACAGAAAGCACTCCCAAACCCCCCTCCTCGGGCCCCCCCCCCTTGAAGGCACGGGAGATAGAATATTAGCCCTAATTAAAGGGACATATGCCACTCTGAATTTAACTCGCCCAGATAAGACTAAGGAATGCTGGCTTTGTCTGACTCCGCAACCTCCCTATTATGAAGGCTTAGCGGTTATGGGCGAATATACAAATCAGGCCACAGCCGAGGCTCTTTGTGGGACAGCTACGCAACATAAATTGACCATCTCAGAAGTATCTGGAAAGGGGCTATGTATAGGTAACGTCCCCACCACACATCAAGGACTATGCAATGCCACTGAGCCTTTGCCCCAAAGTGGCCGCTACTTGATAGCCCCCAATGGGACATATTGGGCATGCAACACTGGATTAACCCCTTGTGTCTCCACCACGGTACTAGGTGCCACCGTTGACTATTGTGTTCTGATTGAATTATGGCCTAAGGTAATTTACCACCCCTCTGACTATGACATGATAAGTACTGGCCGCATTAAGAGGGAACCTATCTCCATCACTACTGCCATCCTACTAGGAGGACTAACCATGGGAGGCATAGCAGCAGGAATAGGAACCGGTACTGCCGCACTGCAGGAAACTAAACAGTTCCAACTCCTACAACAAGTAATGCGTGCAGATATTCGGTCTTTAGAGGAGTCTGTCGCTGCCCTGGAGAAGTCTCTGTCCTCCCTGGCAGAAGTAGCCCTCCAAAACAGAAGGGGACTAGACCTCTTATTTTTACAGCAAGGGGGAATTTGTGCGGCCCTTAAAGAAGAATGCTGCTTTTACGCAGACCATACCGGAGTGGTAAGAGATAACCTGGCTAAAATAAAAGAAAGACGCCAAAAGTACCACCAATTAATTGAGTCCCAACAGGGATGGTTTCAGAATTGGTATAACAGGTCCCCTTGGTATTCGACTCTCATATCCACTATTATGGGACCCCTGATCATTATATTTCTGATTCTGATGATTGGGCCATGCATCTTAAACAGATTGATCCAGTTCATAAAGGAAAGGTTATCAATTGTACAATCACTGGTTTTGACTCAACAATACCAGCAGCTAAAGCAAAGGGATTTCGAGATGGCAGAAACCTCTGAATGAAAGATTTCATTCAGTTACAAGAGCAATGGGGGAATGAAAGACCCCGGCCCAGCACCGGTGGCTGAGGCCTATGGAAAATTCCTTTCCCCCACAGATCAGCCGAATAGTCATTTTTTCGATCAGAAGGAAGCTCAGCTCAAGGTCTTTACAGCTGCATAGTCACTACTATCTCTGTCCAGATAGGGGCCCAGGTGTCTATGGTCTGCACAGCCAGCCCAGAAAGATTGGGCAGGCACAGAAACCTTTGTTCTTCAGATAGGGCCAAGGCCGAGAATTGGTTCTGAGAGAAACCTTAATTGCCTCTCTGTCCAGATGAGAGAAACCTTAATTGCCTCTCTGTCCAGATGAGAGAAACCTTAATTGCCTCTCTGTCCAGATGAGAGAAACCTCGTTCTGAGCCCCCGCCTCATTTAAATTACCCAATCAGGGTCCTGTAACTAGGCTTCTCGCTTCTGTACTGCGCTTTTTGCTATAAAAGAACCCCTGAGTCCCCAGCTCGGGGCTCTCAGTTCCCGAGACTGAGACGCCCCGGGTACCCGTGTATTATCAATAAAGCCTCTTGCTGTTTGCATCCAAGCTCGTGGCCTCGGTGTTCCTTGGGTTCGGGTCTCCCTCCCGTGAAAGTCCCCCGCCTGGGGTCTTTCATTATTATCATTTGATTCTCACTATATAGCTGGAATGTCCTCAAATTCATGGTGAAAGACCCCAATATTGGAATACTTTCATCCAGAGAGACCCTCCCCAAGGATCAGCGAGACCACACGTATGGATGCAATCAGCAGGAGGCTTTATTGATCACACACGGGTACCCGGGCGTCTTGGTCTTGGGGGCCAAGGGCGCCGAGTCAGAAAACAGGGGCTTATTTTATAGCAAAAAGCGCGGGTACAGAAGCAGATGCATGGTTACAGGGTTTTCATTGGCTGGTTTAAATGAGGCAAGGGGTCAGGCAGGGGACAGCTGTCCCGGATACAAGGAAGTTAGATCTGGCTGACTTGGCTCTATCTTGGGTACATTGCGGTTGGGAGATTCCAAGTAATCTCCGCCCCTAGCGCCAGATGGCTGATTGCAGATATCTTGTTTGTCAGGCCCAGGCTCCGGGGACCCTTGACCTATGTATGACTGGTCACAAGGGGAAGGGGTCTGGAGAGGGTCTTTCAATGGCAATTCTGCCTCTACCTCCTGAAGCCCTGAGATTAAAAGCATAAGCCACCATGTTCAGCTTCAGAGTGGCTAGTGATTTTCTTCTCATCTAGAAAGACGGCTCAGCACTTAACACTGCTCTTGTGGGACTCAAGCTCAGTTCTCAGCACTCATGTCATGAGGCCCACACCCGCCTGTGACTCCAGCTTCATGGGGTTCAATGCTCTCTTCCAGTCCCTGTGGGCACCCACACATAAGCGGCATATTTCATCACGGAATAAATCAAGCACATAACAGAACAAGTCTTGCCAGGCGTTGGTGGTGCACGGCTTTAACCCCAGCACTTGGCAGAGGCAGGTGGATCTCTGTGAGTTTGAGGCCAGCCTGGTCTACAGAGCGGGTTTCAGGACAGCCAGGCTGCAAAGCAATACAGAGAAACCCTGTCTCAAAACAAAACAAACAAACAAACAAACAAAAAGTCTTAAAATTGTTTTCTATTTAAATAATTTTAAACTTTTTGATCTAATACGTACCAGTTTCTAAGAATTATTTATTGTTACTAGAAGTTTTTCAGTGGTATCTATTAGTCTTGTCTGGCCTGGAATCCACTGTGTACACCAAGCTGTTCTCAAACTCACAGATACCTGCTGGCTTCTGCCTCCCAAGGGCTGGGATTAAAGGCATGTGCCACCACTCCCTGACTGTACTGATTTTACCCAAGTGTTTCAGCCTGTGACAGGATTACTCTGGGTAGACAGGCATTCTACAAGGCTCCTCCCATCCTCTGATGTGCTTTCTTAACGTCTCTGCAGACATGAGCCTCCTGGGGTTTCTGCTCGCCACTCACATTCCACTGTGTTCTCTCCACCTGTGCCTTTTCTGGGCTTCAAACTGAAGTCAGATGGCATTGCTACATTCAACATTTACATGGATTAACCCCCACTATACAGCCCCAGGGATGCTACAAAGTTGTATGATGAAAGACTTCCTGCCATCCTTAACACACGATATATGTGCTTCCGTGCTTTTGAAGGAAACTACTGCAATGTTATATTAGTGAAGTTTTTTGTGGGGACACCAGACCTTGAGCAGAAACCCACTTCCCCTTCGGCCTGGGAGCAGGCAGCTGTGTAATGTTTACTGAAAACAATTCAGTGCTTTAAAGCTCTTGGTAGGGCTCAGATAAGGGCTCGCTCACTGAGATACCATGACTTTCACACCCCCCTATGGCTAGATGCCTCTTCCTGTCCCCCCTGCGGTGTCTCCCCGATTCTGGGGCCAGAGATTAAACCACCAGCCAGGAGGGTGAGAAGTCTGGAAAAAATTGTATGTAGATGGATGGCAGAAGTCCTTAAAAAAGGGAAGCTCTTTTTTCTTGGAGAGACTTCTCCTGAGAGCTCTCTCCTAAGCGGACTGGGGTCTCCTCCTAAGCTGACTTGGGAAGCATAAAGTTTTCTTAAAGCAACCGACGGTCTCTGTGTCATCTATCCCGACCACCTCCCTACATTCTCGGATGCAGGCTGCACAGCAGGTGCGACAGTTTTTCCCTGTGAGACTTCCTGTGTGCCTGATGGTTCCTGGAACAACTAAAGCTTTCCCATACTGTGTGCATTGACAGGGTTTTTCTCCACTGTGGGTCCTTTCGTGCTTGTGAAAGGCACTGGAACAACTGAAGGCTTTCCCTCAGTCTGCACACACATAGGGTTTCTCTCCAGTGTGAGCTCTTTTATGTATTTGAATGGAACTATAACTAGAAAAGACTTTCCCACATTCTTCACATTCGTACGGAGTGAGTTCTTTGGTGCCTTTAACGGGTCAGGCAGAGATCAAGAGAGGAGGAGGGTGTCTGTCCCATGTTAGGTTTCGCCCCAATCAGGTCTGTACTGTCAGTACCGGCAAGACAAGACAAACGGACAAACAAACACAGCACTTAGGCAAAAGAAAGGGGCCCATCTCAAAGACTTGCAAGTTTCAGATTCATGGTCGGGAGGCAAACTCCCCAGTAGCTACTCAGATTCAGAAGGTGGGTTAGTTAGCTGGCTTTTTATCCAAATTTAGATTCAGATGGTGGGATCCCTGCCCAGACAAGAAACCAAGAAGCTGAGAGTCTCTCGGCTCCTCCAAATCTGACCTTATGGCACGTCTGCCATTGTCTTCTTGATCTGTCTCTTACAGTTTCAGATTGTTCGAGAGCGAACCAAAATGGAAACATAAAAATCACAAAAAACGTAAAATCACACACCTGCCACAGAACTCAGGACACAGGACTTGCCAGGCCAGCACAACAGACAACACGGAACTCATACATTTTCAGAGCCCAAGATGCTGCTGGGCAGTGGTAGTTCACGTCTTTAGTCTCAGCACTTGTGAGACAGAGGCAGGTGGATGGCTATAAATTGAGTTCCAGGACTACAAGGCTACATGGAAAGAAACCCTTTCTGGACAAACAAGAAACAAAACAAAAAAACAGAACTCAGGATGTTTTCCCCACCCTCAGACAGTCATGTCTTTGTGACCAAATACCTGTCACATCCGAAAAAGCTGGAGAAGACACATGTCATTGTAAGAGCAAGGTAAACTCCATCCTCAGAAAAAGCCTCCTTAAGAAATTCCCTGCGTGGCACAAGGCTGGCTCAGCTCCAGCCAAAGAACCATGAACAGTTCCAATGAGTGCCCATCCCGGTCAAAATGACCCCATCTGGATGGTCAGGCAATGGCTAATTTTGATAAATATCGTCTTCTCACCACAACTGTGCTTGGGAGCAACTGTTAGTAACAGTTTTGAAATTCCCCTAGCCCCCACGTCAATGAATCCAAGGGTCACCTACTCTTACCCAACCTGAACAGCCAAGGCACGTTCCATCCTGCTTTTGGTTTTTCCTTTATAAACTGAGGCCAGGTGCCCTTTTCCTGCAGCTGCCGGGCCAGTTTGATGGACAGGGTCCCTGCCTAGGTGTTTGCATCAGTGAGTTGACCCTTGGTTATCTTTTTGGGGTCTCACGAACTTGGCATAACATATGGTGCCTTGCCCAGGAACCTCAAGATCCCCAGGGCCCCTGGCCCTGAAGGTTTCATCTTTGACCGGTCTTGAAAGTGTTCTGTTTGTCAGGTTTCTGTGGTTTCGTTCTTTTCTGGTTTTGGTTAGCTAGTGGACAATTTGAAACTGTAAGAAACAGATCAAGAGGGCCTTGGCAGACATGCTTAGGTCAGATCTGGAGGAAGGGTCAGGAGACGTCCCCCTTCCTTGTGTGAACAGGGGTCTGCTGGGCGCTCTGCCCTGTCAGGTTTGGGGGGATTTTTTTAAATGAAATTTGTAGTTTTGTGACTTCTGGAACAGCTACTGGGGAGTTTGCCTCCTGTTTGTGAATCTGAAACTTACAAGTCTTTGAGATGGGGCCCTTCCTTCTGTGTAAGCGCTGTGTGTGTTTGTCTTGTCTTGATGACACTGACTGTACAGATGTTGATGGGACTGAGCCTGACATGGGACAGACACCTTCTTCCCCTCTAGATCTCTGCCAGACAGAGGATCTGGGATTGTGGCTGGAGAACTTGAAAAACACAACTTTCTTTTCAGGAACACTGGCAGCCAAGGGCACTCTGTGCTCACCAGCGCTGCTCCCCCTCCCTTCCCTCCTAAGCCAAATTCTACTTCTCTGTGATAACAGTCAAGGTCTCTTCTGGCCAGCAGCTTCCCACCTTCACCCTTCCCCGTCCTGATTCTGCTTAGAAAACAAATTAAATTATGCCAGTCTGTATACTTTGGGAAGCTTTGACTTTAAAATAAAAGTCAAAGGTACATTATGTTTGGGGAAATTTTTACATTTGTTTCTACACACAAAAAAAATTGTATGGATTTAAGTCACTTACTTGTCATCATTTAAGATGTTTCACATGGGTACAGAATTTAACATGTTGGTGCAAGTTTAAAGGTATTAAAACCACAAAAAAAGAGACTTTGGTACAGGTTTTTGTGTTGACTGGAGAAATGAGAAAAAGGTAGGAGATTAAAATAATAAAAAAAAGGAAAAGAGAAATTTGTCTAAAGTAAAAATGTCTAAAACAATAAAAAATGAGACTAAAGGTAATGTAGAAAATTATAAAGGGTCAAAGGAAGTCACCGGAGGTCAGAGGAAAATATGAACTAAGTTTACTGTGGTTTCTCATACCTGCATATATATTAAATTAAGAAAATTGGTAATATAAGTTAAAAATTTGACCATATTATGGTTAAAAAGTTTGTCTGTTTTTCAAGAAAATTGCTAGAAAGTTTTGTTTGTGTTTTCTGGTGTACGCCTCTATATACAAGAATGGTAAACTTTGTAATTTAACAGTCACCCAGGTGATAATGACTTTTTTTTGTATTTTTTTGGTTTTTCGAGACAGGGTTTCTCTGTATTGTTTTGGAGGCTGTCCTGGAACCCTTTCTGTAGACCAGGCTGGCCTTGAACTCACAGAGATCTGCCTGCCTCTGCCCCCCCCCCAGTGCTGGGATTAAAGACATGCGCCACCAACGCCTGGAGATAATGGTTTTAAAGACACAAGGGTACTTTATTTTTCATATTACAGAAAGACATTAAGAGATTTTTCTGATTTTAAGAACAGTTTTTAAATGCTTAAACTTATAAGGCTATGAGATATTTGTGCTTATGTTTTTTATTATTAATATTTATAGTTAAAATCTAAAATTTAAGATCATAGCCATAAACACCATATGCTAACCAGCAATTGGGATGTTTATTTCTTGTGATGCAGTAAGGCAATGACCCAAGACTTTATTTGTTTGTTTGTTTGTTTGTTTATTTATGTGTGTGTGTGTGTGTGTGTGTGTGTGTGTATGTGTGTACTCAAACATAATTATGTCACTGAACATGTATGGATGTCAGAGGACAGATTGTCCAGGAAAACTTTGTAATAGGGGATCACCACAACACAGGAAACTCCTTTAGAAGTCAAAGCATTAAATTTTTAAAGCTAAATCTGACAGCATAAAGTCCTAGTCTTATAAAAGCTGCTAACCTATGTAAAATGTTAATAGCCATGCTTATAAATGATCAAGTTTGTTAACTGTAGTCATGCTAAGTATTAATATGATTAATTACAGGGATGAACCTTAATTAGTCCCCTGTATATGTTTTCAAAAGATGAGCTCACAACAAGTAACAGTTGTGCCCAAATTCTGAACCCCAAAATCACCAAGAGGCCCATTTCAATGCAAAAGCAAAGAGTCTTTTATTGTAGATGTTTAACAAGCTAACCCCATTAGCTCAGGCCCTTCACCCCGCCACCATGGTGGATGGCTGGAGAAAGACCCCAAGCAACCTCGAGGCAGGGACTTTAAAGGGCAGCATAAGGGGAGTGACTAGGGGCATGAAACAGTATCAGGACTGGTGTGCTTCCAGGTTTGGGTGGCCCGCTCTGTGTTGATTGGTCAACTGGTTGTTATGGCCCATAGGCCCTCCCAGGGCAGTTGCTATGTTCTGCATGTCACTGTTGTGTACTGTCTATAAAGCACACCCAGAGCCGCAAAGCACAGCCCTGACAGCTAACTTCTGATTGGTTCCTTGCTACGAGGAGGGCATCTGACCTCTTGGTGACCAGGACAGGAGCAGTAAGGCCATGCAAGCACATGTTAGCCTGTCATGGCACTAAAATGGGGGAATGGTCACTATGTTCCCCCCTTCTCCAGTCCTGCCTGTTGGGGGTGTTAATAGGCCCTGCCATTAGCCAACAGATTTTCTGGGGGAGTGACTTTTGCATCTATTATCATACTGTTCCCTATGTAAGGGAGTTTCCTTTTGAATTAGCATCTTAACCAGGGAAAAGGGACTCCATATTCTTTTCCATGCTACTTCCTGCTTACTTTGGGACATAGTTAGGGGACCCAAGAAGGCTGAAATACTAGTCAAAAGCAAAAAAGGAATTCAGGCAATGGGGTATCTATCAGGAGCAGCTGATTGGCAGACTGTGTTGAAGAGACAGGGTGTTCACTGAACTGGTTCACATCCACAGCAAGTCCAGGGCTCACAGTCTTTAGGAGCAGGCTATGGTCAGCAACTGATGTTCACATGTTTAAGACATGTTCACCTGTTTAAGACATGTTTAAACTGGGAACAGAAGTTAAAACTTGGAACTCTTTAGACCCATAGTTTTAGTGATCAGGAAGTTCAGGAATCTCATGACCAGGAGAGGAAATCTCATCCTCAGAAACAGACAGGTGGGATAACAGGCTGTACTTATCTGGAATCCTTTTGACCTGTGAAGTGGATCCAAGCTGTATGACTTTTGATCCTCTGAAGCCTATGTAAACTTTATTATACAAAAGGACATAGAGGTTATAGACACATTAGCATTATCAATTGGTACTGAAATCTACATTGCAGAAAAAGCAGATATCTGGGTATCTGTATTTTGTGTCCTAGCAGAAACTACAGATTTGGGCTAGTAGTATGCTGTGCCTGCTGTGCAGCCTATATCCGAGAATGTGGCGAGGGTGTCGGGATTGATGACACAGAGACCAGTCAACGATGTAAAGAAAACTTTAAGCAGGCCCCAAAAGGCTCAAGAAAACTTCCCAAGAAAGGCTTCCCTCCAGAAAAGCTTCTGCTCCCTTTCTTACCCCTGGCTGGTTCTGCTCTGACACCAGAGACTGACTTGGGTGTGTCAGAAGAGGCGGTTAGTCTTTGGAAAAGGTTGAGGTCAGGGAGGTTCCCGTGGGCACGCCCTTTTCATGAACTTATTGCCCCGGGCATAAGTTTTTAGTAAACATTGTCTTTACAGCTGCCTGGTCCCAGGGTGATGGGGAAGTGGGTCTCTGGCCAAGGTCTGTTGTCCCCACAGTAGTGTACATTTGTCTTCTGTCCAGGGAGATAGGTATGAATTTGACAGAGGTGTCCTTGGCCTGATGAAAAGCCCTTGAAGTTTATATTTATTTGACAACTAAAATAAACCTAAAAACCTGATTGAACAGTAGATTTTATATTTTTACATCTTTTGATCTTTATTAAGGGTTGATTTTTATATAAATAAATGAGCTACCAAGCTGACTACAGTCTTGTGGATTTAAGCAGACAACCATTAATATTTATAGAGATCTGAGAAGGATAAATTTTATACAGTTTCCGAATATATTAAAAAGTGACAGGTACTGAAAGACCCCTACCCAGGACCCACTAGGAAAAGAAAAACAAGGCCAGGACGTTGCCTAATGAAAAAACCCAGACCAGGTGCCTCGCCCAGCTGGCACTTCAAACAGGATCTGTGGTCACCAGAGCAGTCATGGGACCCGGATAATAATTGCTGAAGTGTGCCGGGGTTTTTCATGAGGTAATACCAGGAAACCTAGTCCGTGGGAACTACCCCTGCACCCAAGATGAGCCAATGAAATGCCTGTTGCTATGCTGATACTTATGTAACCATTAAAACTCTATAAATATTGTGCTCCCTGCAAGCCCGGTATGCTCTGCACCCGAGTTGCAGTAGCATCCGCAGGCGCCTGTGTACTCAATAAATCACCTCTTGCATTTGCATCCAGTGGTCTGGCCCCGGTTCTTGGGAAGAGGGTTCGGTTCAGTGCCCGGTGCTTTGATGCCCAGGTCTTTCAGTACCAGTCCATATACAGCCATACCCAAGTCTCCTCTATTAGACCTTGTCTTGTCTCGGCAAAACGGGTGCAATCAATTTTCCAGTGTCCAGCAGCTTTGTCCACATTCTGGGCCAGGTCCTGGCAGCAGCAGGTGTCACCTTTGAGCATCTTGCTCACTGGTCAGCGTTGACACAATCCAGGTGCAGGGACCGGGGTGTCTCGTAGTCTTCTTTGGAGACTTTGGATCACTGTTAGGATCTGGCAGTCTGTCTGATATTATAAACTTTTAAATTAACATTTGAAATGCCATGTTCTGCAGGTCTCTGAAGTATTAGAGATTTGTCTGCCTTAAGCTTAACTGTTGAAAACATAAACTTTATTAACTTTTATTTTTAACATCTTATATTAAGGTAGGAGCTTTTATAAAACTAGAACTTTACACTGTCAGGTTTGGCTTTAAAAAAAACAATGATTTTAAATTTAAGCTCTTTAAGTATAAACATCAACAATGAAAACATTTTAAAAACTGTTTTTAAATGAAATTTTAAAATCCCTTAATTTTTTTTAATATTGAAAATTAAAATACACTCTAGGCCTTTAAAACCATTATCATCTGGGTGACTGTTAAATTACAAAGCTTAGCATTCCTGTGTATAAAAGCATTAACAGCCGGGCGTTGGTGGCGCACGCCTTTAATCCCAGCACTCGGGAGGCAGAGGCAGGCGGATCACTGTGAGTTCGAGACCAGCCTGGTCTACCGAGCGAGTTCCAGGACAGCCTCCAAAGCCACAGAGAAACCCTGTCTCGAAAAAAACCAAAAAAAAAAAAAAAGCATTAACATTTTAAATCTGAATAAAAAACTTATTTATAGGATGGTACCTCATAACTTCCATGTGGTCACCTTTAGTCAAGATGGTGGTTCAGGTATCTCTTATAACTTCAGCAAAATGGCTACCAGCTAGCCATGTGGCCAGCTTGCCATGTGACTGACTTGCACCATTTTTGTTTTAGCTCTATGCTTGTAGCAAAATTTAGATTATGTTAAAAAACACAGGTAGAGAGAGGAGACTGGGAGTCCAGGGAAGCAGCTGTTCCTCCGGCAGCATCAGGTAAACAGGCCGGCTTCCCGGCCTGTGTTCCAGTGCCTGCAGATCGCCTGGGAACTGCACAGAGCTCCCAATCCCGGTGGGAGCCAAGCACCCCAGACTCCAGATCTTCTCTCCCACCAAGGAGACCAGGAAACCAGAGGAGGAAGGGAGACCAGGGGAGTAGCTGTTCCGGATCAGGTACAACAGGACCCAGCATAGGGTCCAGGGGACCAGGTAGGAGGCTAAGCACCCCAGATTCCTGTTCTTCTTCTCCACCCACGGGACCAGCATTTGGACAAGGAATAGAAGAACCACCAGATTATTGGACTTGCTAGCACCCACCAAAAGGGAACTCTGGTCCCCAGACCAGTAAGGGGCTCTTTCTGCACCCACTAGAAGAAGAGATGGGAAAGAGACAATACAAAAACACAGTCAGCAACAGAAAAACAAATATGACACCGCCAGATTCTAGAGACTCCACACCAGCAAGACCCCAACATTCCAATGCAAACGAAGCAGAAGAGAACAACCTTAAAAGCACTTTCATGAAAATGATAGAGGCCCTAAAAGAGGATATAGGAAAATCCCTCAAAGAAATGGAAGAAAAAACAAACCAAAAAATGCAAGAAATGGAAGAAAAAACAAACCAAAAAATGCAAGAATTGGAAGAAAAAACAAACCAAAAAAGGCAGGAAATGGAAGAAGAAATGAAGCAAAAAATGCAAGAAATGGAAGAAAAAACAAAGCAAAAAATGCAAGAATTGGAAGAAGAAACATACCAAAAAAGGCAGGAAATGGAAGAAGAAACAAAGCAAAAAATGCAAGAAATGGTAGAAAAAAACAAAGCAAAAAATGAAAAAAATGGAAGAAGAAACAAACCAAAAAAGGCAGGAAATGGAAGAAGAAACAAAGCACAAAATGCGAGAAATGGAACAAAAAGCAAACCAAAAAATGCAAGAAATGGAAGAAAGAACAAACCAAAAAATTCATAAAAGGCAACAAACGGACAAAAAGATAAACAGAAAATTGCAAGAAGCAATGCAAACACTGCAAGGGTTGAAAACTGAAATAGAGACATTAAAAAAACACAATCTGAAGAAAGGCAGAAAATAGAAAAGCTGGACAAACAGTCAGGCACTACCAATACAAGCATTACCAACAGAATAGAAGAGATGGAAGAGAGAATCTCAAGTGTTGAAGATACACTAGGAGAAATGGATTTATCAACCAAAGAAAACCTTAAATCCAACAAATCCTTAACACAAAACATCCAGGAAATATGGGACACCATGAAAAGACCAAACCTAAGAATAATAGGTATAGAAGAAGGAGAAGAAATCCACCTCAAAGGGGCAGAAGGCATATTCAACAAAATCATAGAAGAAAACTTTCCCAACCTTAAGAAAGACATGCCAATGAAGGTACAAGAAGCCTACAGAACACCAAATAGAGTGGACCACAAAAAAAATCCCCTCGCCACATAATAATCAAGACCCCAAACATACAGAATAAAGAAAGAATATTAAGAGCAGCTAAGGAAAAAGGTCAAGTAACATATAAAGGCAGACCTATCAGAATTACACCTGATTTCTCCATGGAAACTCTGAAAGCCAGAAGGTCCTGGATAGATATTCTACCTACACTAAGAGACCATGGATGCCAGCCCAGACTACTATACCCGGCAAAGCTCTCAATCACTATAGATGGAGAAAACAAGGTATTCCATGACAAAACTAGATTCAAGCAATATGTGTCCACTAACCCAGCCCTACAGAAAATTTTGGAAGGAAAACTCCAACCCAAGGAAGCTAACTACAACCAGAAAAACATAAGCATTAGAGAATCCCTCTCTAACAACAGCCAAAAGAACAAAGGGGTGAAATTCCACACATAATTCCACCACCAACAACCATCGCAAATCGAAGAAGAATGAGCAATCAATGGTCATTAATATCCCTCAATATTAATGGCCTTAACTCACCCATAAAAAGACACAGACTAGCAGAATGGATTCGAAGACAGAACCCTTCCTTCTGCTGCATACAAGAAACACACCTCACCCTCAAAGAAAGACATTACCTGAGAGTTAAAGGTTGGGGAAAAATTTTTCAATCAAATGGACCCAAGAAACAAGCAGGGGTAGCAATCCTAATATCTAACAAACTAGACTTTAAAATAAAATCAATCAAAAGAGATGAAGGAGGTCATTACATACTCATCACAGGTGAAACCCACCAAGAATCCTGAACATCTATGCCCCAAATACAAAGGTATCCACATTCGTTAAAGAAACATTATTAGAACTTAAATCTCATCTAAAGCCCCACACAGTTATAGTGGGAGATTTCAACACACCACTCTCACCACTAGACAGGAATACCAGACAGAAACTCAACAAAGAAGCAAAGGGTCTAATAGAAGTAATGACCCAACTGGGATTAACAGATATCTATAGAACATTTCATCCACATAAAAAAGAATATACCTTCTTCTCACCACCACATGGAACCTTCTCAAAAATCGACCACATACTTGGCAACATATCAAACCTCAGCAGCTACAAAAAAATTGGAATAACTCCATGCATCTTATTAGACCACCATGCTTTAAAATTAGAATTCAACAACAACACAAATTGCAGAAGACCTACAAACTCATGGAAATTGAATAATGCTCAACTGCACCATCCCTGGGTCAAAGAGGAAATAAAAAAAGAAATTAAAGACTTCCTCGAATTCAATGAGAATGAAGACACAACATACCCAAACCTATGGGACACTTTGAAAGCAGTGCTACCGGGGAAGTTCATAGCACTAAGTGCTCACGTGAAGAAACAGGAGAACAGTTATACCAGAGAATTAACATCACAGCTGAAAGCTCTAGAACACAAAGAAGCAAACTCCCCCAGGAGGAGTAGACGCCAGGAAATAATCAAATTGAGGGCTGAAATCAATAAAGTAGAAACCAGGAAAACAATACAAAGAATCAATGCAACGAAGAGTTGGTTCTTTGAGAAAATCAACAAGATAGACAAACCTTTGTCCAAACTTACCAAACAGCAGAGAGTGAACACGCAAATTAACAAAATCAGAAATGAAAAGGGGGACATAACAACAGACTCTGAGGAAATCCAGAGAATCATTAGGTCATACTTTGAAAACCTGTACTCCACAAAATTCGAAAATTTAAAGGAAATGGATGACTTCCTGGACAGCTATCATTTGCCAAAACTAAATCAAGAACAGATAAGCAATTTAAATAGACCTATAACCCCTATGGAAATAGAAGCTGTCATCAAAAGTCTCCCAACCAAAAAAAGTCCAGGTCCAGATGGCCTCAGTGCAGAATTCTACCAGAAATTCAAAGAACAGCTTATACCAATTCTTCTCAAAGTGTTCCACACAATAGAAGCAGAAGGGTCTTTGCCAAACTCTTTCTATGAGGCTTCAATAACCTTGATCCCCAAGCCACACAAAGATACAGCTAAGAAAGAGAACTTCAGACCAATATCCCTCATGAACATTGATGCAAAAATACTCGATAAAATACTGGCAAATCGGATCCAAGAACACATCAAAACAATCATTCACCACGATCAAGTAGGTTTCATCCCAGGGATGCAGGGATGGTTCAACATACGAAAATCCATCAACGTAATCCACCATATAAACAAGCTGAAAAACAAAAATCACATGATCATCTCACTAGATGCTGAAAAAGCCTTTGACAAAATCCAACACCCCTTCATGATAAAGGTCTTGGAGAGATCTGGGATAACAGGGACATACTTAAACATAATAAAAGCTATATACAGTAAACCAACAGCCAACATCAAACTAAATGGACAGAAACTCAACGCAATTCCTCAAAAATCAGGAACAAAACAAGGCTGTCCACTCTCTCCATACCTTTTCAACATGGTACTTGAAGTTCTAGCTATTGCCATACGACAACAAAGGGGGATCAAGGGGATACAAATTGGGAAGGAAGAGGTCAAACTTTCACTGTTTGCAGACGATATGATAGTTTACATCAATGACCCAAAGAACTCTACCAGGGAACACTTACAGCTGATTAACACCTTCAGCAAAGTGGCAGGCTACAAGATCAACTCAAGAAAATCAGTAGCCCTACTATATACAGATGATAAAAGGGCTGAAAGAGAAATCAGAGAAACATCACCCTTTACAATTGCCACAAACAACATAAAATACCTTGGGGTAACACTAACCAAACAAGTGAAAGACTTGTATCGTAAGAACTTTGAATCTTTAAAGAAAGAAATTAAATAAGCCCTCAGAAAATGGAAAGATCTCCCATGCTCTTGGATAGGTAGGATCAATGTAGTAAAAATGGCAATCCTGCCAAAAGCAATCTACAGATTCAATGCAATCCCCATTAAAATCCCAGCACAATTCTTCACAGACCTTGAAAGAACAATAATCAACTTTGTATGGAAAAACAAAAGACCCAGGATAGCCAAAACAACCCTGTTCAACAAGGCAACGTCCGGAGGCATCACCATCCTTGACCTCAAGCTCTATTATAGAGCTATAGTCCTGAAAACAGCTTGGTATTGGAACAAAAATAGACAGGTAGACCAATGGAATCGAATTGAAAACCCGGGTATTAACCCACACACGTACGAACATCTGATCTTTGACAAAGAAGCTAAAAATATACAATGGAATAAAGAAAGCATCTTCAACAAATGGTGCTGGCATAATTGGAGACTGGCATGTAAAAGAATGCGGATCGATCCATGTTTATCGCCATGCACAAAACTTAAGTCCAAATGGATCAAAGACCTCAACATAAATCCAGCCACACTGAACCTCTTAGAAGAGAAAGTGGGTGGTACCCTTGAACGAATTGGTACAGGAGACAGCTTCCTGAACATAACACCAGTAGCACAGACAGTGAGATCAACAATTAATAAATGGGACCTACTGAAACTGAGAAGCTTCTGTAAGGCAAAGGACACAGTCAGCAAGACAAAAAGGCAGCCCACAGAATGGGAAAAATATTCACTAATCCCACATCTGACCGAGGGTTGATCTCCAAAATTTACAAAGAAATCAAGAAGCAAGTCTCCAAAACACCAAAGGACCCTATTAAAAAGTGGGCTGCAGAACTAAATAGAGAGTTTTCAATAGAGGAGTCTAAAATGGCTAAGAGGCACTTGAGAAAGTGCTCAACATCCTTAGCCATCCTGGAAATGCAAATCAAAACAACTCTGAGATACCATCTCACTCCTGTCAGAATGGCTAAAATCAAAAACACCAATGACAATTTATGCTGGAGAGGATGTGGTGAAAGGGGGACACTCCTCCATTGCTGGTGGGAGTGCCAACTGGTTCAGCCACTTTGGAAATCAGTATGGAGATTCCTCAGAAAAATGGGAATAAACCCACCACAAGACCCAGCAACTCCACTCTTAGGCATATATCCAAAAGATGCCCATTCATACAACAAAGATGTCTGTTCCACTATGTTCATAGCAGCTTTATTTGTAATAGCCAGAACTTGGAAGCAACCTAGATGTCCCTCACCTAAAGAGTGGATAGAGAAAATGTGGTACATCTACACAATGGAGTACTCTTCAGCAGAAAAAAATAATGGAATCATGAGATTCGCAGGCAAATGGATGACACTAGAAGAAACCATCCTGAGTGAGGTAACCCAGTCACAAAAAGAGAAACATGGCATGTACTCTCTCATATATGGATTTTAGACATAGATCTGGGGAGTGCCAGCCTACAATCCTATGGCCAGAGAGTCTGGGAAACAGAAACTTCATTTAGTGGCTGATCGAAGAAGAGGCAGACTCCCTTGGTTAAGTACTGAGCTGAACTCAAGAAAGCCAGTAACAGAGAGGGAGGACTGATGATCAAAGGGATTAAGACTGGGCTGGTTTAACCCCCTGAAACAGCTGACCAGACAAAGGTTAACTCTTGAATCCCAGGCTGATGCCTGGGAATCCAGCATGGGACTGATCAAGACCCCCTGAATCTGGGTGTCAGTGAGGAGGCCTAGGGAATCTATTGAGCCTTGGGCAGCAGATCAGTACCCATCCCAAGTATACACATGGACTTTGGACTCCCATAGAACAATGTGAGGTGCACTCTCACCCTGAACTCTTGGGGAAGGGTCTAGGCCCTGCCCTATATGAAATGACAGACTATGGACACCCCCATGGAGGGCCTCACCCTCCCTGGGGGAATGAGGGGATAAGGGGGGGGGGAGGGGTTGGGGGGAGGGCACGGGAGGAGGGGAGGGAATGGGAGAGGGACCTGGAACTGACTTGTGAAGCAACCTCATTTCTTATCTAAATTTAAACTGGAAAATAAAATATAAAAAAAAAACACAGGTAGAACCTTTTAATAAAACAAGCATAGAGATTTGCCTGCCTCTGCCTCCCAAGTGCTGGGATTAAAGGCGTGTGCCACCCCCCCCCACCCCCGCCCAACCCCCCACCCCCGCCCAAACAAAGACTTAACAACTTAATAGCACATTACAAAAACTACACAGATTAGGGCCCTCTTCAGAATCTACAAATGAAAGACCCCTCACTCAAAAACAAGCCAAGGGAAAGAGGAAGCAGGGTTTAGTTTCTAAACCAACAAGCACCCAGATGTTCCTTGAGATAAGAACAAACAGGACATCCTGTGATTACTCCAGGCAGGACATCCTGCCATCACTCCAGGAAGACAAATCGCCCTCACTTCCCTGAACCCTCCCAAACTGGAATTTCCCCAAAAAGCACCTATGTGACCTTTTCTTTGTCCAATCAAAAATGGACTCATGTCTTATGATAATCAGCTGTGCAGCCTGTGTCCGAGAATGTGCGGAGGGTGTCGGGGATTGACAACACAGAGACTCGTTCAACCGTGTAAAGAAAACTTTAAGCAGGCCCCAAAATGGCTCAAGAAAACTTCCCAAGAATGGCTTCCTGCCGGGCGTTGGTGGCACATGCCTTTAATCCCAGCACTCGGGAGGCAGAGGCAGGCGGATCTCTGTGAGTTCGAGGCCAGCCTGGTCTACAGAGCAAGTTCCAGGACAGCCTCCAAAGCCACAGAGAAACCCTGTCTCGAAAAACCAAAAAAAAAAAAAGAATGGCTTCCCTCCAGAAAGGCTTCTGCTCTCTCCCCACCCCTGGCTGGTTCTGCTCTGACACCAGAAACTGATTTGGGTGTGTCAGAAGAGGCGGTTAGTCTTTGGACAAGGTCGAGGTCAGGGCAGTTCCTGTGGGCCAGCCCTTTTCAGGAACTTATTGCCCTGGGCATGGTATTGTTTTTAGTAAACATGTTTTTAGTAAACATTGTCTTACAGCTGCCTACTCCCAGGCCGATGGGGAAGTGGGTCTCTGAACAAGGTCTGGTGTCCCCACAATTCCCCCCTTTTTATTTTCTAATGAGGCACTCCTGGCTTAGGTCAAGTAGGGTCACCCTCCCTTTCCCGTCCTTGGGGGGCCTTGTAACCTGTGTCTTAGGTGGGAGGAATCTTCCCCACAGGTTGCCTATCAACAGAAGAATCTCATCGTTAAATCATCTGTTACCAAACTTCATGGCTATCGGGATTGCCATGGGCTAAGCTAAGCAATACTTGGTTACGGATCTCTTGCCTCTGGAACAAGGCATGTTTAAGCTTGGCATAAAGCCAGAATGCCTACCGCCACTGCCACCATTTCCAGGACCCCCATTGACATAGCACCTCTCCATCACCATACCCATCACCAGATCTGGGCCATAACATTCTACCAGCCTTCCTCTGTTACAAGGGTAACCCGCATGTGATTTGCATTTACAATTTGATGGTCAAAACAGTGATAAAGTTTACAATCATTCTATGATCTGCTCAGGAAAGCATTTAGAAAGTGCACTTGCACAGATACATTAGGCACAATTATTGATGTTACACATGTAGCATTATACAAAATATGAACAAGAGGCTTGTTGCACTATCCACAGAGCACCAATTTGTTCCCATGGTGATGCAGTTTGTTGATTTAACGTCACTAGCCTCAGCTGAATATGAGACTTGAGCCAAAGGTCTCCTTTTTTTCGTATTAGGACAAGTTGCATTTCTCCAGAAAAATACACTGGCATAGGCATGATTCCAGAAACAGGAACCACCAAGTCTGATATTTCAAGTGACCCTGTCCTGCTCAAATACTGAAAAGAGGCTTTTGCCACTCATCATAGTCCATACCAATGTCCAAATGTTTTAAATGGGTCCTTTTTTCCCCCAAAGGGAAAAACTGGCAAAATGAATTCTGTTGTTTCAAGGTGTGTCAAGGGCAGACAGTTAGTCTTTCCAGTTCTCTGTTGGCTTCAGGATGAAAACTTACGGGTCCGGGAGGTTGATGCAGCAGGCCTGTTGAGAAACTGGAAATCTCTGAACCGACTGTTTTCTTTCTTTCTTGGGCTGTAGATTCGATGACATCAAGGGTCAGGAACACTGATTTAGGAGATCTCACTCAAACTGGCTTAGGTAGGCTCCCATGGTCTCAGGTCCAGTTTTTCTCTTCTCTATGCATCTCACTAAATGGTCTGACAGCTGCCAAAGCTTTATTCTTTTCCTGCAAGAAAACACTAACATGCCCTCGACCCCAAATTAGGGTCTTCTCCACTGTCTAGTGCATGGATGTCTCCATTTGACCTGAATAATGGTTGCGCAAGTTCCATCATGCCAGAATCTGTCTGAAGCAGATTGCTCACTGGCATTCACATTTTAAAATTTTTAAATGAGGAGTGTATTATTTGATGAGTCATGTGGGGACTGGGACATTACTCCCCCTTTTTATTTTCTAAATTTTGTTTGAACTGTTACAGTTGTACCATAACAGTAGAAGGATTTGTCTACCCTCCTTAGTTAACTATCTAGGTGAATTGGGATCACTACCTAGATTATTTGTAGATGCCCTTTAAAAAGGGCATATCCACTAAATATTTGCCAAAAACTTCTGAAAATCACTCAAAGATTGTAAACTATACTGTGTCCCAAATAACTTTTGAAAATTATTTGAAGTCTGTGAGCAGTCTTTCCTAATCTAACCTGTAGAGCTCTCACTAGCTGACAAGGCCTCATTTTCATCTTAACTTTTCCGTTAAAACATTAACAGACTGGCTGGATGTTCCTTTTAACTATATCTAAAGCAATTTAGGTAGCTTTTTAACTATTTTTGAAGGGATTTAAGTATCATTTTAATCATATAAGCAGTCACACTCACGCATTCACAATCACATTTCATATATAGTGGTGTGGCCACACCATACATTCAGAACATACATGCATCTTTCGGTCATCCTTTTTCCCTAGGTCATGATTAGTCTGTTGAAATGAAGCTTCCTTAATTGAAATCTCTGTAACAGAACAACTCTATCCAATCCTTGAACTAAAAAGGTTAAAAAGTCCTATATGTCCCTCATCATTCCTCCATTTGAGCTACAGTCATGGGGTACAGCCGTACCTACTCCTTGTAACTCTGTAGATGCAAGGTGGAGAGGCCAAGCTTTTGGCCAAAAGTTTTTAGAGATGAATCACAAAATCGAACTTAAATGCAAACAAAATTTTCCATTCCATATACCTTTTTCTTTTTCTTTACTTAACACCAGTACCTCTTTACTGTCACCAATTTTTTTGATTAACCCATTTTTTTTGAGACAGGGCTTCTCTGCATTATTTGGAGGCTGTCCTGGAACTCTCTCTGTAGACCAGGCTGGCCTTGAACTCAAGAGATCTGCCTGCCTGTGTCTCCCGAATACTGGAATTAAAGGCATGTGCCACCAATGCCCGGCTATTCACCCATTTTCAATCCATCCTTCAACCCAGGATGTTCTCTCAGGCAAAAAGCCTTAAGATTTACACAATCCACCCTCCAACTGAGGGCAATATCTTGGGTTCCCCTCTTTTCTGACCTTGGTGTCAGGCTAAGGCCTAGAGATTTAATCTAGGAGACATTAAATATTTTTAATAAAACAGAGATTCCCCTTTAGGAGGGGAAACTCAGAATGTTTAGTTTCTGACTTTTTAATCTCTCATTGGCAGCAGCCACTCCCAATGTATTATTGGTGCTATAAGAATTGATGAATAGGGAGCTGGAATGACTAACTGGCATCAACATGGGGGCGGATCCTCACCAGCGCCCATACTTCCCTTACCTGAGTGTTCTGCAAGGGTTGGATCATCTTTATCATGGTGAGCATTCCTAGTATCCGGAGTAGTATTGGGGTCGACATGCCTGATGGACCGTTCGGGGACCCAAATGGGCTTCTCACTTCCTGGAGGGAAAACACAAACAGCCCCTCGGACCCTAGCTAGTAGGGGAGTGGGTGGCTGCCATTTTCCTGTAATCAAATCTTTCCATCTGACCTATCCCAAAGACTGGGAGGGTTTGTTCCAATGTCTCTCCATAGCAGACAAATTATTACGGTCTATGGTCAAAAAATTTTAAATGTAAAGTATGGTGGATAACTGAATATTGGGGGAGGTAACATACTCCCCCTTTTTATTTTCTTGAAATATTGTTTGAGAGTAGCATGGGTGTGCTCCACAATAGCCTGTCCCGTGGGGTTGTGAGGAATATCAAAAGATTGGACAATGTGATGTTCCCTGCAAAAGGCAGCAAATAGATTGCTGGCATAGGCAGGGCAATTGTGTGTTTTTAGGGCATCGGGAACGCCCATGTAGGCAAAGGCCTGCAGGCAATGAGAAATAACATCTTTAATCTTCTCTCCTGAGTGGAGAGAGGCAAAAATGAGTTTAGAATACATATCCACCAAGACATGCATGTATTTTAATTTCCCTGCCTGTGGCAGGTGAGTGACATCCATTTGCCAGAGATGGTTGGCCCTGAGGCCCTGGCGATTTACCCCCTCATTGGGAGAATTATGATAATGGACACAATCAGGGCACTGAGAGGTAATCTGTGTAGCTATGGATAAGGGGCACCCAGTGTGAAATTTAAAGGAGTGGGCATTTAGATGATACCGCTCATGGATCTGGTGGGCCAGCTGCTCCTGAGTAAATAAGACCCTAGGGCGGGTCAAGGAGTCAGTAATTTGATTGCCATGGGCAAGGGGTCCTGGAAGGTTAGTATGTGCATGAATAAATCCCACATAAGCAGGGTAGATGCGCTGCCAAATAAGATGTTGGAGCTGAACTAATAAAGAACGAACCAGGGAGGTTGGAAGAACATATGGAGAAGTTTCTAAAGGTCTAACAATGTTGGCAACATAAACACTATCAGTATATAAATTAAAGGGCCCTCCCTCAAACATTTGGAAAGCCATCAAGCAAGCAAACAACTCGGCGGCTTGTGCTGACATCTGCCCTATGGGTACTCTCTTCTACACCTGAGAAGAAACCACCACCGCGAAACCCTTGGAGGAGCCTTCTGTAAAAACTGAGCGAGCTCCAACTAGAGGGTTCTCCTTTAAAATCTTGGGGAAAATCACAGGGTGTTGTTTAAATAAAAAAGACATCAAGGGGCTATTGGGATAATGGTTATCAAACTGGGCGCCTGTAGATGTAATAAACAGGGTCCACCCATCATGGAAGATCTGTAGATGTTCCACCTACTCCTTACCATAAGGAAGGATAATTTTATCAGGACTCTTTCCAAAGGTTTGAATGCTAAACTTGTGCGCCTTCCACAACAATTGTAAAATCAGATCATAGTAAGGGGACACTACCTTCTTAGGGGAGGCTGACAAATGTATCCAATAAATAGGACCAGTCTGCCAAAACACGGCAGTGGGCGAAAAGCTAGATGAAAGTACAACCAGAACAAGGGGCTGCCCATAATCTATACGCCGAAGGTGGGCTTTCGCTATACTTTTTAACAACAATTGTAGGGCTTCCCTGGCCTCTGGGGTAATCTGTCTAGGGGAAGTTGGAGCAGGATCCCCAGGAAGAATATCATAAAGGGGTTTAAGAGCTGCTGTTTTAATAGAAAGAGAAGGGTGAAACCACTGCACCTCTCCCAAAAATCTCTGCCAATCATGAAGCATTTTTAAATTTGAACAATTGATCTGGAGTCTTTGTGGCCGGAGGCTGGTTTGTTGAATTTGATGACCCAAATTGGGATTCTGAGGCAGGAGGATTACAGATCTGAGGGCACTAATGTTAGAGAGAATATCTATGTCCCCCACACACATACTAAATAAAAAATAAGCTTGGTAATGAAAAATGATTGAAAGTGCATCATGGGTGGGGCAGTGAGCCAGTCTAGGAGTTAAGAGTGGGCCCTGCTGTTGCAGAGGCCCTGACTTTGGTCCCGGCACCCATGTACGGTGGCTTGCAGCTTTCTTAACTCTGCCTCCTGGGAATGCAAAGTCTTGTTCTGGACTCTGTGGGTACCCCCACTCACATGCACACACCACAAACACACACAAAAATTTTTTTTGAAGAAATCATTTTTAAAAAGAAAATATATAATGGATAAGGAAGATCTAGGACACAGGAGGAAAAATCTCACCAATAATTGATACCTTTTAGTAGCCCATTACAAAACTTTTTATAAACAAAAATTATGAAAAATTTTCATATTATCAATATACTTCCTTTTACTGATAATTCCAATAGTCTTGAAAACGGAAAGGGAAAATTGGAGCAACAGGTTTAATAAAAACACTAATTATAAATCTGGGCATAGTGGCTCATGCCTTTAATGCCAGCAATTAAAAAGCAGAGGCAGGCAGATCTCTGAATTTCAGGCTAGTCTGGTCTACAGATTGAGTTCCAGGACAATCAGGGCTACAGAGAAACCTTGTCTCAAAACAAACAAAAAAAATGCCACTACTTATTAAATTTTGTACTATTGTTTAATGAGGGCTTACAGAATTATCTAGCCTCAATGTTCATATGCATAAGTAACAGAAATCCATAGTCCAGAGATACACTTTTAAGAAGGAACAACTGACAAAAATATTAAATTTCTCTCATTTTATGACTTTTCTAATATTATATATATGTATATATATATGCACACACACATATATTTCCCAATGCTATCTATACTTATTGGATTCCTTTCCAGTGGTTGTGGGAAGTTAACCATTAGTTTTCACTTTTCTAAGTGTTCTACATGGTGGCTCTCTTCAGATGCTTGTGCGGTTGTAGACCACTGATGGTCTTCCCACAATGCTTGCATTCGTTAAGCTGCTCTGCAGTACAGTTTGTAGTTTCCAGATAACTGAGCGACTGAAGGCTTTTGCACATTACCTAATGTACAGTTTTTTTCTATATATTTATGTGGTCTCATTAAGTTACACGACCACTTTCCCATCACTTGCATTCACAGGGATTTTCATTAATCTGAGTTTTTTCCTGGGATTCACAACTGGAGAGCTGGAAGATTGTTCATATTTTTATTTTATTCATAAAGTTTCTCTAAGCACATCATCAGAGGGTAATGGGACAGCTGGAGGTTTCACCACAGGATTTGCATTTAAATTTGCATTATGGGTTCTCCCACATACTCTAAAGGAATGAGAACACCTGAATGCTTTACCACACTGCTGACATTCATAGGGTTTCTCTCCAGTGTGAGTTCTTTCATGCATTCGAGCAGAACTGGAGCATCTGAAGGCATTGCCACATTGTTTACACTCATACGGTTTTTCACCAGTGTGAGTCCTTTCATATATTCTAATGGAACTGGGTCAGCTGAAGGCTTTCCCACACTGCTTACATCCATAAGGCTTCTCTCCTGTGTGAGTCCTTTCGTGCATTCTAAAAGAACTTGAGCAGCTGAAGGCCTTACTGCATTGCTTACATTCATAGGGTTTCTCTCCAGTATGAGTCCTTTCATATATTCAAATAGAGCTGAAGGCTTTCCCACACTGCTTACATAGGCTTCTCTCCTGTGTGAGTCCTTTCGTGCATTCTAATGGAACTGGAGCAGCTGAAGGCCTTACCGCATTGCTTACATTCATAGGGTTTCTCTCCAGTATGAGTCCTTTCATATATTCAAATAGAACTGGAGCAGCTGAAGGCTTTCCCACACTACTTACACAAGGCTTCTCTCCTGTGTGTGTTCGCTCATGAATTTGGATTGGGCTGGGACAGTCAAAAGCTTTCTCCCATTCTTTACATGTATAAGACCCATTTCCTGTGTGCATTTCATGTATAAGACCCATTTCCTGTGTGCATTTCATGTATAAGACCCATTTCCTGTGTGCATTTCCTGTGTCTTCGAAAGCTTGGAAGAGAAATGAAGGCTTTCCCACATTCCTTACAATCATAAGGTTTCTCTCCAGTATGAATTCTTTCATGTTTGGGAAAGGAACTGGGAAAACTAAGGGCTTTCCCATATTTTCTACATTTATATGGTTTCTCTACAGTGTGAGTCCTTTCATGTATTAGAAATGAACTTCGAAAGTTGAATACTTTCCCACATTCCTAACATTCATACAACTTTTCTCCATACTTGTGATTCTCACACTGTTTGTGCTCAGCATGAGATTTCATGTGCCTTTTAAGAGATGAATGACACATGTAAACACATGACACAACTCTGTGTAGTTCAGGGTGACCCAACATTCTCTTCTGGCCTTGTTAGGCCATGCACAAATGTGTACAAACCCAGACACAGACAAACAATTTCAAATAAATATTTAACTTTTAATTATTTATGTGTGCGTGCACACCTGCTTGCCTGTACCTGTTCTGTGTAGGTGCAGTGCCCATGGAAACCAGAAGAGGGCATCTTAGCGTCTGGATCTGGAGTTACTGGAGGCTGTGAACCACTTGGTTTGGGTGCTGAGAATTGAGCCCAGGTCCTTCACAAGAGCAAGAAATGCTTTTATTAATCCTTCAGTCATTCCTCCATCATCAAAATTAAAATCTTTTTTGAGAAGTCTTCATGAAATTGTCTAAGAATAAATAACCATGAAATTGTGTTTTCCTTGTTGTTTCCCGTGAGACACTAAGACTCCATCATGGTACTCCAGTTTCCTTTATGAGTATAACTCACCTTACGTTTCTTCTCTGGGTTTTATACTGTTCCCAAATGCTCTGGTCTTCCCAATTTTCACATAAAAGGAAAAAAAAACATTACAAATGACTGAAGAATTCATAGATTCTATATCCATAGTGAATCATGATATCTGGCACACCTGCTTACCAAAGTATTCCTTTTTACACCCTGAATACTGAAATCTCATTAATGAGCAAGAAATATAGAAATATTTGTTCTTTAATTAACGCAGTCTATTCTCACCAATAGAAGTCCAGTCAGCGAGGTTCTCCTGCATCACATCTCTGTACCGTTTCTTCTGGGAAGGGTCCAGCAGAGCCCACTCCTCATGGCTGAAGCTCACAGCCACATCCAAGAAAGCTACCGAGTCCTAAACATCCCATGTATTTAAATGTAAAAGATGAGCCGGGCGTTGGTGGCGCACGCCTTTAATCCCAGCACTCGGGAGGCAGAGGCAGGCGGATCTCTGTGAGTTCGAGGCCAGCCTGGTCTACAGAGCGAGTTCCAGGACAGCCTCCAAAGCCACAGAGAAACCCTGTCTTGAAAATAAATAAATAAATAAATAATGGCAAAACTGACATACTCACCTCACAAAGAAATTCACGCAACTCTGTGTTCTCCAAATATATTTCTATAACATACTCAGAACTACAAAATCTGTCCACACTCAGTGGCTCATAAATGAATATCTAACAACATGAATACTTGTAAATTATTTCTACATTAGTGCTATCATCAATTCAGGTCTCACTGCTCACCAATAAATGGATGGATGTGCAGCACTTTGGAGAAATTCCATATAAATTAAATGTTTCCATTTTAAGTGAGAAAAATTCCCATCTCCTGCTTTAGTGAAAACCATATCACAAACCATTTAATAAAATATATCACATCTGTATGATGGCTTAATGCATATGTGTGCACTTATACACACACACACAGTATAGTTTTTCCTTCTGTTCTTATAACAACACATGAAAACAGAAGGTCTGTGGAATTTCAACTAACAACATCAATCTAGCCATCTAGCTAGGTCACTGAAAATAATAGATCCAACCTAGTTGAATGAAAATATCCTTTTAGAGAAGTAACTTAACTATGTGATGTGTATCACCGATTCAACTGTTCCTGTTTTTCCTCCTCCCATTGGAGGCAGCTAGGAGGTTACACCTGTTGTGCCCAGGGAAAGCCCAAAACCTCCAAGGAGCCAAATAACCACTGGCTGCAAGAGCAAAAGGTTTTTTAATAAGTAACCAAACCAGCCAGGACCTTACTCTATTTGGAGAGTAAGGCACAGTCTTACAACTACAAGGCGTTGTTTTTTTTTTTTTAAAGGAGAAAAAAATGGGAGAGAGATCGTGAGACCGCAAGTCTCCCATGGTTACAGAGATTACTTAGCACACAAAGTTTCCATACAAGGTTATCATGGAACAAAGAGCCTTGAACGGAGAAGGCAGCAACTGTCGTCCAGTTAGGTAAAATGAATTGGCACATCTGTGGGCCAGGGGCTTACTTTACGACTGGTAGGGCAAGAGGCCATCTGGTTCCCAGTTTTCTCAAGGCAAAGGGGTAGTGGCAGATGTTGAGACAGCTGCTTGTGGGTTCAAGCTTCAGATCACGTACTCCGTGGTCAGGGGACTCGCTTTCTTTCTTTGTCGCAGCCTAAACGTTTGTCTTTTAGTTATTAATTTTCCCATGATAACAGGAAGTCAGAACATAGTGAAAGTGCCACCAGAGATCACTGTCATGGGTGTTGGGCTGCTTCTCACCAGTTCTTAGCACAGACACTAGGGCAGCTTTTCCTCCAAGACCCTCAACTGTGCGCCTCAAGTGTGCTAAATTCCAAGAGAAGGTTAAGAGTTACAATTTTTGTAATCTGGGATATGAGACCTACAAGGTTGGATTGAAGTTTGAAAGGACTGTCACTAAAGCCAGCAAGTACCACAGAGGTAGGGAAGTCATTAGGAGGTGAGCCCTAGTACAGAAAAAGTTAAGGCATCCAAGCATGTCCTTTCAGATGCATTCAGAACCTGGGCACCCCCCCCCCCAGTTGCTGTGATTAACTTCAGTCAGAGACCGCTTTGATATGTAAAAAAGGCATTTATACACCAGATCTCTTCTGACCTACAGGGGCAGGTGCGCACGCACGCACAACATGCACACAACACAAACATTAAAAAAAATATCCTCAATTTTTTTTTTCTTTTGAAGACAGGGTTTCCCTGTGTAGCCCTGATTGTCCTGGAACTCGCACTGTAGACCAGGTTGGCCACGAGCTCAGAGATCCTGTCTCTGCCTCCCTTTCTGGGATTAAAGGTGTGCACCACCACCGCCCACTCCCCCCTTTTTTAATAGTCACAGTAAC
Source organism: Mesocricetus auratus (assembly GCF_017639785.1). Lineage (NCBI taxonomy): Eukaryota > Metazoa > Chordata > Mammalia > Rodentia > Cricetidae > Mesocricetus > Mesocricetus auratus. The sequence goes on along the minus strand of NW_024429203.1, from coordinate 2,433,616 downwards.
ACCGATGTCTTGCAGGTAGGGGCGCTTTTGACCAAGCCTGGCTACTTCAGTTCAATGCCTGGGGCGAGCCTAATGCAGCAAATTGTCCTCTGGCCTCCATACACTAGCTCTGACACTCCCCGCCCCCCTTCACAAAGGAAGAATCAAAAATCTTGGGAAAGAAAAAAAAAAGTAAAGATAGTTCATTTGTTCTAAAATTATAACTAAAACAGTGCCTCTGGTTGGAATGCACCACTGGTGACATCTGACAGAAGCTACAATCAAATGGAGGGGAGACTGACATTTGAAAACCTGGGGATGTAGGGAGAGCGGAGAGGGCAGGGAGTCGTGCACTCGAGACCCTGCCACCTACAGTTTTGGAAAATTTAAAGGAAAACGGGTTCCCGTTCTTCGGGGAGCAAGGACGGGCTGGAAGTTCGCTTGACCCCGCACCTGAGCCGGGAGTCACCACTATGGGTTAGCGGTGCGGAACAAAGCGGGTCGGAACCGAGAGGAGCCGAGACGAGGTGGGCAGAGCCGAACGGGGCAGAGCCGGGCAGAGCCGAAGCGAGGCAGACAGAGGAGAGGAAACCCGAAAAGAGCCGAGCAGAGTCGAGCGGAGCCGGGCAGGGCCGAGTCGCGCCGGACCTGGCCGAACCAGCGATGGCCACACGTGCAGACTCCAAAGCCGAAGCAGAGGGCGGTTCCCGTGGGTTACCCCTGCGCCTCCGCGCCCTCGGCCCTCACTCATCTCGCGGCTGAGACCCTGTGCGCACGTGAAAAAAGGAGTTGTGAGCTCCTGTGCGCACGTGAAAAAAGGAGTTGTGAGCTCTAGCATTCTCCTCGCCCCTGTGGCTCCCACTCCTTTATGTCCGCGTCTCTAATTGGACAGCTGGCGCGGACACGCCCCTTTGCCTGGATGACAGCTGAGCACGCTCCCAGAGCCCCTGTCGCCTGGTGTGGCCTCGTCTTTGGTCTTTGGTGCTCTGCTGCAGCTCCAGCTGAATGAAGGGACATGAGTGGACACAGGAAACTCCAGGTTTACTTTCTAGATATGGCGAGAGCCCCTTTGTCCAAAGCAAGAGACCAGGCCAAAGCAGAAACAGAATAAACAGGGTCTGCGAGCTGGCTCAGCAGGGAAGAGATACCACCAGCCTGACAAAGAGACTCCCGAGGGGTGTCCTTCACACACACACACACACACACACACACACACGCACACACACACACCGTGGTTTTTGTTTGTTTGTTTGTTTTAATCCTGAAATGAAACGATTCTACTGATACCTCTCAGGCTTAAAACAAGGCTGGGCGGCGTCTCACTAACAACATATGACCCAAATTTACAAAGAGATACTTCAAAGTGAACTCACCATATCCAAACATGAACACTTAAAAGTGCCCTCAACGGACCTGAAGAAACGACTCCGTGCTTAAAAGCTGGCTGCGTTTTTAGGGGGCCCTGGTTCAGTTCCCAGCACCCACATTGCTCCTCCTAACCACCTGTAACTAATTCCAACTTCATGGCATCCAGTACCCTCTTCTGGCCTCCATGGGCACTGCAATCACACGGTGCACATACATACACCACACATACACACATACACCACACATACATACACACATATATTCATAAAAGCAAAGCACTTATACACATATAAATAAAGATTATTCTATGTGGTGATACATGCCTTTTAATCCCAGAACTCAGGAGGCAGAGGATTTCTGTAAATTCAAAGCCAGTCTAATCTACATAGAGAGTTATAGGCCAAAAAGGGCCACACCATGAATCCGTCTCAAAAATAAAATAAAATTATTAAATTAAAAAAAAACGAAACTGGAAAGGTGGCTAAACACCGCTGCTCTTGCAGTGGACTTGGCCGTGGCTCTTAGCACCCACATGGTGACTCACTATAACTCCAGATCCAGGGGATCATTACACACTAAATAGATAAATATTTATCTTAAATGTTAGTGGACTCAGGATATGACTCAGGGATAGACCACATCTCTAGCATGAAGACCTGGGTTTGCCCCCCCCATTAGCACACCAAATCATTTTTTTAAATAACCTCAAAATAAATCTAATATAAAATGACCACAACACATATAAACATGGTCACTTAAAAGTAACCTCACAGGGGCCGGGGCTGGTCCCAGTCCAGCCTGATCTACAGTGAGTTCCAGGGCAGCTAGGGTGTCCACGGAGACTGTGTGTAAGGATGCAGAGAATAGCACAAGGCGGGGAGAGCCTTGTCACTTTCAGTACGGCATGCTGAGGCAGGAGGAGGCCTGTAAGTTAGAACAGCCTGGGAGTCAGAGTAGCAGAGTGGGGCTCACAGGCCAGATCAGCCTGGGGGCTACCTGTGTGGCTTTCATCTGTTGCTGGCCTGTCTGAGTTTCTAGGGAACTAGATGCCCCACTGCCCGCCTCTTCACAAGGCTTCTGAGGAATGCTGGTTTTAGGTGGTGGTTTATCTGTTTACCTGGTCAGAGTCCAGCCTGTGCTGAGCCCAGGCTGTCAATCAGGACTCTGCCATTTGGGGACCCATTTTGAAGAGACCCTGTCCAAACAGAAAAGAAAAACTCTCCTGCTGTACCAACTGAGCCAGCCAGACTACATTTATTAGCTATTAAAAAATTAAGATAAAGACTAGGCCTGAGGGGTCTGGAGAGATGGCTCAGTGGTTAAGAACACTGCAAATATAAGCAAAACTGCACATCAACCCACACATAGAAAGACACACAGGCACACACATATATGCATAAATACAAAGAACAAATCTTTAAGATTGGTAAAGTCTTTAAAAATAAGTAGTACGAGTTAAGTTTTGCTTGTATTTGCAAACCAAGCAAGGTTAAGGATGCATCTGAACTCTGCTAAGTGATGTCTCAGGGTTTTTCAGACCTATTCTTTTTTTTTTAAGTGACCATTTTATTTATCTATATTTATTTTTTGGATGACTGCTCTGTCTGCATTTATGTCTGTATGTTAGAAAAAGGTATCAGATCCCATCCCATTATAGATGGTTGTGAGTCACCTTGTGGTGCTGGGAATTGAACTCAGGACCTCTTGAAGAGCAGACAGTGTTCTTAACCATCTTTCGTAACAGTGACCACACAGAACACAGCAACTGTCCCAACCCGCAGGACACTCAACTTGGGTCTGGTAGATACCTAGGAGAAAGATGGAGGACAGGGGATACAGGAATGGATGCCAAGACAGGATTCTGATCAAGGCGATAACTTTATTTCATCCCAAAGGGATTTATATAGGTGAAGTGAGGAGGGGATGGGGGAAGGTGTGCTTGCAGCTGCAGGGCCAAGAGGTCAGTGGGAGAGGTGGTGTGCTGTGTTGCCTGGCAACCTAATCTACAAGGCCAGAGGTCAGGGGTAGGACTCCTCTGTTGCTTGGTAACATGACAGCAGGGTCCGATCCTAACTATTACAATTTACTATTGCTCAGGCCTATCTCCTGAGGATGTTGTAGTTTTCCAATTAAGCTAATCTTTAACTGACAGATAAACCGCAGGCCTGTTTCTTGGAATTTGCTTTATTTCAGAAGAGGTGGCAGGGTGGTCTTAGTGTCATATCTTCTCTATGAGTACGTGATACAGCCTAGCTGACTGATGGCTGAAGGTCTCAGGCAAGCAACCATACTGGGAGGGCCTATGGGCCTTAACAACCAGTCAACCAATCAACACAGGCCAGGTCACCCGAGGCCAGAAGTGCACCAATCCTGAAACTGTTGTGGACCCCAGGCACTCCTTTTGCTCTGCCCAATAAATTCCCCGCCCCATGGTCCCTCTGGGTCCTTCTGACTCCACCCACTGTGTTGGACAGCTGGAGGAAGCAAGTTAATACAGTTAACTTGTTAATTAAAGACTTTTTGCTTTTGCATCAGATTGTGTCTCTTGGTGATTTGGGGTTCAGCATTTGGGCACAACGATGTAAGTTACAAGACCTTGAACTTTTAAAGAAAATTTGGAATTCTACATAATCCTTGGATTTTTTGTTTGTTTGTTTTGTTATTCGAGGCAGGGTTTCTCTGTGGCTTTGGAGGCTGTCCTGGAACTAGCTCTTGTAGACCAGGCTGGTCTCAAACTCACAGAGATCCCAAATGCTGGGATTAGAGGCGTGAGCCATCACCACCTGGCATAATCCTTGGATTTTAAAAGAGACTTGGATTTTTTTTTTTTTTTTTGGTTTTTCGAGACAGGGTTTCTCTATGGCTTTGGAGAGGCTTTGGATTTTTTTAAAAGACTGAACTTTTAAAGAGAATTTGTAAAAAACTGTGGAGCATTTAAGTTTGGAATATGCTTTATACTGTGATATTTATTAATATGAATTCTGTGGGATAAACAAAAAAGGAAAGGTTATTGTTTAATGGTGTTGTTTTGGTATGTCAAGTTAACAAGGAGTCAATTGTCCTAGCTAGTTTTTATATCAACTTGACACAAGCTAAATTCATCTGTGAGGAGTGAGCGTCAATTGAGAAAATGCTTCCATAAGACTGGTCATTTTCGCCAGGCGGTGGTGGCCACGCCTTTAATCCCAGCACTCGGGAGGCAGAGGCAGGCAGAGTTTGAGGCCAGCCTGGTCTACAGAGCGAGTTCCAGGACAGCCTCCAAAACAATACAGAGAAACCCTGTCTCAAAAAAAAAACAAAAAACAAAAAAAGACTGGTCATTTTCTTAATTAGGGGTTGATGTAGGTGTGCCCAGGTGAGTGGGGCCATCCCAGGACTGGTAGTCCTGAATCCTACAAGAAAGCAGGTTAAGCAAGTCATAGGAGTAAACCAGTGAGCAGCACTCCTCCATGGCCTCTGCATTAGCTCCTGCCTCCAGGTTCCCGCCCAGGTTGAGTTCCTGTTTTAGCTTTTCTCGATGAACTGTGATTTAGGATATGTAAGACAAATAAACCCTTTACTCAAATTGGTTTTGGTCATGGCATTTCATCACAGCCATAGAAATGCTATGGAAGATAATTAGTCTTAGTCTATTTCAGGAGAAAACAATGGGATGACTAAATATTAGCACAAAAACCAGGGAATCGATTGAAGACGAGTGAATCACAAGAGATAGCAGGATCCCAAAAGAGAATCTCAACATGTCATGATGCTGTAAGAGAATAGAACAAAACAAGCTCAGGCTCAAATTTATTTGTTCTTGTAAACTTTTCACCAAGAATGATTACTTCAAGGTTATTTAGAAAACCAGGTTGTAAGCCGGGTGGTGGCGCACGCCTTTAATCCCAGCACTCGGGAGGCAGAGGCAGGCGGATCTCTGTGAGTTTGAGACCAGCATGGTCTACAAGAGCTAGTTCCAGGACAGCCTCCAAAGCCAGAGAGAACCCCTGTCTTAAAAAAAAAGAAAGAAAGAAAAGAAAAGAAAACCAGGCTGTGGTGGCACACACATTTAGTCCCAGCACTTGGAAGGCAGAGGCAGGTGGACCTCTGAGTTCAAGGCCAGCCTGGTCTACAGAGTGAGTTTCAAGACAGCCAGAGCTGTTATACAAAGAAACCTTGTCTCAAAAAAACAAACAAACGAATAACTTTGATGTTCTGTGTGTACAAAGCGATTTACTTTGAAACAGTATTCAAGAATTGCATTCCCTCCTGTATTCCCAGTGCTTTGGAGGTAGGGGCAGGAGGATCAGGAATTCAAGAACATTTTCAGTGAGAAATTGTAAACAACATGAGAAATCCTTCACATACCACAAATTATTTCACATCCATGAAATACTCACACAGGAAGAAAGATCTACAAATGTAAAAAAAAAAAATGCCATAAAGCTTTCTATTGGCCCAATACACTTTGAATGCATAAAAGAACTCATTCCAGAGAAATGCCTTATACATGTAAAGAATAAAGTAAATCATTTCTCACTAGAGAAAAGCATTTTGAATGCAAACAAAGCATTAAAATGCTCTGATACCTTTTGAACTCACGAATTGTTATAGTATCAAGTCAAATACAGAAATACGTGGGAAATACATATTTGTAGCAAGTCTTTCTCTGTCCTGTCAGGTCCCAAATAATGACACAGAAACTTCTTATTAATTACGAAATCTCAGTCTATGTCTTAGGGTTGTTTTCAACTAGCTCTTATAACTTAAGTTAACCCGTTTCTATTAACCTACATTCTGTCATGTACCACCCATCCAGCCTCCTGTGTCTCCTCACCTCTCGCGGGTCTGAACTCCTCCTACTTCCTCTCTCTGACCAGAGGTCCCTCCCCCACCTCCTGCCTGGCGGCTGGCCATTGAGCTTTTTACTACACCGGCCACAGCGACACACCGTCATACAGCGTACGGACATTGCATAGCATGCGTCTATCACCACTGTTACCCTCTCAACCCTTTTGTTGTCGCACAGCTCGCGTAGGATATTTTCACGTGACTCATACGCTAACCTTCGTTTAGGATTTCTTCTGGCCAAGATTCAGATGTTGAAATTTGAGCAGGGAACCTGTGAGAGACAACTATTGAAAGACCTGAAGTAAGCGGGCTTCAGGCTGAATACCCCGGTGACGTCCCGAGCTCAATAACCAGACAGTTGGATGCAACCGCAAGAGGTTTAATTTTTTACACAGGTGTCTGTGGGCGATTCAGCAGCTCGGCTAACTGAACGCGCCAGGCCTTAGGACAGTTTTCTTTTTATATACATAATCTTGGCAAGCAAAGTAATAGTGGTATTATAAGGAGTGGAGCCACTGCAGATGCAGATGCAGATCTGGGCAAGCAATAGGGGACTGTCAGAAGTGCGGGCATAACTCATCCTCCCTGGAGAAACCACAAGGTCAGATGTGCACTTATCTCTACAGCCTGCCGGTCTCCTTCCTTAGCACTCTGGACCCCATGTTCTTTCTAATCAGACCTGGTTCTCTGCCTAGGGGAAAAGACCTTGGGGAATTTTCCACTGAGGCGACCTTCTGAGTCTCAAAAGGGGGGGGGCGTGTATTGAGGTTTTTCACTATGATGTCAGCGCTGGACAGTGTGAACTAGATTTCTTGGCTAGTGTGAACTATAAAATTGTCCATTCATATCTTGTCAGGAGGGCCTGGGGTGGTGCCCAGCACACGTGCTCTTCCCAGCACCTGCCTTCTTCTGCCTCCACAGGGACACCACACATCCCCACACACATCCTAGACCCACGCAGACACAGAAGTAAGAAAAAACTTTTCAAATAATCTTTACGAAAATAGTGTCAGGAAAGGTTTGTGTTAATATTGAACCTTAATGCTCGAAGCAAAGGATTAAGAGGAGGCTGCTGTGAGAGGTGATTGAGATGTCTTCATCCTCCCTCATAGATGGGAAGCCTGCCTTACAAAACCTTTTCTGATGGTGGCTTGGAGAGGCAGCTCATAGGTAAGAACATTTGCTATTGCAGAGAACCCAACTTCAATTCTCAGCACCCACGCTGGGCAGCTCACAAGCACTTGTAACGGCTCCCTCTTCTGGACACCGAGGACACCTGCACTCACATGCACACAAATTTTTGTGATCTATAATACTAATGCTTATTTTGGTTCAGTTTAGAAGGCTCCAGTCCATGACTGATGAGACCCGGTGTTTCTGGCCCACTGTGAGGCAACACATCACAGAGGATGTGGGCACAATAAGTCAACTCACCTCAAGACTGAGAAGTGAAAGAGAGAGGAAGGGACTGATGACCCCAAAGGCCAGGGGCCGGAGAGATGGCTCAGCAATTAAGAACATGCATTGCTCTTCTGAGGGCCTCACTGGATTCCCAGCATCATGTCAGACTGTTCACAACTACCTATAACTCCAGCTCCAAGGAAAGTTAACTTCTCTAGCTTTGTGACCACCTGCTCTCGCTCTCACATGCACAAACCCACACAGACACACAGAAAGACAGACAGACAGACAGACAGACAGACACACACACACACACACACACAAATACAAATAAAAATAACCCAGGCCCCAGCACTCGGGAGGCAGAGGCAGTCGGATCTCTGTGAGTTGGAGACCGTCTGATATACAGGAGCTAGTTCCAGGACAGCCTCCAAAACCACAGAGAAACCCTGTCTCAAAAACCAACAACAACAAATAAAATAACCCAGACATAGTGGCGCAGGACTCCGGAGGCTGAGGCAGGCAGATCTGCCATTACCTCTCCTCAGTACCATATGTCCGGCTGGTGCATCTCCTCCAGCCTCGGATTCTTTCCCAGAGTTCTTATCTCTGCCCAGAAGACCTGCCTATCCTGTCTGGCCAAGCTATTGGCTATTCATCTCTTTATTAAATCAATCAGAAGGTGCCTTAGGCAGTCGAGGTAAAATGCAAACACATCTTCAGGCAGTGTACAAAAAGATTATCCCTATTGAGATATTTCTCCCCATTTTAGTCCAATAAAAGGCTCTTTCTCTAACATCAATAAGCACAATTATCAGGTAAGAACTACATTCACAATGTCCAGTCCATTTGTATTTGGCAACTCTGGAGAAAGTATTCTATTATCTCTTATTTTGGTGAGTCCAAAGTTTTGTACCTAAATCACTTTCTATCATAATTTTGATAAAACATAATAAATACAAATAAATAAAAGCCCCCAACTAAGCGAGGGGGTTACGTGATGAGAAGCTCAGACCCACGAGCAGCTGGAACAGCATTGGCAGCTGCTCCCTTAGCCCACAATCGCAGGATGGGCTCCGGCCATGGAATCCCAGACCACAGTGTGCCAGTTAATTCTACCTAACCAAAGGCAGTCATTGTCTTCTCAAGGCCCTTGTCTTATGATAACCTTGTATAAAAACCTTGCTGTGCTAAGTAATCTCTGTAACTATGGCAACCCTACTGAGACTTGCAGCCTCAGGACTCCTCCCCTCTTCTCAAGACCCTTGTCTCATGATAACCTTTGGTATGCTAAGTAATCTCTGTTACCTTGGAAACTGAAACTCAGGACTCCCCCTCCCCCTTTCCCTTTAAAGGCTTCTCTGTTTGGCTGGTGAGCATCTCATCTCATCTCATCTCATCTCCCGCCAAGCGGTGAGATCCCAGCTGGCAGCTAAGAAACCTTTGGCTTTTGCATCAGCGGTGTCGACCCCTTGGGTTAGTCTCTGGGATTCCACAAACCTGGCACAACAGTATTACTAACTTAAAAATATCTTTTTAGAACTTAAAACATTTTCTTAGATAAACAACTTAAGCTTTTTTTGTTTTTGTTTTTGTTTTGTTTTTCGAGACAGGGTTTCTCTGTATGTTTGGAGGCTGTCCTGGAACTAGCTCTGTAGACTAGGCCGGCCTCGAACTCACAGAGATCCGCCTGCCTCTGCCTCCCGAGTGCTGGGATTAAAGGCGTGTGCCATCAACGCCCGGCAAGCTTTTATGTCTCTCAACTTTTATAAACTTTACATCTCTTTAATAACCATCTTTTCTCAATTTTGTAACAAGGAAAACTATAAGAATATAAGTATCAGCTGGGCGGTGGTGGCGCATGCCTTTAATCCCAGCACTCGGGAAGCAGAGGCAGGCGGATCTCTGTGAATTTGAGACCAGCCTGGTCTACAGAGTGAGTTCCAGGACAGGCTCCAAAACAATACAGAGAAACCCTGTCTCGAAAAAACAAACAAACAAAAAAGAGTATAAGTATCTAGTCTTCAACCAGGAAGTACAGAGTGAGCAACTTTCAAAACTATAGAAATCACAGAAACCGCTGGCTGCTTGGACAGTTATCCAAGGTTCATCTACAATGTTGGGTCATCCATCTTCAGCCTACAGTATGAGAATATCTGAGATAATTTTTTTATGAAACAGGAATTTTTGTAGGACTGGCCTACTTTGTCTTGGCAAAATTCAGCAGTCAACTTCCTTTGTGTGCTGCCTGTCCAGTCTGGACAGCATTCTGCCTCAGTTGAGGAAGGGCAGTGTCTTGCCCAGTGGCTAGCTTTGCTACATTTGAAGGAGCTCTGTGTGGAGGCTCTTTGATGCCCACCATCTTCTTTGAAGTAGATTGGTGCTGCCAGGAGCAGATATAGCCCATGTCATGAAAATCCTTGTTATTTAAACATCTTAAACGCCATATTCTGTAGATCTGTGAAGTGTTTGAAGACCACCTATCTAAACTATATCTCTGTTTAACCTTGAAAACATACCTAACATGACTACAAGTTTGATTGTTATAGGTGACTAACTACTAAGCTGCATTTCTGAACTATCCTAAACAGTTTGTAATAGTAGCTTTCAAGGACCAGACCTTTACATTACATTTTTAAATGAGTTTCATAGGTACAAAACCTAAACAAGAGAAGAAAATATATACAGTATGGTGTAACAGGGATGACCTTAACTTGTATCAATATACAAAAATCACTTAAACAAGAGTAGAAATATATGTACAGGATAACTAATATAAATTTAAATTTGCATCACCACAAATAACAACTTGCAGCCAATCCCTAAACAACAGCAAACATCTATAACCCATACAACAAACAAAAACACCCATCCCACCTCTCATGAAGGTGGGTGTCATGTTCTTAACATTGTTTCCTGTTGTCTTGGGGCAACAGCATCTTTGGGGACTCCAAGAAAATTAGGATAATGGTCAAGCCCTGGGGGAGCGAGCTGTATCATTTGTTGTCCAGTCTCTGTGTGACGGAAAGTGCAGGGCTTAACTGAAGTCCTGACTGGAATAATCTGTGAAGCTGGACCATCTTAGCTAGCCTCTTTGAAGCTGTCCTGGATGCAGGTTTTTTGAGGAAACAGCAATGGAGACATTCTAAGAGGCTGGATCACCTGGGTTACTTGTCCTGTCTTCATTGGTATCTGGTCCTTTAGTTCTGAAAACACACAAACTTTTTTAAAGGTAACATACATATCTGAATTAACACAAGTATGGAATGTGCAGTGTGCACAAATCAGCTAGACATGATTCTCTGCTCTAGGTTTGAGCAGGCAAATGGCACCTGCATAAAAACTGTTATATAAATCTCCATGCTATATGAAAGGATGGCATGTAATGAGATAGGTCATGAGAATTCTGTACCCAAAAAGATTTATCATGTCTCAGTCTCCGAGCTGTTCTGATATAGAGGGATCAGCATATATGTCACCTGTCTTGTGGTTTTTCTTGATTTGTTTCTTCGTGTCTGCAGCCAATATTTTCAGGATGTCTCTCTCAGTCAAATCTGATCTTTATTAATTTTGAAGGAGTTCATAGCTTTTCATTTCCTGTGGAAACAAAGGCATAACCTTTTCCCCAACACAACACATTTCCTGACTTCTGAAGTTAAGACATCCTTAAAATATATAGAATGGTGTGTCACCAATACCTGGCTCCAGCCCCATTCTTTAGATGTTTTTAAAATCTAGCATGGCTATGGGATGCCATCAAAATTCTTCACAATCTTAGGGCACCTATCATCTTCTGGTATTTTTGTAGAGTAACTGGATAAACTACTGACCTTTTATTTCATTATACAGAGACATGGTAGGCCCTTGTCTTAATCCCTGTCTTTTAGTATCTTTCTCATTTTTATTTATAAGTCTTTCTAATTTTTCTTCTAAGGTTTGCCTTTTATCAACCCATCTCTTATATTTTTCTTTTTCTTATGTTTCTAAAGCTTTTTTCTTTAAGAGGGTGCAGAGGGTCACTATGGTTATTAAGAATAAAATATGGGGACTGAAAAGATGATTCGGCAGGTAAGAACACTGACTGCTCTTTCAGAGGACCTGGGTTCAATTCCCAGCACCCACATTTCCCAGCACACTCACAACTGTCTGTAACTGCAGTTCCAGGGGACCTGATACCCATGGCAAAAATTCAATGCACTAAAAATAAATACTTTAAAAAAAATCTGGGCAGCAGTGGCAGACACCTTTAATCCCAGCACTCAAGAGGCAGAGGCAGGTGGATCTCATGAGTTTGAGGCCAGCCTGGTCTACAAAATAAGTTCCAGGACAGTCAGGGCTACACAGAGAAACCCTGTCTCAAAAAACCAAAAGAACAAACTATGAAATACCAGAATGATAGCAATCAATCTACATTAAGCCAATCTCAGTTAAGTCATTTACTTTTTCATTTTCTGTTTTCTTAGTTACTTTCCATTTACAGTGATAAAGCACCGTGACCAAGACAATTTATAAAAGAAAAGCATTTAATCTGGGGTTTGCAGCTTCGGAGGGTGATGAATCTATGGGGGTGGAGCAAAAGCATACCGGCAAGTCCATCCTGATTTGAAGGTTGGAAGCAGAGAGAGTCAGAATAGATTGAGTCTTTCCCTCAAAGCCCATCCCTAGTGACACACCTCCCCCAACAAGGTCACACCTCCTAATCCTCCCCAAACAGTTCCACCAGTTAGAGACCAAATATTCGAATATATGAGTCTGTGGGGTCATTCTCATTCAAACCACCACAGTAGTGATGTTAGTATTCAAGCATCTGTACTGACTGTCCTTGGGGTTCTGACAGGATACGCCCTCAGCTGCAGCCACTGAGAGCACCTCCTGTGCACATTCACTGTGTTCCCTTTTAAAAGGTGGGCCTTGCCACTTCCCGTCTCTCTTTCCCTGTGTGCTGTTCTCTGTCTTACACACACACACACACACACACACACACACACACACACTCTTTCTCACTCCCCTCTCTCTGCTTCTCTGCCTGTCTCTGTCATTGTGCCCCCCCCCTTCTCTTCTACTGCTCCTGTCCCCAGAGACCAGTTTTCCCTCTCCCTAACTCCCTTTTCTCATTCCCTTTCACCTAACTTAAAAAAAAAACCCTCCACGTGAGTTCTATGTATGGTGTCTTTTTTCTCTCACGCTGCTTTTTTTAAATTACAAGTGATTTAATTGCTCCTGGGCCAGCTAGAATAGTAAATGCAAACAAGAGATCCTGACTCAGTTTGGGACAGGCCAACACCTGGAGGTTTTTCTTTGATCTCCACACTCGCACTGGCACAAATACACACACACACTCGCATGCGCTAAAAAACAACCAATTAACCAGGTAGTGGTGGCAAACGCTTTTAATCCCAGCACCAGGGAGGCAGAGGCAGGCAGATCTCAGTGAGTTTGAGGCTAGCCTGGTCTACAAAACAAGTTCTATGACAGCCAGGACTGTTACACAGAGAAACCCTGTCTGGAAATACCAAAAATGCAACCAATTAGGGCTGACAAGACAGCTCCACAGATAAAGGCACTTGCTGGGCAAGTGTGCTAACCTGAGTTTGATCCCCAAAACCCGTGTAAAGAAAGGGGAGAATGGACTCCATAAAGTTGATCTGTGCTGGACCGATAGCCTCCAAAACAATACAGAGAAACCCTGCCTCGTAACAACCAAAAAAAAAAACCCAAAAAAAAAAGTTGATCTGTGATCTCCACAAGCACATGCTTCTCCCCCACATGCCCACACTTTTTTTTTTTTTTTTTTTGGTTTTTACGAGACAGGGTTTCTCTGTTTCGGAGGCTATCGGTCCAGCCTGGCCTCGAACTCACAGAGATCCGCCTGCCTCTGCCTGCCTAATGCTGCACATGCCCACACTTTAATAAATGAAAATTTGTTTCCAAATGTTACTCCCAAAACACTTCAAGGCTGAGATAGGAGGATTGTTGAGTTCCAGGACATCCTAATGGCAAGATGTAATCCCAAAGAGAGAGAGACGGCTAGGCTAACAAGATGGCTCGGCAGGTGAAGGCTCTGCCTGCTGCTAATCTTGATAATCTGAGATCCCCCCCGGAACTGTGTAAAGGTGGAAGGAAAGGACTAATGCCACGGAGTTATCTTCTGGCCTCCACTCATGCCCCCACAATAAAATTAAAACAAAAGGTTCATTCCCACAGGCCTTTACATGCCACCCCAAAGACTTCTCCATAGACTGTAATCTGTCCCCTGGGTGCTAACTTGAGAAATCATCCATCTTTTTTAAATGATGTGTATGTATATTGAGTGCAGAGCATGCAGAGGCCAGAGGAGAGCTTCAAATCCCCTGTAGCTGAACTTACACACACAGCTGTAAGATTTCCAATATGGGTGCTGACCACAGAACTTAGGCTCTCTGGAAGGACAGCAAACATTCTTAACTACTGAGCATCTCCCAACCCCTTTATTTGAGACAGAATTTCACTATATAGACCTGGCTGTCCCGGAACTCACTATATAGGCCAGGCTGGCCTTGAACTCACAGAGATTCATCTGTGTGTCATGTAACCCACACTGATCTCAGATTTGCTACATAGGAGGATGACCATGAGCTCCTGATCCTCCTGCTTCCACCTCCCAGTACTGGGAATAAAAGAGGCCTGTGCCGTCATGCCTAACTTAAGAACCCATCTTCAATGTATCTTCTTGCCTAACCCAACAAAATATGCTGTTACACACACACACACACACACACACACACACACACACACACACACACGGTTTCTATAAGCTTTTTCCTTCAGTCTCTTCATGCATTCTAGATAAAATCTGAGTTTATGGCTTTCCCAGTCTCCAAACAGGGTCTCCCTCCAGTAATTCTTTTCTCTACCTGAACTAGGATGGTAAAAGATTTCCTCAGATACTTGATGTGTCCTCAAATGACCAAAAGTGAAGGTTGTCCCAGTTCTAGTCACAAGAATCCTATACAACATGTGCATTTTCATGCCTTAGAACCGCACTGGGAGAGCCAAAGGCCTTCCCACAGAATTTACATTTGTAAGGCCCAATGCCAGTGTGCCTGATCATGTGCCCTTGAAGGCCTGAGTTAGAAATGAAGGTCTTCCCGCACCGCTTACATTCATAGGGTTTTTCACCAGTGTGAGTTCTTTCATGTTTTCTAACTGAAGTTGAACAAATGAAGGCCTTCCCACAGTATTTACACAGAAAAGGTCTCTCTCCCGTGTGAGTTCTTTCGTGTTTACCAAGTGAACTAGGCGAATTGAAGACTTTTCCACACTCCTTACATTGATAGGGGCTACCTCCAGTATGCCTTAGCATATGTCCTTTAAGGCCTGAAAGAGAGCTGAAGGGTTTCCCACACTCCTTACAAGTGTAGGGTTTCTCGCCAGTATGAGTCCTCTGATGTCTTCTAACTGAGCCCCAGCAACTGAAGGCTTTTCCACACTGTTCGCACTGATAAGGCTTCTCTCCTGTGTGAATTCGTTCGTGGATTCTAAGTGAGCTGGGATAGTGCAAACCTTTTCCACACACCTTACATTTATGGGGCCCACCTTCAGCATGGGTTATAATGAATTCACCAAGGCTGGAAAAAGAAAGCAAGGCTTCCTCATGTTCCTGACATTCATAAGCTTTGTCTTCAGCGTGAGACCGGTCGTTGATTTGGAAAGAGTAATTGCTGAAGGCTGTCTTGCACCGCTCACGTTTGTAATCAGGCGCTTCCTGTCCAGTATGAGCATGGATGGTACTCCTGAGTGAGTGAGGTGTGAAGACTATTCCACACATACCGCATTCACAGAGTTTCTCTCCAGCAGAACTTTTCTTTTTCAGATCATGGTCAAGAGTTTGACTGAAAGTTTCTCCACAATGGCTACCTTGTTTGCTGTTACCAAATCTCTCTATAATATGGTTGCTGTTGAGAAAAAAAATCAGAACACATTACAAATGCTTTACTCACAATTTCATCTTACTGGATATGCTTCAAGTCCATATTTTCACTAGGGAGATAAAGGGATATCTCAGAAATTAAGAGTGTGTACTGTTAATTTTTAATGCTTTTGTTTTTATTAGATTTTGTGTCTACAGGTGTCTTACCTATTTGACTACATGTCTGAATACCAGGTTGTGCCAGAAGAGGACATTGGACACCTGGAACTTAACTCCAGCTTCCAAGCATTCCAATACCTCTGGCCCTTGTAGGCATGTGCGCACGTGCATGTGAACACACACACACACACACTCTCTCACTCCCAAAATGTAAAGATAAATAAACATGCAGATGGGAGGGCTTATTGTTTTAAAACTTCATAACTAACTACAATTCCATGTCTGTGTATATGTGTACCCACGTGTACACGTGAGGGCCAGAGGTCAACCTCAGGTGTCTTCTTTGTTACCTTATTTTCTGAGACAGGCTCTTCCACTTTCACAATTAACTAGCCAGTGTGATTAGGCTGGCTGGCCAGTAAGCCCCAGAGGTCCACCTACCTCTACACACCCCAGAGCTGGGATTGCAAGCACATGTCCCCACACCCACCTGGCTTTTACATAGATTCTAGGGATCAAATGCAGGTCCTCACACTTGCATAGAAGGCATTTTACCACCTGAACTATCAACCCAGCTCCTACTTATTTTGTGGGACATTCCTTTCTGCTTTCAGTGAGAGTTACCTTAAGATTCTCCCCTGATTTCTGTACCAGTCTTCAATATTCTGGTCCCATCTTTCTCCTATAACAGAGGGGAGAAAACTGAATTATTAGAGAGAATGTATTATACTCTAGGAACTGGTGCAATGATGCTATAGCTTTTTGTTTGGTTTTGGTTTTTCAAGACAGGGTTTCTCTGTGTAACAGCCCTAGCTGTCCTGGAACTCATTTTTGTAGACCAGGCTGGCCTCAAACTCACAGAGATCCACCTGCCTCTGCCTCTGCCTCCCAAGGGCTGGGACTAAAGGCGTGCACCACCAACGCCCTGCTGACGCTGTGTCTATTTACCAGAGCACTCCTTTCCACATTTCCACTCACAGGCCAACACCGATGGGCAAAGCATGCTGTCTAATTGAGAAAGTAAGAAGCTGTCATCCTTACCCATCGAAGCCAAGTTCATAAAGATTTCCCCGACAACCTCTCTGTAAAGGTTCTTCTGGGAAGAATCCAGCAGAGCCCACTCATCCTGGGTGAAATTCACAATCACATCCTCGAAGGTCACAAAGTCCTGAAACACCCCAAGTATGTTTACAAGGGGGAGAGAGATATACATGTAGCACAAAGAACCTGTTCTCATTCGTAAGACACTTACATAAGGGGGCACAGAGATGGCAGATGGCTCAACAGTTAAGGGGCACTGGCTGCTCTTCAGAGGACCTGAGTCCAGTTCCCAGCTCCCACACTGAGCTGCTCACAACACCAGCTCCCAGATATTTAACACCCTCTTTCTTGCTGAGGGGAGAGGCAGCACACATAGCACATTCTAACATAGTCATATACACATAAATAAAAATAAACCTTCCTTTAAAAATACATTTACATACAAAACTATGGTCTCTACACTTTTAGTTTATGATAAATGAATATGGTTACCAGAATTCTCACTTTAGTCCCCATTCACCTTCTTATAAATTATTGGCACCAAAACACATGGAGCTATTCTGTGCATTTTACCTGTTGGCTTGTTTGGTTTTTTTGTTGTTGTTGTTGTTGTTTTTTGGTTTTTGGTTTTTTTTTTGTTTTGGTTTTTCGAGACAGGGTTTCTCTGTGGCTTTGGAGGCTGTCCTGGAACTCACTCTGTAGACCAGGCTGGCCTCGAACTCACAGAGATCCGCCTGCCTGTGCCTCCCGAGTGCTGGGATTAAAGGTGTGCGCCACCAACGCCCGGCTGGCTTGTTTGGTTTTATTCATGCTGTGTGTGCTCCTCGTGCACATGTGGAGGGTGTCGGGTGCTATGCTGTACTGCACTCTGTACCAAGACAACTACTGAAGGCTGTCACATTGCTTACATTTGTAATCGTGTACTTCCTGCCTACTGTGAGCACCGACGCTATCCCTGGATGACTGAGTTCAAGGCTTCTCACTGAACCTTACCATTTCCCAGCTAGGCTGGCTGACTGGCCAATAAGCCCCAGGCCATGTCTCCACCCCCTCACTCCCCCTATCCCCCTACTCCCCCCATCCCCCGCACTGGGATCACAGGCATACAGCCGGACTAGACTTTACGTGGATGCCAGGGATCCGAACTCAGGGCTTCATGCTTCCACAGCAATCATCTCACCCACTAAGCCATCTGTCTCCCCAGCTGGTTTGTTGGCCTTAGTCAGTATCCAGCTATATTACCCCAGGCCAACCTCCAACTCAGGATCTCCCTACCTATCCTCTCAAATGCTGGGACTGCAGCTGGGGCCACCATGTCTGACTTATTGATGGATTTATCACAAGCATAATTTTTCTTTTTCTCTCTGCCCTTCTTTAAAATTGTACAAGGTGGGCTAGAGAGATGACTCAGCAGTTAAAAGCACTGGCTGCTCTTCCAGAGGACCCAGGTTCAGTTCCCAGCACCCACATGGTGACTCACGACTGCTTGTGACTCCAGTTCCAGGAGTTCTGGTGCCCTTTCTGGCCTGTAAGAGCAAAGCATGATGCTCAGATATACATGCTGGCAAAATAGTCACACACGTAAAATAAAAATAAAAAGCATGCAATTGTGCAAGGAAATCAGCAGGAAGACAGGGAGAAGATAGAAGGGAGAAGCATGAGCGCTCTGACCCTACAAAAATCTTCACAGCGCTGAGCCTTAGAGCAGCCTCCACTCCATCCACCGCACTTCAGCAGGAGACACGTGTTAAGACAAAGCACCACAAGAGCTGCTTCCAGCACAGCAGACACTGGGCTTGGCTCATGCTGAGAAAGAGACTCACAGCTGCTTCCAGCACAGCAGACACTGGGCTTGGCTCATGCTGAGAAAGAGACTCACAGCTGCTTCCAGCACAGCAGACACTGGGCTTGGCTCATGCTGAGAAAGAGATTCACAGCTGTGTTCTCTCAATGCTTTGTTTTGTTTTTCGAGACAGGGTTTCTCTGTGGCTTTGGAGCCTGGCCTGGAACTAGCTCTTGTACACCAGGCTGGTCTTGAACTCAGAGATCTGCCTGCCTCTGCCTGAGTGCTGGATTAAAGGTTAAGAACACTGGCTGCTCTTCCACAAGACCTACATTCAATTCCCAGCACTCACATGGCAGCTCACAACTGTAACTCCAGATCTAAGGGATCCAATACCCTCACACTGACAAATATACACATAAAATTAAAATAAAAAGCTCCCATAGACTCGTATACTTGAATGCTTAGTCATCAGGAAGTAGCACCATTTGAAAAGGAATAGAAGGTGTGGCCTTGTTGGAAGCAGAGAGTCACTGGGCTTTGAGGTTTCAAAAAGCCCATACCCAGCCCAGTATCTCAGAGCCATCAGATCAGAATGTCACTCTCAGCTTCTGCTCCAGTCCAATGCATGCTGCCATGCTCCCCATAATGATAATTATGGACTACATCTCTGAAACTGCAAGCAAGCCCCAATTAAATGTTTTCTTTTATAAGAACTGCCTTGGTCACTGTGTCTCTTCACAGCAACAGAACACTGACTAAGACAGAGAAGTTGGTACCAGAGACTGGGGTATTTCTGTGATAGGCATAACCATGCTGTTTGTTGAAAGACCTTTGGAACTCTGGACTAGAAAAACAGTTGAACACTTTCAGTGAGTTATAATGGGCCATACCAGTAAGAGATGCTGAGAGCAATGTAGATTATGAGAGCCCAGCTCTAGAGGTTTCAGAGGAAAAAAGTATTAATAAGTGGTCTAGAGATCATTCTTGTGGTATTTTGGTGAAGAATGTAGCTGCTTTTTGTCCTTGTCCAAAAAAAGAAAAATCTGCCTAAGGCTAAATTGAAGAGTTTTAGATTAATGGCACTGGCAGAAGAGAGTTCAAAATAGCCTAGTATTGACTGTTGAATGGTACTAGTTGTCACTTTTATATAAATGCATAATGAAAAGGGGCAAACTAAGCAAGGAAAAATACAAAATGTACAGTTTGAAGAAGAAAGGAGCACCAGGAAGTGTAATGGAGCTGTGTCTAGTGCTCAATGAGATAAAAAGTTCAAATAAAACCCTGATGTTAAATGGAATAAAAGGAGTGGTGACCTCAGGGCAAGACCCACTAAGCTACCAACTTGTGAAAAGAAATTAAAGAAAAACCTAAGCAGTGAAGGAAACCATGTATTCCAGAAAGCAGGTGCAGATGCAATTGAACCAGGGAACCAAGTTCCAACCCAACCCATCAAGCAGCAGAATTTGGCAGTTTCGGCAAAGTGGTCTGGCTTTCATGTCAACAATATAAGAAAGGTATTGAGCAATCTCCCTCCATGGCTAAGAAGGTCACTGAAGCCATTCATGTGTCAGGAGTGTCCCTGCATAGAGGCTCAGAGAGGCCACGGTGTGAAGCCTGGATTGTGCTGGAGATCCCAAGATGTTGGAGAGGTGAGAGCTGTGGGATACCTGCAAGGAGAGCTGCAGACTGGGTGTGGAACCAGTCCAGGAGAGACAAGTGTGGTGCAGCCAACAAGCTGAAAGTAGCTAAAGATCAGACATGGAGATGCAGAGTTTGGAGTGGGCCTCCTGGTTTAAGTCTTGCTTTGGTCCAGTATTTCCTCACTATTCCTCCTTTCCCCCCTTTTGGAATAGTACGTATATTCCACACCTTTGTATATTGGAGGTGTGTGAAACTGATTTTTACTTTAATTTTACAGGGGCACTGGGCGGTGGTGGCGCACGCCTTTAATCCCAGCACTCGGGAGGCAGAGGCAGGCAGATCTCTGTGAGTTCGAGGCCAGCCTGGTCTACAGAGCGAGTTCCAGGACAGCCTCCAAAGCAACAGAGAAACCCTGTCTCAAAAAAGCAAAAAGAAAAGAAAAAGAAAGTGTAGCCTTGAAGGAAGTATGTCAATGTGGGCTTTGAGGTTTCAAAGCCCACACTAGGCCCAAGGTCCACTGTCTCTCTCCCAGACAGCAGATTATGATATAGCTCTCAGCTACTTCACCAACACATGCTTCCTATCATGGTGATAATGGACTAATCCTCTGAAGCTGTAAGCAAGCCCCAAGTAAATGATCTCTATAAGAATCGCCGTAGTCATTGTGTCTCTTCACAGCAATAGAACACTGACTAGGACAATTACAGAGTAATAAACTGCTTTTTAAAAAAGCACAGAAAATAGAGCATTGTACAGTTCAGTGGTTTGAATTGCTGCATGTGAATCTGGAGGGCAGGCCCTGGAGTTTCCAGGTTCTTATGCCTCTTTACAGTAAACAGTACAGAAATACAGGAATAGTTACAGGACGAGATGCAGAGGGGTCTGCAGGTGTGTCATGCCTCCCCTGTGGTCTGGCTCCAAGAAGTGTGAGATGAGGGGTTTCCCCTACCAACTTTTATGAATCATTAACACAGCCCCCCCGTATGATGCAGTTTCTACAACATTAACACAGTTCCTGCCCCCCAACACTGTCTGTATGATACAGTTTCTACAACATTAACAGCTCCTGCCTTCCTGTCTGTATGATACAGTTTCTACTACATTAGCACAGCTTCTGCCTCCCCTGTCTGTATGATGCAGTTTCCACAACATTAACGCAGTTCCTGCCCGCCCAACACTGTCTGTCTGATGCAGTTACCACAACATTAACAGCTCCTGCCTTCCTGTCTGTATGATACAGTTTCTACTACATTAGCACAGCTCCTGCCTCCCCTGTTCTATCTGATGCAGTTTCTATAACATTAGCACAGCTCCTGCCTCCCCCCCCCACTTCTGTCTGATGCAGGGTTTCTACAACATTAACAGTTCCTGCCTCCCCCGGTGTGGCAATGCAGTGTTTCCAGCATCTTCTGAAAGAGGCTCAGGTGGACTACAGGATTCCGCATGCTGACCTCTTGGGTGTGTTATCTTTGCAACTTCCTCCTTTACCCAGAATGAAATCCCACTGTGCCAACATTTGCCAGGGCACAGAAACCACGGCCTTCACAGGCTTTCCTGTGCACTGCATCTGTGGATAGAGAATGTGAGCCTGAGGGCTGAGGTCTCACTGGACTGTGGGGTCTGACCTCCAGCACCCCATGAACTAGGAATGGTGGCACATAACGAAAAAGTCCCCGTTTTGGAAGTAGAGACAGGAGGATCAAAAGTTCAAGACTGGGACTGAAGAGATGGTTCATCTGTTAAGAGCACTTCTTACTCTTTCAAAGGACCCAGGTTCTGTGCCTCATGATGGCTCACAACTCTCCCTAACTCCGTTTCCAGGGGAACCCCAGTGCCGCCTTCTGATCTTTTTAGGAACCAGACATAAAGTGGTACAGACATCCAGGCAGCAAAAGCACATACACATAAAATAGAAATAATCTTACAATTTTTTTTGGTTTTGTTTTATTTTGCTTTGGTTTTTGGTTTTTCAAGACAAGGTTTTTCTGTGTAGCCCTGGCTGTCCTGGAACTTGCTCTGCAAAACAAACTGGCCTGAAACTCAAAGAGCCGCCTGCCTCTGCCTCCTTCGTGTTGGAATTAAAGGCATGTGCCAACACCACCCAGGAAAAAAAATAATAAACAAGAAAATAAAGTTCAAAGTCATCCCTGGTTATAAGAGTTTGAGGCCAGCCTAGGTTACTTGAAAACCTGTTGTCATCCTCCCTACCAAAACAAACCAACAAAAAAACCTAAATTCATAAACCTATTGATGGGGGGAGGGTGTCCTCTGTATGCTATGACTAGGTGTTGTCTTATTGGTTGATGAATAAAGCTTTTTGGCCAATGGACAGGCAGAATTTAGCTTGGTGGGAATTCTGAACAAAGAGGCGGGGAGGAGGACAGAGACAGATGCCAGGCAGCCAATAGGGAGGCAGGACAACAGGGCATCACCTAGGTAAGCCATGGCCACGTAGTAATACACAGAGTAATAGAAATGGATTAACAGTTAAGAGAACCAGCCAGTAAGGAGTTTAAGTCAATGGCCAAACAATTATAAATATGTATTATATTAAGTCTCTGAATGGTTATGCCATAGCGGCTGCAAGGACCTGGTGGGTGGAGAGAAACTGGTCCTTTGGGACCTAGATAGATGGAAAAAAGTCTCCCATTACAACCTATGTTTACCAAAGCCCTGCATTAAGTAAATAATTAATTTTTTTAGTTTTTTATTTTTATTATGCATGCATATAGTGTTCTATGCTTAGATACCAGAAGAGGGCACCAGATCTCATTACTGATGGTTGTGAGCCACCATGTGGTTGCTGGGAATTGAACTCAGGTCCTCTGGAAGAGCAGGTAGTGCTCTTAACCTCTGAGCCATCTCTCCAGCCCGTATGTAAATAATTTTAAAATAAGTAAATACACATAAATAAGCCACAAACTTTTGTTTTGCTCATAGTCCTACTGAGGAGTCAATCTTATTAACATAAATATCTCCATTTTTCAGGGTTCTGCAAGGTGGGTGTGAACAGCAGTAGGCTGGCACACCCACAGGCCAGACTTCCCAGGAAGAACTCATGGGGCATTCCATGCCAGGTCCTCAGGCACTCGAGGAGGCTGGGGTGGAGGACCACCAAGTGTCAGTATTTATTCATTAATTCACTCATTCATTCAGTTGTGTATAGGTGTTTTGTCTGCAAGTGTGTCTGAAGGAGACAGACCCCCAAGAACTGGATTTACAGACGGTTGAGAGCAATCCTGTGGATGCTGGACATGGAACCTGGGTCCTCTGTAAGAATGCCCAGTGCTTTTGTCACTGAGCATCTCTCCACCCATCTGATTCACTTTTTAATGAAATGCACACTTTTCCTGATTGTAGAGAAAGACCGTATTTGTCTTTCAATATCTATTGACTAAATACTTGCTTTTACTGAGAAACTGAGACTCAAATAAATGGGTAAATCCCTTAAAGGTGACTCCCCACAGGGAAAGGCAATACTCATTAGGGGTTGTACCTAGAGGGAAAATGACCCAGAAAAGAGTTGGCAAAAAAGAACTTTATAGTATCTGTGCCCAGGAAAGACACTGGGCTTGTTTCCAGATCCCTAAGGAGTGCGGTCCTATTATCTCTGCTGTAGATGGCACCTGTCACAAGAGTCATGATGGTATAAATGGATCACCTGTGTTGTCCCACACATCTTAGACATACATCTTAGAGAACACAGTTTCAAAGAGCTTCCTGTCACACAGGCAGCCGATAAGGCAAAACTTTAGGCTTTGTAACAGCCATTCATCCAAGCCTGACATCCTATACCTGTAATCCCAGCACTCGGGAAGCTGAGACAGGAAGATTACTAGTTTGAGACCATCCTGAATTGCGTACTAAAACCATAGACAATACATACATGCTGCTAAAAAATAAAAGACTAGAGATGCAGTTCAATGATAAAGCTCAAAGCCCTGGGCTCGATCCTCAGCTCTGCAAACATCAGTAAACCAACCAAACCAACCTTTGACCTAAAGAGAAGTTGTCATTAGAGTGTGTGTTTAAAATGTAGAAAGGTCACCGGCTGTGATAGCACAGGTCTGTCATTGCAATACTTGGGATTTGAGAGGATGAGGAGTTAAACTCAGCATCGGAAGACAGCTGACCAGCATGCAGGAAGCCCCGGGTTCTATCCCCAGCACCACTTAAACCCAAGCCAGATGGGACTAGAAATCCTATTGAGAAAGTGAGAACGAGTAAGTGGGGGTAGGAGGGGAGAAAATGAGAAAGTAAAAGGACAGGAGAGGGAGAGCTCTTCCAGGAGATGTGAAAAGAGGAACCGGAAACGAAGGTCTTAGTTGGCAGCAGAATTTGAAAAGCTAAGCTGGAACAGGGTCTCTAATTTGAGACCTCCAGTAAACTGCACAACACGGGAAACTGCCCCTCACTTAGGGAGCAGGGATGGACTGGGGACAAACGGCAGCTCCTCCCGCACTCAGCACAGCCGGGATCCTGCTGCTGCCCCGCCCACCCCAAGGCCGAGTCGTGGCGAAGCGCGGCCAAAGCAGGACCAAGCGGGAGCCTGGACAAACTGAGCCAAACCGAAGCCGGGGGAGGTGGGGGGAGCTGCAGCAAACTCCGCGCAGACTCCCGAGTGACGCAAGGGTGCGTCATGCAGCAGTTTCCATCTCCGGCTGCACTCACTCACCATCCCGTTGCCCAGAAGGTCCTAGTGACGCCCGCCACCAGGTTCCGGGTTCTCTTCTGGGCACAGCAGGGAACCGAGGGAGGAAGAGGGCCGGAGCTGGTAACTACAGGGACAGATGCACCCGAATAAGAGCCTCGTCTCTTTGGAGGCTTTGCGAGGCGGCGCACCGCCCCTTCCAGCGGCGCGTCTCATTGGACAGTCACTGCAGTCCTGCCCCTTCACCCAGGGCAGCGGGGAAAGGGATAACTTCTTGTCTCATCCTCTAGGTCCTACATCGCAAACTGATTGTGGCAGCTAAGGAGAAACATAAGTAAACTCTCTAGCTTTTTTTCTTTTTTTGATTGAGACCGGGTCTCATATAGCCCAGGCTGGCCTCGATGAACTTGAGTAGCCAAGAATGAACATGAACTCCCGATCCTTCTGCCTCTTGAGGGCTGGGATTATAGGTAATTTCATGCCTGGCTGGGTTTATGCTGTATTGGAGATGTTACCTAGAGCCTTGTGCATGGCAGCCAAGCACTTGACCAATGGGGCTACACCCAGTTCCCTGCCCTTTTGCCTCTCCTTTTTTGTAAGAGGACAGGATCTTTATAGCCTAGCGCTGGCCTCCAACTCCTGAGTACTAGAATTTCATTCGTGGGCTACCAGGTCACCTGGCAGGCCCTGGGCGCGTTCCCAGATCACTAAAGGAGTGTGGTCCTATTAGCTCTGTGGTATATGACACCTGACAGAAAGGTTGTGATGGGATCCATAGAGGGCCTGTGTTATCTATCAGGAACCAGGAAGCTGCTCTGTCCATCTCAAACTAGCTGAGAATTTTAGATCGGGATTGATGGTGAAAATAAAGACAGACCTCCACGGAAGTGGACTGTCCTTTAATCAGAATAATGAAGGGCAGCGGTCGGGGGCTTGGGGCTTCATAGAGAATCAAAGGGAAGTTTAGGGTGGACATCCCATCTGCAGATCTGTTTCCTTGCAGTCTCTAGGCTGTATGTTACCTTACCAGGAAAGGGTTGCCCCAGCTCCTAACTACCTGCAAATGTCATTAGCAGATCAACTTTCATGTCTCAAGTTTCTCTATTTGTTCACCTGAGGCTTTTAGGTCGACCAATAACCCTTCAGAAAACACCAACTTGCCAGGTGGTGGTGGCACATACCCTTAATCCCAGCACTCAGAAGGCAGAGACAGGCGGATCTCTGTGAGTTCGAGAACAGCCTGGTCTACAAGAGCTAGTTCTAGGACAGCCTCCAAAGCCCCCCCCCAAAAAAAAGAAAGAAAGAAGGAAAACACCAACTTTTCATTACTAAGGGCCTGCAAAATGTCGAATACGAACTGAAGATGCAGCTCAGTTGGCAATGCCCTTGCCTAGAATTCAAGAAACCCTGGATTCGATCCCCACCAATGTTATTTAAAAGAATAAGAAGACCCAGCATGGTGGTACAGGCTTCTAATTCCAGCCTTCCAGAGGAAGAGGCAGGTAGATCTCTGAGTCTGAGGGTAGACTGGTTTATATATCAAGTTCCAAGCCAGCCAGGGCTACACATACTATGTTTCAAATAAATAATACTTTTATTATTACTATGGCATGGGTATTTTGCCCGCATGTGTGTCTGTGCACTGTATGCATGCCTTAGTGTATGCGGCACACTTAGGATCCTTCTGCAGAACAGCTTTAATGCGTCTTGAGAGGGAGAGCATAAGCTTACAGAGCGGAGACCCGGGGAGCGGAAAGCCCAACCCTTATATAGCTCAGCAGTCCCCGCCTCGGACATGTCATCTCCTGACTGGCTCCTGCTTGTCAGCCCATATGACGCCACGGGAGAGGCAGAGAGTAAGGGATGGAAAAGTAGCAGGCACGTGCGCACCAAGGTTGTTTACTCCAACTGACAACGGGTGTCGGCGCCACCTTGTAACGGAGAATGTGGGGGCGGCTCCCCACAGCTGGGAACTGCCCGGCGGTGGTGGCGCATGCCTTTAATCCCAGCACTCGGGAGGCAGAGGCAGGCGGATCTCTGTGAGTTCGAGGCCAGGCTGGACCAACAGCCTCCAAAACAATACAGAGAAACCCTGTCTCATAAAAACCAAAAAAAAAAAAAAAAAAAAAAAGATGGCTGGGAACTGCTACATAGGTGCTGAAGAGCAGCCAGTGTCCCTTCCAACTGGGCCATCTCCCCAGCCCCCAGGGGACAGTTCTCTGCTTCCACCCCGGCCCCCAGGGACTAGCTCAGGTCACCAGGCCTGCATAGCCAGCACTCACCCTGGGCCATCTCACTGAACCTGATAACTAAACTTTTGGGATCAAAAACATAAAACTCCACCCTCTGCTCACACCAGCATCTCTTTTCCGAGGTGTAGTTGGACCTCAGATGCCTTCTCACCTCCCACTCCACGTTCAACTCTTGTTCCTATACCCCCTAAGTACTTCTAAATGCTACCCTGGGGAGGCCAAAGAACACTTTGATCTCCCATCTCTTATCTGACCGCCTCTTGTCTTTACAAAACTTGTTTCAAATGAACAAATAGAACCTGGCTGGGTAACGTCAAATTGGATTTAAAAAAAATTCTAGAATGTTAGCCCCAAGGGGCCAAGGATGTTTAGTTTGCTATAGTGTTTCTTGCTGAAGTTGTGGATCACAAACATGCGCGCGTGCTCACACGCGTTTACACACACACACACACACACACACACACACACACACACACAGGTGTTTTACATACATCACCGGCCCACAGCACTTCACAGTGAACCATTCTCGCCTCTCCCATGGCAGAGAGGTACCTCACTGTTCTTCAAACAGTTGCAGAAAAGGCTTCAGTCTGCCCAGAGGGGAGGACAGCGCTGTGGATAAGACTGCTCTCTGTGCTAGGGGACAGCTCAAAGAAAAGGGGTAGACAGAGGGGACGAGGGCCAACCAGACACCACACACCAGCTCTTCCTGCCCAGACCATCAGCCTCCACACAATCTGACGAGAGGTGGGGCTGTCTGCCCTCTCCCAACCTTCAGACTGGATGGACTACGGCAAACTGCTCAAGGGCAAGCCCAGACGTGGGAAGGTTTGGGGCAGGCAGCCCCCACCTCCACGGCCCCTCCCGCAGCTGGAACTTCTGATTCTCCTCAAGTGACATTCCCTAAAAAGATTTATTTTTAATTATACGTGTGTCAGTACCTGAGTACGTGCACAGGTGCTGTTGTCTGAGGAGGCGGGTAGAGGGCACTGAGTTACGGGCAACAGTGAGCCACCTACGGCACTTGTTTTCTGACAGAGCCGTACTCAATCTGAGCTGGTTAATTCTGTCAACTTGACTGGAGTCATCTACAAAGAGGGAACCTCAAGGAGTTGCTCTCTCTTTTCTGACCAGCCTGTGAGTATGCCCATGGCACATTTTAATTTCTAACTGATACAAGAGGGCCCAGTGCATTGTGGGTGGTATCATCCCTGGGCGAGTAAGACCGGGCTGAAAGGTGGCTGGCTGCGAGCTGGGAGCAAGCCCGTGAGCAGCACCCCTCCACGGTCTGTTTCAGTTCCTGCCTCCAGTTCCTGCCCTCACTTCCCTCAACTATGAATTAGGATCCAAAAGTGGAAGCCAAATACACCCTTTCTTCCCTCAAAAAGCTTTTGGTCAGTGTTTTATCACAGCAAACAGAAAACAAACGAGGAGGCCGGGCAGTGATGGCGCTCGCCTTTAATCCCAGTGGTTGGGTTTGAGGCCAGCCTGGTCTACAAAGTGAGTGCCAGGATAGGCTCCAAAAGTACACAGAGAAACGGTCTCAAACAACCAAAATAAATAATAAATAATTTGTGTGTGTGCATGTGTATACATGCCATGTGTGTGCAGGAGCCCAGAGTCCAGAGGAGGGAGTTGGATCCCCTGGAGCTGGAGTTACAGGCAGTTGTGAACCACCAACATGAATACTGGGAACTGAACTGGGTCCTTTTCAAGAGCAGCTGATGCAAGAAACTGCTGACATTTCTGCCAGTCACAAACTGAGAGCTAGAGTAAGAGCTTCCAGATATTGACAGTTTTACCTATCACACTAGCTCTAATGAATTTCCGACAACTGCTCTCGGTCATCCCTAAGACTTTATCATCCCTAGAAGCTGAAACAAAATTCCTAAGTATCTTTGTGACAGTCTCACTATGCAGCCTCAAACTCACGGCGTTTGCCTCCCTGTCTCTGCCTCCCAAGTGCTGGGATTAAAGGTATGTGCCACCAAGCCCAGCTTCCAAATGACTAATATTTAAATGAATGGAATAAAAACATAGTCTTTTTTTTTTTTTTTTTGGTTTTTACGAGACAGGGTTTCTCTGTATTGTTTTGGAGGCTATCGGTCCAGCCCGGCCTCGAACTCACAGAGATCCGCCTGCCTCTGCCTCCCGAGTGCTGGGATTAAAGGCTTGCGCCACCACCGCCCGGCAAAAACATAGTCTTTAGGGGCTGGGTTATTAGTAGGGTGCTGGCTGAGCACGCATGAAGCCCGGGGTTAAGAGCACATACTTAGCTTGTTACCCTCAGAGAAGCCAAATTCAGCTCCCAGCTCACATGTGACTGTACCTCCAGCTTCAGGAGACCCAACACTCTCGTGGCCTCTCTGGGCGCCCACACTCATGTGCACAAACCCACATCCAGACACATAATTAAAGCTTAAAACGAAAAGAAATAGTCTTCGGATAAAGGCTGGTGGTGTTCTTCCTCACCCAAGACATTTTATTCCACATGTTATTCTGCTACAGCCCTGACATCAGAATCTGAAACCCTTGAGGTCAGAACCAAGGTCCAGGAAGCTCCCGTGCAAGGGCGCTGCACTAATTATGTCTGAAGAGCTTCAACCCCATCCAGGTCCACAGGTGGAAGAACACGTACACCGGCACGGTGACGGGCAGGAGCAGGCTGTAGAAACACAGGCTGCTGGCGCTGGTGCAGCCCTGAGGGAAGCCTTCCTCCACGGAGGCGGAGTAGAACAGGCCAGCCAGTGAGACCAGCGGGATGAGGACAGTCAGGGTGGGCAGAGACGGGAACATCCTCCTCCCCTCTTAGGAGACACAGTGTCGAGGAAACTCGGTTGGGTTCAGAGTTCCGCTCTTGTGCTGGTCCGCTCCTGTTGACTCCTCATCCATCCAGGCACGCCGCCATGCCTCCCGAGGACACACAAGGGACCCCAGCAGCCCGGGGCCGGAGGTGCGTGCTCCTCAGCCTCCTCTGATCAGCCTTCCCACGCGGCGACTGCAGACAACCCACGTGTCCCCCGCAGGGCAGGGTAAAGGATTCTTAACTGTATGAGAAGCTGAGTGACGCGAGGGGAAAGGAAGGGAACAGAAAATCAGCCCGCATCCCCAGTACTCAGCAGGCTACAGACAGGAGATTGCTGGGACCTGCAGGCTGGCCTCGAGGTTGTGGTACTCCTCCATCGGTGTCCCCAAGTCACCATGCCTGACTAGAAAACAAATCTTTCGCCCGGTGTTGGTGGTGCACGCCTTTAATCCCAGCACTCGGGAGGCAGAGGCAGGCGGATCTCTGTGAGTTCGAGGCCAGCCTGGTCTACAGAGTGAGTTCTAGGATAGGCTCCAAAACAATACAGAGAAACCCTGTCTCGAAAAACCAAAAAAGAGAGAGAAAGAAAACAAATCTTTTTGTTGTTGTTGTTGTTGTTTTTGTTTTTTTCCAAAACAGGGTTTCTCTGTGTAGATTTGTAGACCGGGCTGGCCTCGAACTCACATAAATCTGCCTGCCTCTGCTGGGATTAAAGGGGTGCGCCACCACGGCCCGTGAAAGCAAATCTTTTAAAAGGACACAGAGTGTCACCCATTACCGTGGGAAGTAAGCAATCTGAAAAGTAAAATGAAGGGCAGGTGGATGTTTTTGTGAACTGGGGAAGTGGAATGGGGCCTACAAACCCAGATTCACTTCACACGAAGACGGACCTCAGCATCTGAGTGGATGCTTCCCATACCGAGGACCGGCTGGGGACTGGCACCGGAACCCGGAGCCTCATCACCAGCTGCCCCCGTCACCGCACAAACCGAAGGCAGCGCCAGCCCTGGGCCCACAGGGCCGCGGAGGGGTGCCGGGGCCCAGCTGCCGAGGCGAGCGAGGCCGGGCGGACAGAGCCGAGCGGAGCCGGGCAGAGCCGAGCCGGACACAAGCTGGACAAGCCGAACCCGGCCCGAGCCGAAAGCGAAGCAGCCAGCCGAGCGCAGCCGGAGGCGTCCGTGACACAGACGCCTACCTGGCACGAGGCGGCCGGAGCCCGGCCCCAGCCGGTTCCAACAGCTACTCCCCCGTCTGTCGGGACCGCCAGACCCCGCACTCACCGTCCGCGGCCCACACGGCTCCCGGTCCCGGCGGCGCCCAGCCGTGACGGTCGCCGCTCCACGGGGGCGGGGCATCCTCGGCCAGCGGCCCAGTCAAATGCCCTGCAGGGGGCGGGGCGAGAAGCCCAGGTCCCGCGATGGAGCCGACCCGCGCGTGCTCATTGGACGGCGTCCTCTCCCCGCTCAGGCTCCGCCCCCGTGGTCTTGAGTGACGGGTAAAGCGAGAGCGGCTCTGAGACGAGCTTGATAGACCGGGTTCTTGGGGCTCCCGGCTGGCTCTGGCTGAGTGTCCTGTACGACCGTTCCTGCTGCAAGCAGGATAGGAGCATATTTGCTGAAGAGCTTTTTCCGAATCAGACGGTGGCGTCTTTCCGGATCAGATAGTGGCGCACTCAGAAGGCTTCTCTGCTTCCAGCGGATAACCTGGAAGCCTGCATGGCACTGGCCTCAGCTGCCAACTCACTGAGCCTCTGAAGCGGAAGGGAAAGCGTCCAGTAGCTTGTTTTACATAGGAACTTGTGAATGTCAAAATAATAGTTTGGACCGGAGTGGTGGCTCAGCGCGTATAGGCGCTTGCTGCCAAGCCGGAATATCTGTGTTCGAACCTCGGACACCCACACGGTGGAGAAACTATTTTCTCACGTTGTCTTCTGAACTCCAACAATGTACTCTGGCTCTCCCGCGTGTCCTCACGCAAAAAGTGTAAAATGCGGTTTAAAGGGAGAACGTATCCAGACGTGGTAGCATACACCCCCAATTCCAGCACTCAGAGGGCAGAGGCAGGAGGATTTCTGTAAGTTCAAAGTCAGAAAGTTCCAGGTCATTCAGACTACATAGTAAGACCCGCTCTGGGCGTGGGGTGGAGGTTAGAGGGATTTGTGTCCACGTTACCGGCCACTGCCTGCATACGGAGACAGAGTGTAATCTCGGCCCAGCGTACAGACGAATGAGTCTGAGATTGGATTCTAAGCACTACAACACAGGAACCTCCACCCCTTCACCTTCCTTCAAACTAAAAGATCCCAAAGTTTTTCTTCCCAGGGGTCCATAGTGGTGTAGAGGCCTTGCAGTTTTTGTTAGACCACAAGGTGGCAGGAGAGGGCCAAGAACATTAGGGTCTACACACAGTTGCGTGCCTGTGCACCTCCGTGCAAAAGCACACACAAAATCGGACAATAAACGTCGTTTAATTAAATAAAACTGAACAAAAAAGTCAGGAGCCAGAAAGATGGCTCAGGTGGTAAAGGTACTCACTACACAAGCTTGACTCCAACAAGTTGTCCTCTGACCTCTGCATGGAGAAGAGCACATTAAATAAATACACCTAGATGCTTGGCAGATGTGGCTACCCTAAAATGCGGGACTTGGGCACCTGTGTGATAGGCTTTCCCTGTGCAGATGCACCGCACACGCAGCTGCTCACCCCAGAAAGGGGCCCCACCTCAAACCAAACAACATATGGACACCACCAAAATGTGGTGAACCAATGAAATGAACTAATTTGGTGAACCAAAGAGTTCTACTAAAGGAATATAAGTGAGGAGTGACGTACAGGTGTGGAAATGACTCAAACACAGTTGCATCACCAAAGGCTACTAGCATGAACCGCATTGCCGCTTGACAAAGTTCTGGCGTTTCAACACTGCAGACCACACTTCTCCAGCGCCTTTTACTTTCCTTTTTAAAGATTCTCAATATTAATGCCCTTCCCTTTGGGAAATTCTGTGCGGGCTTTGGTAAAGGATAAAAATGTGTACAATGATAACCTCTCTAAACAAAATAATTCTTTGGAGAAAAAAAAATCCCTGCCACCATGGAAACAGGAATTCCAGTGTGCCCTCCTATTTACACCGAGAACAAAAAACTTAGAGATTTATTAGACACACCTGATGCCTACAATTCAGATCCCAAGTCTGAGGCCATTAAGGACAAGAGTTCAGTTAATAAATACAGAGAAATCAGAATGGTACGGTATAGTGGGAAAAGACTAAGACATCAGGACCTTCCCTTTTGGGACCATTATGAGGGGGAAAAAAACATTAAGACTTCTAGATAAGGGTCTCCATTCCCTTAGGGCTTGGGGAAAGTTCCTGCTCGATAAAGCAGTCACTCTCCTTATCTCTAGCAAGAGGAACATGTGGCCCTTCATTAACATGTGACTGATGCCTGTTGTCAAGGTCAGTGCTAGATTCCTCAACCCCTGGTCCCAAACCACACCCCGGCTCACACGCCCATTGTCTCCCTTTTAAACCTATGTGCAATTATACAGAATAAAAAGTGTGATCCTTTCTCAATTAAATGCTGCTGGAATCACCCTCAGATTGTGTCTCCTCCTTCCCCCCAAACTCCACACATCCTAAAAGGTCTCCGGCAGCCTGCCACAGCATGGGTGTCACAAAGAGGAGGCTGGAGTGCATTGCCGCCTGCAGGCAGCTCAGCATTGAACAGTGTCCTTTCCCGCTGGCTCCGCAGCTCTTTGCTTCTTCCAGGCATCTGGACTTGTCTGAGAGTCTTCCTTGTATGTTGGCTTGTCTGAGAGGTGCATTCATTATTCAAACACACACACACACACACACACACACTTGGGGAGGGAGGGACCTAGTGACTCTGGTTGGTTTCAGGGACATCCTGAAGCTATTTTGAGCTGAGTGCTTCCTGTCTTATGAGCTTTTCCTCAGGATGGGATGTTTTATTCTAGGAGGAAACTGCTAAACAGCCATCAGTTCTGACATCTTCTGAAACCACGGTTGGTGGCGCTTGCTGGCCTTCTGCTCTATCGAACTTTCCCCACTGGCTTGTTCTTTGGTCTGTTTCCTTGCGTGCTTCATCAGCATACTCAGCTGCTTCTTGGCCTGTCCTTTTTCTCTGGTCTGGAAGTTGATGCAAGCCAACTCACAGCTTTGGAGAAGTGCCTGGTCTAGACTTCTTTGAGGCAAGAGCTAAGATGACAGTTTAGAGGCACTTGCTAAGTCCAGAAAACACTGAGAGTCCAGAAGCCACCATTGATGTGCAAGAGCTCTTGCTATAGCCTTCAAAAAAAAAAAAACTTTTTGTGGGGTTGGAGATATGGCTCAGCCATTAAGAGCACTGATCTTCCAAGGGACTAGAGTTCAAATCCCAGCACTTACATAGTGGCTCACAACCATCTGTAACTCCAATTCCAAGGCCATCTATTGCCTGCTGTGCCCAAATTCTGAACCCCACAATCACCAAGAGGCCCATTTCGATGCAAAAGCAAAGAGTCTTTTATCGTAGTTGTTTAATGAGCTAACCCCATTAGCTCGGGCCTTTCATCCATCCACCTCAGTGGATGGCTGGAGAAAAGACCCCAAGAAATCACGAGGTGGAGATCTTATAGGGCAGCATAGGGGAGTGTCTAGGGGTATGCAACAATCTCAGGATTGGTGCACTTCCAGGCTTGGACAACCTGCCCTATGTTGATTGGGTAACGGGTTGTTATGGCCTATAGTTCCTCCCAGGATGGTTGCTATGCTCTGCATGTCACTGTTGTGCACGTGTCCATTAAGCACACCAGGGGCATCTGACCTCCTAGTGACCAGGACAGGAGCAGCAAGGTCATGCAAGCACATGTTAGCCCATCATGGCTGCTAAAACGGGGAGTGGGGGGCGGGGGCAGGGCCACCACTGATCCCTTCATTGCCCTCTTCTGGCTTCTGCAGGCACTGCACTCATGTGGTACACAGACATGTGCAGACACAACAACCATAAACAGATCTATAACATATTTATTACATTTATTTGTTTCACACGCTGCCTGTCTTAACTTGGGCCCTTCATCTGGTTCATCACAGTGGGTGGAGTGAGAAGGACCCATGGGAGGGGGGTACGGAGTCGGGGAATTTATTGGGGGTGTGTAAGGGCAGTGTCTGGGGTACACAACAGTCTCAGGATTGGTGCACTTCCAGGCCTGGGCAACTCTCTCCTATGTTGATTACTCAACTGGTTGCTATGTCCTATAGGCCCTCCCAGGGCAGTTGCTATGCTATGAACATCATCGTTACCATAAAGTACATCAAGAGTCCGCCAGCTAACTTCTGATTGGTTCCTTGACTCTTGGAGGGCATCTGATCTCCTAGTCGGCAAGGTCGGGAAGCTCAGCGTGTGTTGCTGAGTCTGGGGCCTTTTGTTTTGCTGGGTCTTTTCTGCAGCCTGTCATGGCCGCTAAAGCAGGGGGCTGGGTGAGGGTGTGGTCCCGGCAGCCTGCTTGCCAGGAGCTCCTCTTTCCACCACACCAACATTCCCTGGGGGCTCCACTTCCCGAAGTGAATACAATGCCCCCTAGCTCTTTGCCAGGATCCCTCTCAGCATTTTCCTCCTAGGCATCTCCATTCCTTTCTGCTACCCACTGATCTGCAGAAAGCACTTTCCACCAGGGACCCCAGAGCCACCACACGTTCCTAGGATCCAGGAAAGGCAACCACAACCAAGGAATGGAACGCCCACAGAATGAAGACAAGACCAAACACCAACACCAAGAAACATCTCAAACATGGTAAGTCCAGATGCCTGCACCCCAGCACAAAGCATAAACATGAGCAGCCAAAGCAATCGTGACTCCATGAGAACCCGGAAACTATTACACCGAGCCCTGAGAAACACAACTTAGCAGAAGCACAAATAAGGACTTCTAAATAGCAATTAGAAGTTTGGTAAAGGACATCAAAGAAGACATGGAGACACCTCCTAATGAAGTCTGTGAAAATACAAACAAGAGCCCCAGCGACCAGGCAGCAACATCCTCCACCCTCAGTTCTGCCCACACACCACCAGCTATGCCCCACAGCATCAGTGGCCACCAGAGACACAGGCCCCACCTGTAACGACTGGAGGAAGAGGTGAGTGTCTGAGGTCCCAGCTGGATAGCCAGGCTCTTTAGATCCTAGACCCTCAAGAGCACATCCTGTGCCTCTCCCCAACCCACCAAAGTCCGAAGATTTGGACAGCAGCATGGCCACCTCAATCATCCCCTCCACTTCCCACCCACCTTCCAATATCCCCCAACCATCCCTCAAGGCCTCAGCAAAGCCCAGAGCCACAGGCCCCACCTCCACTGATTGGTCTGTGCGACTCTCTCTCTCTCTCTCTGGTAAATAAATATATTGTTTTCCCTATATAGCATTGAATATTGTTATACCCCAAAAAAACAGGGCCATATGTTTTTCAGAGAAAAATTCTCCCAGAATTTCAAAGATGAGCTAATACAACGCTCCTCAAAGTTTTCTACACAATAGAAACAGAAGGAAAACTGCCAAACTCCTTTTATGAAGCTATAGTTATCCTGATACCCAACCACACAAAGGCAAAACTAAGAAAGAGAATTATAGATCAATCTCCTTCATGAACATTGATGCAAAAATACTCAATAAAATACTGACAAATCAAATCTAAGAACACATTAAAAAAATCATCCACCATGATCAAATAGGCTTCATTCCAGAGATGCAGGAATGATTCAACATACAAAAATTCATCAATGTAATCCACCATGTAAACAAAATGAAAGAAAAATCACATGATCATCTCATTGGAAGTTGAAAAGGCCTTCCACAAAATCCAACACCCCTTCATGATAAAGGTCTTGGAGAAATCAGGGATACAAGGAACATACCTAAATATAATAAAGGCAATATGCAGCAAGCCAATAGCCAACATCAAACTAAATGAAGAAAAAATCAATGTGATCCCACTAAAATCAGGAGCAAGACAATGATGTCCACTCTCTCAATATCTATTCTACGTAGTACTCAAAGTCCTAGCTAGAGCATTAAGACAAAAGGAGATCAAGGAGATACAAATTGGAGAGGGAGAAGTCAAACTTTTGCCATTTGCTGATGATATAATACTATACATAAGTGACCCCAAAAATTCTACCAGGGAACTCCAACAACTGATAATCATCTTCAGTAATGTGGCAGGATACAAGATTAACTCAAAAGAATCCAGTTGCTCTCATATACACAAATGATAAATGGGCTGAGAAAGAGATCAGAGAAACATCACCCTTTACAATAGCCACAAATAACATAAAATATCTTGGGAAAACTCTAACCAAACAAGTGAAAGACCTGTATGATAAGAACTTTAAGTCTTTGAAGAAAGACATTGAAGAAGAGATCATAAAATGGAAAGATCTCTCATGCTCTTGGATAGGTAGAATCAACATAGTAAAAATGGCAATCTTTTTTTTGTTTTGTTTTGTTTTTTGAGGCAGGGTTTCTCTGTATTGTTTTGGAGGCTGTCTTGGAACTCACTTTGTAGACCAGGCTGGCCTCGAACTCAAGGAGATCCACCTGCCTCTGCCTCCTGAGGGCTGGGATTAAAGGCGTGTGCCACTAATTGCAAAAATGGCAGTCTTACCAAAAGCAATCTACAAATTCAATGCAATCCCCATCAAAATCCCAGTACAATTCTTCACAGATCTTGAAAGAACAATATTCAACCTCATATCGAAAAACAGAAAACTCAGAATACCCAAAACAATCCTGTACAATAAAAGACATGGTCAATAAGACAAAATGGCAGCCTATAGAATGGGAAAAGATCTTCACTAACCTACATCTGACAGAGGGATGTTCTCCAAAATATAGAAAGAACTCAAGAAACTAGACATTAAACTACCAAATAATTCAATTTAAAAAACTGGGTACACGCCGGGCATTGGTGGCACATGCCTTTAATCCCAGCACTCGGGAAGCAGAGGCAAGCAGATAGATCTCTGTGAGTTCGAGGCCGGCCAGGTCTATAGAGTGAGTTCCAGGACAACTTCCAAAACAATACAAAGAAACCTTGTCTCAGAAAAAAAAAAAGGGTACAGGTCTAAACAGAAAATTCTCAACAGAACAATCTCAAATGGTCAAAAGGCATTTAAGGGGTTGCTCAACATCCTTAGTGATCAGGGGAATGCAAATCAAAATGATACCATCTTACACCTGTCAGAAAGGCTAAGATAAAAAACACTGATGACAACTTATGTTGGAGAGGATGTGGAGTAAAGGGAACACTCCTCCACTGCTAGTGGGAATGCAAACTTCTACAGCTACTTTGGAAATCAGTATGGCAGTTTCTCAGAAAATTGGGAATCAACCTACCTCAAGACCTAGCAATCACACTATTGGGCATAT
Source organism: Mesocricetus auratus (assembly GCF_017639785.1). NCBI lineage: Eukaryota > Metazoa > Chordata > Mammalia > Rodentia > Cricetidae > Mesocricetus > Mesocricetus auratus. The sequence goes on along the minus strand of NW_024429203.1, from coordinate 2,395,371 downwards.
ATCCAAAGGATGCTTAATCATACCACAACGATACTTGCTCAACTATGCTCATAGCAATATTATTCATAATATCCAGAACCTGGAAATGACCTAGATATCCCTCAACCAAAGAATGGATAGTGAAAATGTGGTACATTAACACAATGGAGTATTACTCAGAGGTAAAAAACAATGACACCATTAAATTTGTAGGCAAATGGATAGAGCTAGAAAAAGTCATACTGAGTGAGGCAACCCAGACCCAGAAAGACAAACATGGCGTGTACTCCACTCATAAGTGGATATTGGACACCAAACAAAGGATAATCATGCTACAATCCTCAACCCCAGAGAAGCTAGATTAAAAAGGAAGACCCTAACAGGGACATTCATGAAAGACCCAAGGAAGGGGCGATAGTTTATATCTTCTGGGTAAACTGGGAAGGGGGGTAGAAGGGAGGAGATGGGGAGGGGAACATAAGGGATCGAAATGGCCAATCGAGGATGGGTTGGAGAGGGAGAGCAATGAAAGAGATATCTCGATAGAGGGAGCCATTATGGAATTAGGAGGAAATCTGGTGCTAGGAAAATACCCAGGAATACAAAAGGATGACCCCAGCTAAGACTCCTAGCAATAGTGGAGAGGTTGCCTGAACTGGTATGGCCCTGTAATCAGATTAGTGACTAACTGTCATCATAGAACCTACATCCAGGGCCGGGTGGTAGTGGCCCACGCCTTTAATCCCAGCACTCGGGAGGCAGAGACAGGCGGATCTCTGTGAGTTCGAGGCCAGGCTGGACCGACAGCCTCCAAAACAATACAGAGAAACCCTGTCTCGTAAAACCAAAAAAAAAAAAAAAAAAAAAAAAAAAAAGAACCTACATCCAGTAACTGATGGAAGGCTGTGTTGGTGTCTATGGTCCATGCTGCTGTCAGGAGCCATGTTGGTGTCTGTGGGCCAGCTGTGGCCGGGGGCCACGTGAAGGTTCATGGTCCATGCTGTCAATTACTATGAAGGGCAAGGAAGTTTCTTTTGCAATGGTGTTGATGACTTCAAACTGACATTTGATAACAAGAGACACAGAAACAGCCTATGCAGGAAGCCATTGAAGAGAACTCTTGAAAATGTTGATAGGGGTGCTGAAGTGTAGTTCTTCACAGTGGATGGCTTCTGGTGTGGGCGTGGATGGGGAAGGACTCTGTTCTCTTTAAGGGGCTGCCCATTGGGAGTTTGACTGTGCTGTAGTGAGTATATGGGCAACACAAATTGGACTTGGTATTTTCTTACACTTCTTATTCCTTCTTCTTTTGTTTTTAGGGGGTCACAAGGGTGAGGGTGAGGACCTGGGAAGACTCTGAAGTGCATATTATCAGGGTGCATTAAATGAAATCTCCAAATAATCCTGACACGAAACATCCAGGAGATATAAAAAGACCAAATCTAAGAATAATAGGAATAAGTGGGGATTGGGTAGGGTTGGGGGGTTGGGGGTACAGGGGAGGAAGGGAGGGAAAGGGATCTGGGATTGACAAGTGAAGCAAGCTTGTTTCTAATTTAAATAAAATTAAAAAATAGTTTATCTAAAGCCACAGAGAAACCATGTCTCGAAAAAATGTTTAAAAAAATAACAGGAATAGAAGAAAGAGAAGTGTTGGGGAAGTCTTTTGTCAATAAAGCACTGTTGAGCCAATAGGAATCTAGATAAGTGGGACTAGGAGTCCAGGAGGATTCTGGGAAGGAGAAACACAGGAGAGGTCGACATGTGACGCCATGGGGTAGGAAGCCCGGAACTATTCTCCGGTAAGAGACATACTTAGATTAACAATTATGGGGTAATTACTTAAGTCAGAGCTAGCCAGTAAGAAACAAGCAAGGCCAACAGCTTCATAATGAATATAGCCTCCTGTGTGTTTATTTGGGACTGATGCGGCTCTAGAATCAGGCTGGCGGGAACGCTCCTCTCAAAGAAAAAGCTTCCCTTAACAGAAAAGAATCTCAGCTCAAAGGGCCAGAAAAATATTTTCAACAAAATCATACGAGAAAACCTTCCCATGGGATGCAGAGGCAGGTGTATCTCTGTGAGTTCGAGACCAACCTGGTCTACAAGAGCTAGTTCCAGGACAGCCCCCAAAGCCACAGAGAAACTCTGCCTCAACCCCTCCCAATGGAAAACCTGCCTAACCTAAAGAAGAAGGTGCCTATAAAGGTTCAAGAAGCTTATAGAACACCAAATATATTGGACCAGAACAAAAAGTCCCCTTGCCATAGAATAATCAAAACATTAAACATACAGAACAAAGAAAATACTAAAATGTACAAGGGAGAAAGGGCAAGTAACATACAATGTAAGATCTACTAGAATTAGACACAACTTCTCAGTGGAGACTCAGAAGGACCTGGATAGATGTCCTTCAGACTCTAAGAGACCACAGATGCCAGAACGGACTACTATACCCAGAAAGACTTTCAAACACCATAGAAAGAAAAAATAAGATATTCCATGATAAAGTCAGTCTTAAACAATATCTGTCTATGAATCCAGTCCTACCAAGGGTGTTAGAATAAAAACTCCAACCTCAATAGGTGAGCTCCACCCATGAAAACACAGGAAATAAATAATCTCATGCCAGCAAAATCAAAAGAAGGGACACACACACAAGAATACATACATACCACCACCAACAAAACAGTAAGAATTAACAATCATTGCTCATTGACATCTCTCAATATCAATGGACTCAATTTCCCCATAAAAGGACACAGGCTAACAAAATGGATATGAAGATAGGATCTATCCTTCTGCTGAACACAAGAAACACATTTCAACATCAAATATAGACATTACCTCAGAGTAAAAGGTTAGAAAAGGATTTTTCCAAAAAATGGACATAAGAAGCAGCCTGATATCTAACAAAGTAGACTTCTAACCAAAATTATCAAAAGAAATGAGGAAGGATACTTCATAGTCATCAAAGGAAAAATTCACCAAGATGATGTTTCAATTCTTAACATCTATGACCCAAATGCAAGGACACCCATGTTTGTAAAAGAAACATTAAAAGTTTAAATCTCACATTGATCCTCATACATTGATAGTGGAAGACCAATAGACAGGTCATCTAGCCAAAAACTAAACAGAGAAATACTGGACCTAGCAAATGTTATAAACCAAATGGACCTAACGGATATCTACAGAATATTTCACCCAAATACAAAAGAATACACCTTCTTCTCAGCTCCTCACAGAACTTCCCAAAATTGAGCGCATACTCAGTCACCAAGCAAGTCTCAATAGCTAAAAGAAAACTGAAATAACCCCTGCACCCTATCAGACCACCATGGATTAAAGCTGGATTTCAATAACAACAGAAACAACAACAAAATCTTACAAACTCATGGAACCAGAACAACTCTCTGCTCAATGAAAACTTGGTCAAGACAGAAATAAAAAAGAAATTAATATTTTATAGAATTCAATGAAAATGAATACAAAATATACCCAAATTTAAGGGACACAATGAAAGTAGCACACAGAGGAAAGTTCATATCACTGAGTGCCTACATTAAAAAATTGGAGAGATCTCATACTAGCAACTTAGCAGCACACCAGAAAGTTCTAGAACAAAAAAGAAGCAGACACACTCAAGAGGAGTAGAAGGCCAGAAATAATCAAACTGAAGGCTGAAATCAATAAAATAAAAACAAAAACAACAATATAAAGAATTAATGAAACAAAGAGTTAGTTCCTTGAGAAAATAAGCAAGATGGACAAACCCTTACCCAAACTAACTAAGAGGAGACAAAGAATATCCAAACTAATAAAGTCACAAAGAGAAAGGGGCCATAACAACAGACACATAGGTAGCCCAGAAAAAAAAATCAAAAGGACATACTTTAAAAACATGTATTCCACAAAATTGGAAAATCTAAAAGAAATAGATAATTTCCACCAAAGGTAAACCAAGATCAGATAAACAACTTAAATAGACCTATAACCACTAAGGAAATAGAAGCAGTTGTTAAAAACCTGCCCCCCAAAAAAATCTGGGGCCAGACAGTTTTAGCACAGAATTCCAGCAAACTTTAAAAGAAAAGCTAATGCAAATACTCCTCAGATTATTCCACAAAACAGAAACAAAAGGAAGATGGCCAAATTCATTTTATGAAGTCACAGTCACCTCAAGCCACACAAAGTTTCAACAAAGGAGAGTATGAACCAATTTCTCTTATGAACAAGGTGCAAAAATACTCAATAAAATGCTGGCAAACCAAATCCAAGAAATCAAATAGACTTCATTCCAGAGATGCAAGGATGGTTCAACATACAAAAATCAGTCAATGTAATTCACCCTATAAACAAAATGAAAGAAAAAACACATGACTATCTCATTCGATGCTGAAAAAGCCTTTGAAATAATTCAAAACCCCTTCATGTAAAAGTCTTGGAGAAGCCGGGCGTTGGTGGCGCACGCTTTAATCCCAGCACTCGGGAGGCAGAGGCAGGCGGATCTCTGTGAGTTCGAGGCCAGCCTGGTCTACAAGAGCTAGTTCCAGGACAGCCTCCAAAGCCACAGAAAAACCAAAAAAAAAAAGTCTTGGAGATATTAGATATACAAGAAACATACCTACAACCTCCAAAACAATACAGAGAAACCCTGTCTTGAAAAACCAAAAAAAAAACATACCTAAATATAATAAAAGCAATTTACAGCAAACCTATAGCCAATATCAAATTAAATTAAATGGAGAGAAACTAAAAGCAATTCCAGTAAAATCAGAAACAAGGCAATGCTTTCCACTTTCTCCATATCTATCTAATATAGTACTTGAAGTTTTTGCTAGAGCAATAAGACAACAAAAAGATATCAAGAAGATACAAATTGGAAGGGAAGAAGTCAAGGTATCATTATTTGTAGATGATATGATAGTATACATAAGAGACCCCCCAAAAAAAACTACCTGAGAACTCCTACAGCTGATAAATACCTTCAGTGAAGTGGCTGGATACAAGATTAATTAAAAAGTATCAGTAGCCCTCCCATACACGAATAACAAACAGGCTGGGGGAAAAATCAGGGAAAAACACCCTTTATAACAGCCACAAATAATATAAAATATCTTGGGGTAACTTTAGCTAAGCAAGTGAAAGACTTGTATGATTAAAAACTTCAAGTCTTTGGAGAAGTAAATTGAAGAAGATATCAAAAGATGGAAAGATCTCGCATGCTCATGGATCAGTAGGATTAATATAGTAAAAATGTCCATCTTACCAAAAGTAATCTACAGATTCAATGCAATCCCCATCAAAATTCCAACACAAAGCCGGGCGGTGATGGCGCACGCCTTTAATCCCAGCACTTGGGAGGCAGAGGCAGGCGGATCTCTGTGAGTTCGAGGCCAGCCTGGTCTACAGAGTGAGTTCCAGGACAGCCTCCAAAGCCACAGAGAAACCCTGTCTCGAAAAACCAAAAAAAAAAAAATAGAAGCCTGTAGAAGGGGAAAAGATTTTCACTATCTCCACATCAGATAGAGGGCTAATATCCAAAATATATAAAGAACACGAGAATGTAGATATACCAAACCAAATATTCCCATTTTAAAAATGGGGTACAGATCTAATCAGAGAATTCTCAACAGATAAATCTCAAATAGCTAAGAAACATTTAAAGAAATGTTCAACATCCTTGGCCATAAGGGAAATGCAAATCAAAACAACTCTGAGATTCCTTCTTATACCTGTCAGAAGATCAATAACACAAGTGACAGCTCATGCTGGAGAGGATGTAGAGTAAGGGAAACACTCCCCCATTGCTGGTGGGAGTGCAAATTTGTACAGCAACTATGGAAATCTACATGGCAGTTCCTCAGAAAATTGGGAATCAATCAAGACCCAGATATACTACTCTTGGGCATATACCCAAAAGATGATCCATCCTGCCATAAGGACAGTTGCTCTATGTTCATTGCAGCTTTATTTATAATAAGCAAAAACTGGAAACAACCTAGTTGTCCTACTGAAGAATGGATAAAAAAATGTGGTACATTTACATAATGGAGTTTTACTTGGCTGTTAAAAATGGCATCATGAATTTAGCCTGCAAATGGATGGAACTACAAAAAAAATCATCCTAAATGAAGTAATGCAGATCCAGAAAGACAAATATGGTATATATTCATTTATAACTGGATATTATCTGTTAAGTAAATGATAATCAAACTGCAATCCACAGACCCAGAGAGGTAGGGCTCTGGAGGAGATACGTGGTTCCCCCTGGGACAGGGAAACAGAATTCTGCAGGTGGTCTAAGGATGATGGGGATGGGAGTGGAAGGGATCAGGTGTGTGTGTCTGTGAAGGATGGAGGGAGTGCATTACAGACAGCTGGAATTGGGGGGCACTTGGGGAGCAGTGTGGAAACCTAGTACAGTGGAAGCTTCCTGGGATCTCTGTGACCCTAGTGAGGACGCCTCCTAACGGAGGATATGGCCATCATTTGTAGGCAGGCAAGGCTTCCAGGGGTGGGACTGGGCTGCATTCAGCTGAGTTGTTGGCTTAGGGGGTCCCATGGAGATTCCTAAATACCCAAGGCTGATGCTGGGACAGAAGTTACTCTCTGAAAATTGACAGGGGGTCAGAGAATTGCCAAGGACAATATCCGCACAGCTCACTGAATGTAGAGAGGTCAAGCTGGTGCCTGCGTGGAGCCTTGACCCCTAGATTCTAATCTCTTAGGAGCAAGAAGTACTCTGTAGGCTATGAAAAGAGAAACCTGGACACCAACCCAGTCACAAAAACTTGACCCACGATCAATGTATCCTGTCTGTAAGATATTCTCAGACAACAGTGAAGAACTTGTGGGGGTGTGCAACCTATGTTTGATTTAACTTGAGGCCCATGCCAGAAGACCTAGCCTTTACCTGGCACTCCTTGGATGGCCAGAAACCAGAGACTTAGGGTAGAACCAAGCATGAACGGCCTTTAAAAATTCAATGAAATGATTTTGAATGAAATTCTGCTATACTCACAGATTAGTGTCCAGTCGTCATCAGAGAGGCTACCTCCGGCAGCAGATAGGAGTGGGTGCAGAGACCCATAGACAGACATTATGCTGAGGGGGAGTCTCATTGGAGGCCATCATTGGATCCCTCCCCTCAGAGACTGGGGAACCAACCCTGTGGAAGGTGGAGAGGAAAGTCTGTAGGAGTCAGAGGAAATGGAAGACACCAGGAGATCATGGCGCCACCAAATCAACTAAGCGGGGCTCACATGGGCTGCCAGAGACAGAAACAGAAAGGACAGGGCCCAGGTCCTCTGCATATATGTTCTGGATGTTAGCTCAGTGTTGTGTGAGACTCCTAACAGTGGGAGTGGGGGTGTCTCTGACTCTTTGTCTGTTCTTGAGACTTGTTTCCTCCTTGCCCAGCCTCTGTATAAGGACTTTTGCCATGTATCTTGTGTCTTATTTTGTGCTGTTTGGCTGTCGTCTCTTGGAAACCTACTCCTTTCTGGAAAAGAAATGGAGGAGCAGTGGATGTGGGGGGAAGGAGAGGTGAGAGGTAGCTGGGAGGAGTAGAGAGGAAGAGCCAGGCATGAGTCCACACACCTATCAACACCCAGTTTTGACAAAGAAGCCAAAAACACACACTTGAAAAAGACAGTCTTCAACAAATGGTGTCAGTCAAACTAGATGTTGTGCGTAGAAGAATCTAAATAGATCCACACTTATCACCCTGCACAAAACTCAACTGCAAATGGATCAAAGACATCAACTTACGACCAGACACACTGACTCTGATAGAAAAGGAACTGGGGGAGGTGTGAACTCGCTGGCACAGGAAATGGCTTTTTGAACTGGGCACCGGTAGAGCAGGCACTTGGGCCAACAATTAGTAAATAAGGCCTCAAAAAGCCGAAAGCCTCTGTGTGGAAAAGTACAGCATCGTTCAGGTGAAGGGTCAGGGTACAGAGCAGGAAAAGAGCTCTATCAATTTTACACCTGACAGAGGGTTAGCATCTAAAATATATTAAGAACTAAAAGTTAACTGAGCATCAAGAAAACAAACAATCCAGCATTAAAATGGAGTACAGAGGCCAGACAGCGGTGGCGCACGTCTTTAATCCTAGGATGGAGAGGCAGAGGCAGGCATATCTCTGAGTTCAAGGCAGATGCCATGACAGCCAGGACTGTTACACAAAGAAACCCACCCAAAAGATGGGGTACAGAACTGAGCAGAGAGTTCTCAAAAGATGAAATATAAATGAGTGAGAAACACTTTAAAAATGTTCAACACCCTTAGACCTCAGGGCAATACAAATTAAAACTAATTTGAAATTACTCTGATCATAATGTTCAAGACCAATAAAACAAATGATAACTTATACTGTTAAGGATGTGGGATGGGGGAACACTCATCCATTGCTGGTAGAACTGCAAACGTGTACAGCCACTATGGAAACCAGTGTAGTGACTCCTCAGGAAGCTGGGAATCAATCTATCTCAGGACCCAGCTATACCATTGTTGGACACATACCTAACACTATATCCTACTATAGAGACTCTTGTTCACCCATGGTCATTGCTGATCTATTAATAAGAGCAAGAAATTGGAGACAACCTAGATATCTACCAACTAATGAATGGATAATGACAATGTGATACATTTGCACAACGGAATATTGTTCAGCTGCTAAGAAAAATGAATTATTGCCAGGCAGTGGTGGCACACACCTTTGATCAAAGTACTCAGAAGGCAAAGGCAAGTGGATCTCTGTGAGTTCAAGGCCATCTTGGTCTACAGAGCTAGTTCCATGACAACCAGAGAAGCCCAGTCTCGAAAAAAACAAAAACAAAAACCAAAAAAAGAAAGAAAGGAAGGAAGAAAGAAAAAAAGGTGAAACTATTAAATTCACAGGGAAATGGATGGAACTAGAAAAAAGAAAAAACATCCTGAGTGAGATAACCCAGACCCCAAAGGACAAGCATGATATGTTTCCTCTTATATACAGATGAGCTTGCAAGCCTTCCTTAGGCATGCTACAACTGTATAACCACAGAGGTTAGGTATAGAATAAGGGACTAGGAAGGAGGTCAGGCTCCCCAAATGAAGGGGAAATGAATATACAGTCATGGAGAGATGGGGGGGACTGGAACAGGAGGATTAATGGGGGAATGAAAGAAAGGGGTGAGGGAGGGACTATGGGGAGGGACAACTAATCAACTAACACTAAGACCATTAGAGGGGCCACATGGAAACCTGCTACTGTAGACGCTTCCTAAAACACACACACTCACACACACACTCACACACACACTCACACACACACACTATATATATATACATATATATACATATATATATATATCCATTTAGATTTTTTTCAGCCACGGATCTGGAGACACAAAGACCATCAATCATGTCCAGGTGCCCTCAAACCAACCACCTGTGCCTCCTGAGTGAATGTAAAAGTCTAGAGGGGCACCGGAGAGTTCCACACAGCCTGGACTGCAAGGAAACAGCCAGCTACCCCAGGACAAGCAGCACCCCAGCCTTTTCTTCCCCTCCCACCCAAAAATGGCCAACGCCCCTAAGTCAGCTGGAAGCAGACTTGATGGTCCGGCGCCCCATATTCCTGCCCACCCGACACCCCGTTTAATCTCCCACCTTTAATCATAAGAAGGGGTGAGATTGTTGACGTCCTGGCTTCTCCCTTTCTCCGGGTTCTGGGCAACCTGACCCTGTTCCCGTTCCCGACTCCTCTTCTTCTCCTGCCCGGGGGTTCTCCTCAGCACCCGCTGCCACTGTCCTGGGCCAGCTCCGCATGGTTTTGCACACAGAGTCCTTAGGCAGCCTTTGACAGCCTTTGAACCATCAGCATAATGCCAGGATGTCAACAAGGAGGGATCACCTGATGAAGACAGATCCCGGGACAAGGGAAGGTCACCCAGAGAAGAGCGATCCCGGGGTGAGGAGAGAACCCGAGGCTCAGAGAGGCCCTGCGACCAGGAAAGGAGAAGGAGCAGGCCCAGGAGAGGCCTGGCCCGAGTGACAGCGGTGCTGAGGAGAAACCACAGGCAGGAGGAGAGGAGTCAGGAGCAGGAACAGGGCCAGGTTGCCCAGGACCTGGGGAGAGGGAGAAGCCAGGATGTCAACTGTATATATATATGTTCATGAAAGAAATCAAAATGCCTTCACCAAATGACGGTGGAGATAATAACCCAACTGGACATCTTTTCCCACCAAGTGAAACTTCCAGTGCCAGGAATAAGTCACTTCTTTTTTTTTTTTTTTTTTTTTTTTTTTTTTTGGTTTTTCGAGACAGGGTTTCTCTGTGGCTTTGGAGTCTGTCCTGGAACTTGCTCTGTAGACCAGGCTGGCCTCGAACTCACAGAGATCCGCCTGCCTCTGCCTCCCAAGTGCTGGGATTAAAGGCTTGCGCCACCAACGCCCGGCGGAATAAGTCACTTCTTGTTGAGTCATTAGTCAAAGCATCCCCATGGAAATCCCCAAACATCTCAAGCTATTGACAAGGCTTGAGGTTACTCTCCATTACTGCTGAAGACAACACCTACACAACTCACTGAACACAAAAATGGCGAGCTGCTGCCTACCGAAAGCCTTCACCCATACTGACTAGTGTGCATGGTACTTGAACTACCAGAAGAGTAAGGGAATCACTGTGGTGATTTGAATAAAGTGGCCCCCATAGATCTGCAGGGAGTGTCACTACTGGAGTAGGTGTGGCCTTGTTGGAAGAAGCGTGTCTCCAGGGGGCTGGCTTTGAGGTCTCAGAAGCTCAAGCAAGGGTGGCTCACCATCACTTCCTGCTTCTTGCAGATCCAGATGTAGAGCTCTCAGCTCCTTCTGTGGCACCGTGTCTGCCTGCACGTCATCGGGCTCCTGTCGTGATGATAATGAACCAAACCTCTGAACTTTAATCAAGCCCCAATTAAAAGTTTTCCTTTATGCCGGGCGTTGGTGGCGCACGCCTTTAATCCCAGCACTCGGGAGGCAGAGGCAAGTGGATCTCTGTGAGTTCGAGGCCAGCCTGGTCTACAGAGCGAGTTCTAGGACAGCCTCCAAAACAATACAGAGAAACCCTGTCTCAAAAAAACAAAAAAACAAGAGTTACCATGTTCATGGTGTCTCTTCTCAACAACAAAACCCTAAGACAGCCACCAACCGAGCTACCAAACCTGTGATCCACAGCAGACACCTGACTGCATGGTAGGCTGGCTCGAGAGCGTCACAAACATCGTGGGAGCAACTGAAAGACCCTTCAGTCTTTCTCTCAGGACCCTCGCCCCAAAGACCACCAGGAGCCGAAGTTCGCTGCAAAACGCAAGAGGATTTTTATTAAGCAGGCGCGCCAGGGTTCAGCAGCCTTGGGAAGGAGTGACCCCGAGCAGAAATTACAGCAAGTTTTTAAAGCCTAAAACCGCAAACGGGGTGGTGGGGGTGCAAGGGGAGTTTGGAAGTTGGTGCCAGACCTTCATGAATCACGTATGCTTGTGGCTGTCTGGCTGACTGGCTCGTTATCTGTCTTAGGCAACGTCTGTGCCCTGGCTCAACTTGTGACTGGCCTGGAACCTTGAGGTCTGGGGAATGCTCCCAAGTCCTTGAGGACTGAGGCCTGGGAAATATTTTCAAGTCCTTGAGGACCACCAGGGGAAGATGTTTAAGTGTAGCTGCTCACGTCCAAGGACGGGACAGCTAAGCAATTTTCCAACTATTGGGGGGCTAATTGTTGGGGCTCTTCACAACCAGCCTTTCTGCTCCTATGTAAAGCCCACTCCACAAGATGGAACCCGTGCCTGGGGAGCCAAGGATCTGAGACTGGACAGGCCACGGACCCATGGGAAAGCCAAACGCCGATGTTCTCCTAAAGGAACAAACAATAAAACGACTCCTAACAACACTCCGCTATACCCATAGATCAGGGCCTTGCTCAGCCAGCACCAGAGAAGCTGCTTGCAGTAGATGGGAACCAACAGAGACCCATGAGTGGACAAAGTGCAGCGAGTGAGAGACTGGAACACTCAGTCCTAAATGGAATGTCTCCATCAAACCCTCCTCTTCCGTGCTCGGGGAGCTTTATGGAAGAGGAGGCGGATGGATACTAAAGAAGTGTCACTGGAGCCGGGCGTTGGTGGCGCACGCCTTTAATCCCAGCACTCGGGGTATATAAACCAAACTTTATGCTAGGTCACCTGCCCAGCAGCAGATACCAACACTAAATAAACTCAATGGTGTACACAGACATTTGCGGGGGGGGGGGGGGGGGAGACACCAGCTCACAAAAAAAATGACACAGACTTATTAATTATGAAAGCTTGGTCTTAGCTTAGGCGTGTTTCTAACTAGCTCTGATAGCTTAAACTAACCCGCATTTTTTTTAAATATACATTCTCCCATGATCTCATCACCTCATCACCATTATGTGTGTCCATCCTTATTATTTCACATCCGGCTTGCAACTCTGTCTTTCTTCTTCCCAGAGCTCTCACTGTCCAGAAGTCCCTGCTATATCTCCTGCATTTAGCATTTTATTAAACCAACCACAGTGACATAAATTCACACAATGTAAAGGAATGGTATTTTTGGAGACTTTCTGTCTCATATTGCTTTGTTTTGGCATGAAATACATGAGTACCAATTATTTTCATTGGTCAGTGCTGAGAGGGAACATTCTGTGGTGTCTATGGCATTGTCTTGTTACTTGTAGGTGTCCTGTTGCACAAATCAATAATTTTCAGAACTATATCCTGGAGACTACAGGGGAGGTTTTGGTCCCCCCTGGAGTTTCTTTTGTGGCCAAACAGGTCCCAGGAACCAAGCATCCTGGAGGCTGGAGGGGTTGGGGATGGGGGAAGTCTACAGTTTCTTTGTGTGCAGTTTTGGCCCTAGGCTCTGGGAGGCCAGAGGATCTGGAGTTTCCTTGTGTCAGAGGCCTACGTGTCTTTTCTGAAGCCTGTCATGGCTGCTAAAGCAGGGGGCTGAGTGAGGGTCTGGTCCCTTTATTTCTAAATTATTAGAAGTGAAGCCCTTGAGTTTAGTTTACCCCTTTCACTGTCTGGTGAATCCCATTGTTATTATTTTCCATACTTATTTTGAGACAAGATCTCACTGTGCAGCCCAGGCTGACGTTGAACTCATGGAGACCTGCCTGCCTGCCTCTTGAGTGTTGGGAGTAAAGCCATGCAACACCATGCCCAGGTTTTTTGTTTATTTTTAGTTTTTTGAGACAGGGTTTCTCTGTATAACATCCCTCGCTGTCCTGGAACTCTTTGTAGACTAGGCTGGCCTCAAACTCACAGAGATTCTCTGCCTCTGTCTCCCAGGTGCTGGGATTAAAGATGTGTGCCACCACACCTGGCAGTTTTTATTTGTTTTATGTTTGAATAACTGGCAGTGAACTAGACCATCCTTGTATAACTTGGTAAATATGTATTTTCTCTGGAAGCACATTTTTCATTATGAAATTTCATTAATTTTCAATCTTCTTTTATCCAGGCAGTGGTGGCACACACCTTTAATCCCAGCACTCGGGAGGCAGAGGCAGGTAGATCTCTGTGAGTTCGAGGCCAGCCTGCTCTACAACACCTAGTTCCAGGACAGCCTCCAAAGGCGCAGAGAAACCCTCCCTTGAAAACCCAAATAATAATAATAATAAAGATTTAAGTATGTATGAGTTTGTATGAGTGTTTCTGTGGGTTTAATTTGCATGCAGAACCCATGGGAATCAGAAGGAAACAGGTATGGGTCCCCTGGAGCTGGAATTACAGGCAGTTGTGAGCTGCCATGTAGGTGCTGAAGAACCGAATGTCTGGTCTCTGAAGAGCAGGAATCACTCTGGGTCACTCATTTACTTAAAATTGAAAGGAGCTGAGGAAATGTCTCGGGCAGTTGAGAGCCCCTTGCAGAGGACCGAGGCTCACAACTGCCTGTAACTCCAGCTTCAGAAAACTAGTGACTGCTTATGGGCTCATATGTGGGCAGACCCACCACTCACATGTACACGTGATTTAAAATTGTAGTAATAGGAACTGGACATGGTGGTGGTGCACTTCTACAGAGCCTCACTGGGGATATGGAGATTGCAAACATCCAGGGGCTCCCTGGTCAGCGAGTGAGAGAGATTAAGTCAGAAAACAGGATGGAATGGGTGCGGGCATGGTGGTGCATGCCTTTAATCTCCATCATGGAACAAACCTTCCCCTCCCCAAGTCACTTGTGGTCATGGTGTTTCATCACACCAACTGAAATCCTAGCTTTGGATTCTATCCCCAGTGCCAAGTAGACCAGATTATGGTGGCACATGCCTGTCATCCCAGCACCTATGAGGGAAGCAGAAGGAGCAGGGTCATCATGACTACCCAGGGAGCTCAAGGCCAGCCTGGACTACAGAAGGCCTTGACAAAAAAAAAGTAAAGTTATTTTAATGCTGTCTGTCCTCTGCCTGGCATTTGTCTCAGCCCCATGTGACCCTCAGTGGGAAGCATAGGTCCAGCCCTGGGGAATCAGGTTGTTTGCAGCAGTAAATGAGATGAAGACAGGCCTTTCACAGCCTCGGGGTCCAGGCTGAAGAACTTGCTGTCCAGAGCACTGGAAGCCAAGGAAAACATGTGAGCAGGTGACAGATGGGAAAGATGTGTGGCCTAGGGTGAGTGTCCATGTGGCCTAGGGTGAGTGTGCAGGGACTGAGATGCCCTAGGGTGAGTGTGCAGGGACTGAAGGACAGGAATGTAGAGGTGCAAAGGGAAGTCACAATGAGTACTTGGTGCAGGCTTCACTCAAGGCAGGGCTCCTCGGGGAGGGGCGAAGGTGACAGGTGCTCGGTGTCTGCACTTTCTCTTTTCTTTTTTAAATTCGCATGCACGCGTCTGCTTATTTATTTATTTACTTATCTATCTACTATGTGCCATGATGCCCATATGAGGTCAGAGGACACACGGGAGTCAATTCTCCTTCTACCACCAATCCTGACCTAGAACTAAGGTCTCACATTTGGCAGCAAGCACCTTTATCCTCTGAGCTATTTTGTTCTGTCTCTTCTGCTCCCCCCCCGTGTGTGTCTGTGTGTGTGTCTATGTGTGTGTCTGTGTCTGTGTGTGTCTATGTGTGTGTCTGTGTCTGTGTCTGTGTGTGTGTCTGTGTGTGTGTCTGTGTGTGTCTGTGTGTGTGTCTGTGTGTTTGTGTGTCTGTGTCTGTGTCTGTGTGTGTGTCTGTGTGTGTGTCTGTGTGTGTGTGTGTCTGTGTCTGTGTGTCTGTGTGTGTCTGTGTGTGTGTGTCTGTGTATCTGTGTGTGTGTCTGTGTGTATGTGTCTGTGTGTGTGTGTGTGTGTGTGTCGTCTGTGTGTCTGTGTCTGTGTGTCTGTCTGTGTGTCTGTGTGTGTGTCTCTCCCTCCCCCTCCCTTCTCCCCCCTCTGTCTCTCTGCCTCTCCCTCTTTCATCCCTGGCTGATCTGAAGCTTACTATGTGGAACAAGCTGGTCTCAAACTCACAGAGCTCCTCCCAAGCACTGGAATCAAAGGATCAAAGGCATGCACCATCATGCCTGGCCTCTTCGTTTTTGTTTTTTTGTTTTTTTGAAACAGTGTGTCAAGGCTGGCCATGAACCAGGCAAGGGTAACTTGATCTCCTGCCTCCCCTGCCTCTACCTCCACCGTGGCAAGATGACAGCTTATATCATCACTCTGGGTTTGGTCAATTCTACTGCAGGATGCGCCTCACCCAGCCCTCTCTTGCCTAGCACCCAGCGCTTATTCATTCATTAGAAAAAATCTGGATTATCTGAAGTGATTGCAGTTCCGACGTTGGCCACGTGGGGCAGCAGTGGACAGACCAAAGCGTCAGTTACAGGAACTCCGCGACTGGTCCCCTGCTCAGCATCCCCACTTTCCCTTTGCTAAGGAAGGAGCAAATGAGGTAAGGAAAGCGGGGGAGGAAGAAGTCAGCTCGATGGCAGAGTGGTTGCTTAGCATCTTCAAGGCCCCGAGTCCCACCTCCAGTACTGAAAAACTTAAAACATACGATGACGACAACTAAAAAACCCCAAATAGCCCAGCATTGGGGCAGAGGCTGGGGCTGCCGCAAAGGCCTCGTTCTGAGTTCCAGGACAGCCTGGCCTATAAGCCAGACTGTGTTTCCATAAGTAAGTTATAACTGAAAAAATAAAATACACCTTTGGAGACAGTTTTCTTCAAGCCTTTTTAGAATGAAAACTACCCTATTGCTTTTTTTTTTTTAGATTTATGTATTTTATGTATATATGAGTGCTCTATCTGCATGTACACCTTTACACCAGAAGAGGGCATCAGATCCCACTATAGATGGTTGGGAGCCACCACATAGTTGCTCATGTCCTCTGGAAGAGCAGCCAGTGCTCTTAACTTCTGAGCCATCTCTCCAGCCCCTACTCTGTTGCTTCTATGCCAAACCGGGCAGGCCCTTGCTTCCCAAAGGCCATTGGATCAACACCTGAGCCCATTCACTTTTGTGAATTGAGGGGAGGGGGGCAGGGAAGCAGGAGGTGGCAAATGCCGGTAAGCCCAGCGCTTGGGTGATGTAAGCAGGAAGATCAGGAGTTCAAGGCCAATCTACGCAATAAATTTGAGATCAGCCTGGAGTACACGAGACCCTAAATAAATAAATGAAGCAGAAATAACATTTTCTGGCATACTGTCAATAGCAGGAAGCAATAGACTCCCATCAAAGTGTGGTGGCTGCCCTTGATAGCCACCCTGATGGAACCAGAGCCCTGTGTTTTCAGGAAGTAATCCTTCTCCAGAGGGGAGGAGCCCTTCTCTCACCTGTCACAGGTGGTGCCTTCCTGCAGGTGGCCCAGATCTGGAAAACAACAGCTGCCTGCCTCCCTGCCTCCCTCCCTGCCTCCCTCCCTCCCTCCCTCCTTGCCTGCCTCCCTCCCTGCCTGCCTCCCTCCCTCCCTGCCTCCCTGCCTCCCTGCCTCCCTCTCTCCCTCCCTGCATGCCTCCCTGCCTCCCTCCCCACCTCCCTCCCTCCCTGCCTCCCTGCCTCCCTCTCTGCCTCCCTGCCTCCCTCCCCCACCTCCCCGCCTCCCTCCCTGCCTGCCTCCCTGCCTCCCTCCCTCTCTGCCTCCCTGCCTCCCTCCCCCACCTCCCCGCCTCCCTCCCCGCCTGCCTCCCTGCCTGCCTCCCTGCCTCCCTCCCTGCCTCCCTGCCTCCCTCCCTCCCTGCCTCCCTGCCTCCCTCTCTGCCTCCCTCTCTGCCTCCCTCCCTGCCTCCCTCCCCACCTCCCTCCCTCCCTGCCTCCCTCCCTGCCTCCCTGCCTACCTCCCTCCCTGCATGCCTCCCTGCCTCCCTGCCTCCCTCCCTGCCTGCCTCCCTTTCTGCCTCCCTCCCTCCCTGCCTCCCTCCCCACCTCCCTCCCTCCCTGCCTCCCTCTCTGCCTCCCTGCCTGCCTGTCTCCCTGCCTGCCTGTCTCCCTGCCTCCCTCCCTGCCTCCCTGCCTCCCTCCCTGCCTCCCTGCCTCCCTCCCTCCCTGCCTCCCTGCCTCCCTGCCTCCCTCCCTGCCTCCCTGCCTCCCTGCCTCACTCCCTGCCTGCCTGCCTCCCTCCCTGCCTGCCTCCCTCCCTGCCTGCCCTTCTGCCTCTCCCCCTCTCCACCTCTTGCTTTTGCCTGCCTCCATTGCTGCTGCTGTCACTGCCACTTGGGCCATCCTTCACTGACACTGGAACTTGACTTCATTTGCACAGGCCAGCAGCTCCCCAGGGATCCTCCAGGTGTTCAGCACAGGACTGGAACTGCTGAGGCCCCAGCCCCGCCCACTGAGCAGCTGCTGGTTCTCAGCCTCCCCTGTGCAAGCCCACATCAGGTAAGCCACTCTAGACTGGTTTTGTTGTTGTTGAGATTTTTAGATTTTTTTATGTGTATGAGTGTTTGGCTGCATGTATGTATGTATACCACCCAAGTGCCTGATGCCTATGAAGGTCAGAAGAGGGCATCAGATCCCCTGGGACTGGAGGTACAGACAATTGTGAGCCAGGTCTTCTGGAAGAACAGTCAGTGCTCTTGACCACTGAGTCATCTCTCCAGTCATCACACACACACACACACACACACACACACACACACACACACACACTTGTTTTGCTCCTCTAGAGAACCCTGCCTAACTTTTGAGGAAGGAATCAAGGGAATCATGTATATTCAGGCTTGATGGAGGATGGAAGATGGAGAGATGGAGGATGGAGAGATGGAGGATGGAGAGATGGAGGATGGAGGATGGAGAGATGGAGGATGGAGAGATGGAGGGTGGAGAGATGGAGAATGGAGAGATGGGGGATGGAGAGATGGAGGATGGAGAGATGGAGAGATGGAGAGATGGGGGATGGAGAGATGGAGGATGGAGGATGGAGAGATGGAGAGATGGGGGATGGAGAGATGGAGGATGGAGAGATAGAGGATGGAGAGATGGAGAGATGGAGGATGGAGAGATGGGGGATGGAGAGATCAAGGATGGAGAGATGGAGAAATGGGGAATGGAGATGGGGGATGGAGAGATGGAGGATGGAGAGGTGGAGGATGGAGAGATGGAGAGATGGAGGATGGAGAGATGGAGGATGGAGAGATGGGGGATGGAGAGATGGAGGATGGAAAGATGGAGAGATGGAGAGATGGGGGATGGAGAGATGGAGGATGGAGGATGGAGAGATGGAGGATGGAGAGATGGGGGATGGAGAGATGGAGGATGGAGAGATGGGGGATGGAGAGATCGAGGATGGAGAGATGGAGGATGGAGAGATGGAGGATGGAGAGATGGAGAGATGGAGGATGGAGAGATGGGGGATGGAGAGATGGAGGATGGAAAGATGGAGAGATGGAGAGATGGGGGATGGAGAGATGGAGGATGGAGAGATGGGGGATGGAGAGATCGAGGATGGAGAGATGGAGAGATGGAGGATGGAGAGATGGGGAATGGAGAGATGGGGGATGGAGAGATGGAGGATGGAGAGATGGAGGATGGAGAGATGGAGGATGGAGAGATGGAGGATGGAGAGATGGGGGATGGAGAGATGGGGGATGGAGAGATGGAGGATGGAGAGATGGAGGATGGAGAGATGGAGAGATGGAGGATGGAGAGATGGAGGATGGAGAGATGGAGAGATGGAGGATGGAGAGATGGAGAGATGGAGAGATGGAGGATGGAGAGATGGAGAGATGGGGATGGAGAGATGGGGGATGGAGAGATGGAGGATGGAGAGATGGAGGATGGAGAGATGGAGGATGGAGAGATGGAGGATGGAGAAATGGGGGATGGAGAGATGGATGATGAAGAGATGGAGAGATGGAGAGATGGAGGATGGAGAGATGGAGGATGGAGAGATGGGGGATGGAGAGATGGAGAGATGGAGGATGGAGAGATGGAGGATGGAGAGATGGAGAGATGGAGAGATGGAGGATGGAGAGATGGAGGATGGAGAGATGGGGGATGGAGAGATGGAGAGATGGAGGATGGAGAGATGGAGGATGGAGAGATGGAGAGATGACAGATGGAGGATGGAGGACGGAGAGATGGAGAGATGGAGGATGGAGAGATGGGGGATGGAGAGATGGAGAGATGGAGGATGGAGAGATGGAGGATGGAGAAATGGGGGATGGAGAGATGGAGAGATGGAGGATGGAGAGATGGAAGATGGAGAAATGGGGGATGGAGAGATGGAGAGATGGGGGATGGAGAGATGGAGGATGGAGAAATGGGGGATGGAGAGATGGAGAGATGGGGGATGGAGAGATGGAGGATGGAGAAATGGGGGATGGAGAGATGGAGAGATGGGGGATGGAGAGATGGAGGATGGAGAAATGGGGGATGGAGAGATGGAGAGATGGGGGATGGAGAGATGGGGGATGGAGAGATGGAGAGATGGAGGATGGAGAGATGGAGGATGGAGAGATGGGGGATGGAGAGATGACAGATGGAGGATGGAGGACGGAGAGATGGAGAGATGGAGGATGGAGAGATGGGGGATGGAGAGATGGAGAGATGGAGGATGGAGAGATGGAGGATGGAGAAATGGGGGATGGAGAGATGGAGAGATGGGGGATGGAGAGATGGAGGATGGAGAAATGGGGGATGGAGAGATGGATGATGAAGAGATGGAGAGATGGAGAGATGGAGGATGGAGAGATGGAGAGATGGAGGATGGAGAGATGGAGGATGGAGAGATGGAGGATGGAGAGATAGAGAGATGGGGATGGAGAGATGAGAGATGGAGGATGGAGAGATGAGAGATGGAGGATGGAGAGATGAGAGATGGAGGATGGAGGATGGAGAGATGGAGAGATGAGATATGGGGATGGAGAGATGGAGGATGGAGAGATGGAGGATGGAGAGATGGAGGATGGAGAGATGGAGGATGGAGAGATGAGAGATGGGGATGGAGAAATGGAGGATGGAGGATGGAGAGATGGAGAGATGGGAGGATGGAGAGATGGAGGATGGAGAGATGGAGGATAGAGAGATGGAGGATGGAGAGATGGAGGATGGAGAGAAGGAGGAGAGATGGAGGATGGAGAGATGGAGGATGGAGAGAAGGAGGATGGAGAGATAGGGGATGGAGGGTGGAGAGATGGAGGATGGAGAGATTGAAGATAGAGAGATGGAGGATGGAGAGATGGGGGATGGAGAGATGGAGGATAGAGGGATGGAGGATGGAGAGATGGGGGATGGAGAGATGGGGATGGAGAGATGGAGGATGGAGAGATGGAGAGATGGAGGGATGGAGAGATGGAGAGATGGGAGGATGGAGAGATGGAGGATGGAGAGATGGAGGATGGAGAGATGGAGGATGGAGAGATGGAGGATGGAGAGATGGAGGATGGAGAGAAGGAGGATGGAGAGATGGAGGATGGAGAGATGGAGGATGGAGAATAGAGAGATGGAGGATGGAGAGAAGGAGGATGGAGAGAAGGAAGATGGAGAGATGGAGTGTTCAAAAATTTCTCTTCATTCTGTCATGTCCCAACGACATGTGTGGGCTCCTGATGACGTTAATGGCACAGCCAGAAGTAGGACATAATAAGTGTGGAGTGTGTCAACACATCCCTGGAGTCCCAGCACTCAGGAGGTGTCTCTAGGGCAGAGATCAAGGTCATCCTGTTACACAAAGTTTCCAGGTAGCCTAGGTAACACACAAGGCAGAAAAAGTTCTTGTATGACAGAGCCCACACAGGTGAGGACACAGGAAGAGAAAATAATTACATGTGACACTTGTCAGGCAGCGATAGCACACTGTAGAGAAAGAAGCTACAGGAAGACTAAGCTAAGTCTAGCCGGGTGTGGTTCAGTGGTAGATCATAAGACCCTGAGTTCCACAGCCAGCACTGGGGAAAAAAATCCAGACTGTGAATACAGGAACCCTGTAAGAAGGAAGAGTCTTCAAGCATGGAACATGGAGGGCAAAGGCCCTGAAGTCTCGGGCTCCCTAGGAAAGGTGAGGGGTCAGAGAAGCCAGGAAATGGGAGGACAGATGGGAAAGAAAGGGCAGAAGAGGGGGAAAGCAGATACAGGACCAGCTAGAGAGGAACGCCAGCATGGGGCTGGCCTCTAGGCTGAGCTTGCAGGGGGAAATGAGATGGAGAGCCACCACCGTTGCTCTTGCTAGCAAGAGGGAGGTGGAGGCAGGAGGATCAGGAGTCAGGCTATCCTCAGCTATGCAGTGAATTTAAATCCAACTCAGGTCATTAAAAACAAAAGGCAGTTATGAAATGGTACCCCATTTTTCTCTGAGGGCAAATTAAAGCATGAAAGAACATGGATAGACATTGAGCCCCAGGGCATGGTGGTACTCAGGAGGCTGAGGCAGGGATACCAGGTGCTCCAGGGCAGCCTAGACTAGCAACACAACCAATCCTGACCTCAGAAAATACAAATAAAAACTATATAAAACCAAGTAATCAGAGCATAGCATGTTGGTTTACACCTTTGATTTCAGAGACAGGCAGATAGATCTCTGTAAATTGGAGGCCAGCCTGGTCTACCTTAGCAAGTTCCAGGACAGCAAGGCTATAATGTGACCCTGCCTTAAAAAAACAAAACAAACAAACAAACAAACAAACAAAAGGCGTGGTGACACCTACCTGTAATCCCAGTGCTCTGGAGTAGCAACCAGGAGGACCAGGAGTTCAAGGACAAGCTACACAGGGAGCTTGAGGTTTATGCCACTCACTATTCAGAAAAACCCCAGAATATCTATAGATTTTACCAGCTTTCCACACCCCTCCTTTTGGTGGCCTGGGGTAGCTACTACACTGCCTTCCTTTGGTCTCAAACTCTGATGGTTGGTTTTTTTGTTTGTTTGTTTTTGTTTTTGATCCGGGCTCTGCATCTGTGGCTGAGGCTGGTCCCAGAGTTCATGTCCTCCGGCTTCTGCCTTCCCCGGGGGGTGGCCACCTCACCCAGCTTGATCTACGCCCATGTGCTTGATTTAACACCATCATTTTGTGCACAGTGTGTGTACGTGTGTTTATACACAGCTAGGAGCCGGTGCAATCCTCCCACCGTTTTAGTCCCGGGGATCGAATTCAGGTCTTCAGGCTTGGCAACAAGCACTTTCACACACTGAAGCCTCTCGTGGGCCCTGGCTGGGATTTTTCTCATCTGCAGAAGCTAATGGGATTCCGTGAGAAGCACTCGGGGTGGGGTGCGCGGGGGAGGGGAAGGTCTCAGATGTTAGCTCAAAGCCACATGACGTCACTGGGACATCAGAATGACCACTCCCTCAATCGGCCCCTTAACGAGTTACCTGCCAGATGACTCCCCACCTGAAAATATTTTTTTTCATGCATTCTATACTTTATTCTTCAGGTCACTGAGTTCAGACCACGCTCAAAAATGGAGGGAGGCTGGAGAGGGTTCCTCACTGTGGGAGGAGCCAATGAAGGGAGGCTGGAGAGGGTTCCCCACTGTGGGAGGAGCCTATGAAGGAAGGCTGGAGAGGGTTCCCCACTGTGGGAGGAGCCTATGAAGGGAGGCTGGAGAGGGTTCCCCACTGTGGGAGGAGCCTATGAAGGAAGGCTGGAGAGGGTTCCCCACTGTGGGAGGAGCCTATGAAGGGAGGCTGGAGAGGGTTCCCCACTGTGGGAGGAGCCTATGAAGGGAGGCTGGAGAGGGTTCCCCACTGTGGGAGGAGCCTATGAAGGGAGGCTGGAGAGGGTTCCCCACTGTGGGAGGAGCCTATGAAGGAAGGCTGGAGAGGGTTCCCCACTGTGGGAGGAGCCTATGAAGGGAGGCTGGAGAGGGTTCCCCACTGTGGGAGGAGCCTATGAAGGGAGGCTGGAGAGGGTTCCTCACTGCCGGAGGGGCTTGCTTATGCTCATGTAGGGATTTTTGTTTTAGTTTTTTAAAATAGCATATATAAAATATTTCTAGAATACATATTAATCACACACATAATGGTTCCGTTATGACACTTCTTACATGTACATAGCACACTTTACTCACATTCACGCCCCCATCATCTCCTGCCCCTTGCCTCTGACCCTTGCCGTGTCCTTCTCCTTCTCCTTCTCCTTCAAAATGTTTTCAGTTTTGTGCATGATATTTGTTCGGGCTCACACGTATGCTGTGGAAAGACTATGGAGGTCAGCCAGGCATAGAGGTGTTCACTCTGGAAGCCGAGGAAGGCAGATCTCGGTGAGTTCAAGGCCAGCCTGGTCTACATACCCAGTTCTAGGACACCTAGAGCTGCACAGTGAGACACTGTCTAAAACAAACCGTGGGGGTCAGAGGACAAGCGCGTGCAGTTGGTTCCTATTTTCTCCGCGATTCGGGTTCCAGGGACCAAACCCAGGCTGCCAAGCTCGACTGCAGGGGCCCTTCCTAGCCTCTCTGTGACTGTGTTGTTGTTTGGGTTTTGGTTTTGGTTTTCTTTTTAGAGACAGGGTTTCTCTACGTAGCGTTGGCTATCCTGAAGCTTAGTATATATAGACCAGGCCAACCGTGAACTCACAGAGCTCCATGTGCTTCTGCTGCTCAAGGGCTGGGATTAAGGAAGTGAGCCACCACGCAGGCCCAGCCCTGTTCTTTGGGATTTTAAGGACAATTTGACCCCTCTCCCCTGAAACGTATTTATTTATGAATGGGACAGAGTCTCGCGTCTTGAACTTGTTCTGGGGCTGACTTAATCTTGACCCGATCTTCGGTCCTCCGCGGCCTAGGATTACAGGTGTGCCCTGTTTTATTCCGACCTGGGTTTGGGACCCAGGGCTCTGTGCGCGTTGCCAAGCACTCTCCCAACTGAGCCAGACGGCCAGCCTCCCCGCAGACACAGGAGAGAACCGGGGTGAGAGCTGCGGTGTGCCCGCCACTCTGGGCCCCTCTCCGCCTAAATCCCTCCTCTGCGGCTTGTGAAGGCCCATTTTACAGGGGGCTGGCCTGCCGCCCTAGCCCCTGCTCACCCATTTTAAAGACCTGGAGACCGATTAGAGCCATCATCACACCTGACTGGGGAGCCCGGCTCCATCCAGGGCTGAACCTCCCCAGCACGGCCGCCAGGGGCTGTGGGCACCAGGGGTCCTGGGGGCCCCCTCATCTCCCGGGACCCTGAGCCCCGGAGGCAAGGCGCCAGGTAGTGGCCGAGGCAGGGTTGGGGCGGGGAAATTGAGGCACCCGCCCTCCGCAAGCCTGGCCTCAATTGGGTTGGCGGGGAGCTGTGGGCAAAGGCTGGCCGGCGCCGCCTCTTCTCTAGAGCCGCCCGGAGCGACCCGCCCGCCCGCCGATCCGCAGCTCGCTGGGTCGGCACTGCTTGGCCTGGACCCTGGACCCACCAGCGAGGTGAGAGCGGCCGGGCCAGGCCCTTCGCTCTGCCTCCCACGGGGGAGGGGTCTCTGCTTTTCAGGTCACCCTCTTCCTTCCTGTTCGTCTCAGCGAGAGGTGCGACTGGGGGGTCCACAGCAAGCCCAGCGCTGGGAGACCTGGGGCGAGCCGCCGACCCTCTCTGAGACTTTATGCAAAGCGCCTAAGGAGGGATTCCGGGAGCCGCACTAACCGAGACGGGAGGGATTGGTGGTGAGTGTTGAGGGAACTAAGTCTGAGGAGTGTGGGCGGTGTGTGTGAAGCTGAAGAGAGAGACGAGGAGGTGAGAAAATTGGCCACACCTACCCACCACAGTGCACGGCTCCGCGGCCAAGTGGTGGGTGTGCAGAGAGCCGCTGAAGGTGCTGGGGTCAAAAGGCTGCAGCCACGCGGTGTGTTCCTTCTGGGAGTTCCTCAGGCTAGAATGGGGGTTGGGAAGATCGTGGACAAAACTTCCCGGAAAAGGCGATCAGTGTTGTTGATGTTTATGGGGGCGACGTGGACGCTGAGACAGCCCCACACTTAGATGACTGCAAACACAGAAGTCACGTTAGAGATACAGACTCCGCACAAAACACAGACACGCACAGGGGTCTGTCACGTGGGTGCCACCGAAGAACTCAGGCCTGAAATTCCAGCACTTGGAAGGCAGAGGCAGTGGCTCGGGAGTTCAAGGTCATCCTTGGCTCTACACAGGGAGTTTGAGGTCTGCCGGGGATACTTGAGGCTCTGACTCCAAACAAACAAAAAGAAAACCGAACTGGAGGATATGTCACACACAAGCCACTCGGGTTGCTCGGACCAGAACTCCCATGCAGAGCAGAGGCACCCACTCAGTCTGGCTCAGATGCACACAGAAAAAGTGAGCTAGTGACAGGCGGCCAAGCATAAAAGAACACAGAAGCGAAACAGGTTTCAGACACAGAGCAGCCTCGAGAGTGACCGACACTGGGACCTACGGATACCCTCCCAGCACACACAGTCAGACCCTGGCATGCAACCCCGAAGCTGTGCTAGCTTCGAGAGACTTCACACACACACTCACATACACACTCTCACACACACTCACACCCCAGCCCCATGTCCACTTCTGGGGAAGTTCAGCGCTCACGTGACCCAGGGGGAGGGCTACTGGACAGTCCCTGGGGAAAATGCATCATCTCTCCCGCCGATGCACTTCCTCCCCAGGGAATAAAGAGTCCGTGGCCACCAGTTCTGCTCCAGGAGCCCGATTGCCTCTGGCAACCTCACTGAGCAGTCTGCGCTTCCTCCACGGTGAGTGCCAAGTACCCGAGGAAGGCGGTGGAAAGGGTGTGGGGCCACCCTTCCCTAGCTCCTTGACTCCTTGGCCAGGAACAATTGCTGCTGCTGTGTCTTTGAAATGGACAGCTAGCTCTTGTGTGTGTGTGTGTGTGTGTGTGTGTGTGTTGACACAGGTCTCAGGTACAACAGCTGGCCTCAGACTTTTCCGTTTCCACTTCCCAAACTTCCCATGTGCCGGAGGCTGACCTTGAACTTCTGATCCTGTCGCTCCGCCTCCCTGCTTCCTGAGTTTATTTGTGTGCACCATCACACCAGGCTCAGCTTGGACAGGGAGAGGGACCCGCTCTCCATCCTTGGCCAGGGACTCCAGACTCTCTCTTCACTCACAGATGGACGCACGGACGGTGCTGCTGGGCCTGCAAATCATGTCGCTCCCGCTCCTGGGTCACTGTGCAGCTGCCACTCCCACCCTGAGATTTGTGGCTGTTGGTGACTGGGGAGGGGTCCCCAATGCCCCCTTTCACACAGCCCGGGAAATAGCCAACGCTAAAGAAATCGCCAGAACCGTGCAGATTATGGGTGCTGACTTCATCATGTCCCTGGGGGACAACTTCTACTTCACTGGAGTGCGTGATGACAAAGACAAGCGGTTCCAGGTATATGGGCAACAACGGGGTTAGAGGTGACAGGGGGGAGGTCACTCCACCTGGGGCCTTGCTCTGGGGAGGGCAGAGGGAAGCAGAAGCCCCTATGGGTAGGCACCTGGGACATCCAGTGGCTCCTTTGTCCTTTGCCTCTGGACAGGCTGCCCTTGGTGGGAACAGCAAGGTAGCTCTGACCCCAGAGGGGGGGTGCTCTCTTTGTGTGTCACAGGAAACCTTTGAGGAGGTGTTCTCTGACCGTGCCCTCCGCAATATCCCCTGGTATGTGTTGGCTGGGAACCATGACCACCTTGGCAATGTCTCAGCACAAATTGCTTACTCCAAGATCTCCAAGCGCTGGTGAGCTTCCCTCCTTCCCCAAAGGGACTCCCACTCAGGGACAAAGGGACACTTTGGCCTTGGGAGAATGTTTGGTTCTGCTTTTTTATTGTGCTGTCTTTACTGGGGGGTCACAGCACATGTGTGCAGGCCAGAGGACAGCTTGTGGGGGTCAGTCCTCTCACCCCACCGTGTGGCTTCCGGGGCTGGAGTTCAGGTCATCAGGTGGTTTCCTCACTGAAGCGTGGCACTGCCTCAGAGCCTCTCTTTTGTTTTGTTGAAGCAGGGTCGCACGTAGCCCCTGCTGGCCTTGGATCTCCTATGTAGCCAAGGATGATCCTGAGCTCCTGATCCTGCGGATTTCAGACACACACCACCACACTCAGCTGTTCATTTTTGAGTTGGGATCTTGCTATCTAGTCTAGGCTGCTCTCAAAAATTAAGATTCTCTTGCCTCAGCCTCCAAAGTATTGAGATGGCAGATGTGCCACTGAGCCTAGCCAAACAAGCCTTTGGGCGCTGAGGAGCATGCCCAGTCAGGAAAGCACTTGCTAAGCAGATACAAGGACCTGAATTCATGTGAGGGGAGTGAACACAAAAGAATTCTGGGACTGGATGGCTCACCTGGCTGAATCTATGAGCCCACAGCTTAGTGAGGTGCCCTGTGGGTAAAAAGCACTTGTAAGCCCAAGTGTTCAATCCCAGGAATCCATAGTGAAAAAAAGAACCAATTACCAAAAGTTATTCTCCGTCCCTAGGAATCTTTTCCTGACCTCCATGGGCACTGCACGCACGTGGTGCACAGGCACACGTTCAAGCATATAAAACTCAGACAAGCGTTCAAGCACATAAAATAAAAAATAATCTAAAAAGAAATGTTTTTAAGATTAAAAAATTAAAAGCAGGAAGTCCTTTGGCCAAAACTAATATTAGTCTGTCCCTGCCTAAAATGTTTACCCACAATTTCTGTTCTCTCCACAGGAACTTCCCAAGCCCTTACTATCGTTTGCACTTCAAAATCCCACGGACAAACGTAACCGTGGCCATCTTCATGCTGGACACAGTGATGCTGTGCGGCAACTCTGATGACTTCGTCAGCAAGCAGCCCAAAATGCCCCGAGACCTGGGAGTGGCCCGGAGTCAGATGTCCTGGTTCAAAAAGCAGTTGGCAGCAGCCAAGGAAGACTACATTTTGGTGGCTGGCCACTACCCCATCTGGTCCATTGCTGAACATGGACCCACCCGCTGCCTGGTCAAGCACTTGCGGCCACTGTTGGCCACATACGGGGTCACTGCCTACCTCTGTGGACATGATCACAACTTGCAGGTGAGGTCTCTGTGAACAGGATGGGGAATCTGCCAGGGAGTTCTTACTATACTGCAAGGTGCCGCTCAGATTCCCTTCCTCAAATTATGATGTCAAGCATGGCTCAAAAGTAGTCTGAGTCCCCCAGTGAGGAGTTGGGCTTACTGCTCAGTGGCAGAGCCTCTGCCTAGAATCCCCCAGTGAGGGCTGGGGTGTGGCTCAGTGGTAGAGTGCTTGCCTACAATGCAGGAAGCCACAGGCTTCTAAAACACCGGCCAAAATGCCAAAGCAACTCCCAGTTATGCCTGTGGGGTAGGATTGACGCTCTGTGGTCAGGAATACACCTATTCCCACACCTACGGGAGGTGGTCTAGATGAAGCCCCTGGTCATCCCCTAGGCCTGTCTGGAGTGACCAACCTTGTATCCTCTGCCCTCAGTATCTTCAGGATGAGAATGGAGTGGGCTATGTGCTGAGTGGGGCTGGCAACTTCATGGACCCCTCCGTGCGGCACCAAGGCAAGGTCCCCAATGGCTACCTGCGCTTTCACTATGGATCTGAGGAATCCCTGGGTGGCTTCACATATGTGGAGATAAGCCCCAAAGAAATGAGCATCACCTATGTGGAAGCTGCTGGAAAATCACTCTTCAAGACCAGCCTCCCCAGACGACGCAGATACTGAACACCTTCAGCTTGTCCCCTATGGCTCTGAGGCAGGAAGCCTCTGCAGGCACGGTGGGTGGACGCTGTGAGGACCTCAGCCACGGGCAGCTTTTTCTCTGGCCCCTGGTGCTCTGACAGAGTGGGAAGGGAAACCACAGAGGCTTGCATACATGAAAGAAGTATGTGCACACAGACTCACCCCACCCCACAGCCAGGTTTTGGGGTACAGCTTTCTTGGAGTAAGGCTTCTGAATCAAGCATTTTATAGTCACTGCTATTCAATAAAAGAATGCTTGCCAAGTCCCCAGTTGTCTTCAAAATGGGTGTGTCATCGGGGTTACACGTGTCGGTGAGTGGGGCGGCATCAGTCCATGGGTCAGGTAAAGGACAACTTCCCAGGGGTCAAACACAAGCTCCTGGACTTGAGGACGAGTGTCTTTACCTGCTAAGCCATCTCCTTTCCATCTCTTAGTTCCGTGCATAACCACCTAAATTTACCCACGGGCATTAACCCTTCTACCCTCAGCTATTGGACTGAGAAATCCAGGTACTCCTGTCTCTGCCCCCCACCCCACCCCAGTGCTGCGATTATAGGCATCTTCCATCATGCCTGGCTGTGGATGTGGTCCCAGGTATGCGGGCGAGTGAAACAGGAGGAGCAGCCTGGCAGCATAGCAAGTCCTGATGAAAATGAACAGCTGGTCTGCTAGTTTAGCAGTTGGGAGGCAGAGGCAGGCTGATCTCTGTGAGTTCTGGGTCACCTTGCTCTGCATAGCAAGTTCCAGGCCAGCCTGTGCTACACAGTGATACCCTGTCTCAAAAAAAAAAAAAAAAAACAAAAGTAAATAACGTATCGATCAATCAACCAATCAGTTATTCCATCAGGAAGAAGGACTCAACAAGTCCCCAAGTTCCTGTCTATAGCTACCCCTCCTTCAAGCCAATACCCTCACCACCTTGAGCCAACCGCTATCCTCACTTTCCAGTTTGTTTCCAATAAGGTCTCATAGCTCAAGCTGGGCTCAGGCCTGCTATGGAGCAGAAATGAGCCTGCCCTCTGGATCCAGCCCAGGCCTTCTTGATGAACGCTAGGCCAGCCCTCCACCAACTGAGTTACAGCTCTAGTCCAACTTTTAATTTTTTTTGTTTTTTTATTTTGTTTGTTTGTTTTGAGACAGGGTTTCTCTGTGACTTTGGAGGCTGTCCTGGAACTAGCTCTTGTAGACCAGGCTGGCCTCGAACTCACAGAGATCCGCCTGCCTCTGCCTCCCGAGTGCTGGAATTAAAGGCGTGCGACACCAACGCCCGGCTTATTTGTTTGTTTTGAAGTAGGGTTTGTCTATGTAGCACTGGCTGTCCTGGAACTCGCCCTGTAGATCAGGCTGGCATCAAATTCAGAGATGCACCAACCTCTGCCTCCCAAGTGCTGGGATTAAAGTCATGCACCACCATTGCCCATCTTTTTTATTTTGTTTTCATTATTGTTAAATTTTATTTATTTTTATTTATGTGTATGTGTGCCGCGTACTTGCAGGTGTCTACAAAGGTCAAAATAGGGTGTTAGGCTCCCTGGAATTGGGGTTACAAGCAGTTAGTAATGGAACCCAGGTCCTTTGCAAGAGCAGCAAGTGCTTTTTTTTTTTTTTTTTGGTTTTTCGAGACAGGGTTTTTCTGTGCCTTTGGAGGCTGTCCTGGAACTCGCTCTGTAGACCAGGCTGGCCTCGAACTCACAGAGATCTGCCTGCCTCTGCCTCCCGAGTGCTGGGATTAAAGGCGTGCGCCACCAACGCGCAGCAAGTGCTCTTAAACCCTCAACCAGCACTCCAGTGCTGGCCCCTTTTCTGAGGAAGGATTCAATTCAAGTCCAGGCTGACCTTGAGCTCCATAAGCAGCCAGGGATGGGCTTGAACTCCTGACTGTCCCTACCTCCACCTAAGGCTCCATGTTTTAGGGCCTTTTGAGACCTGAAGGCTATGAGAATGAGATGCAAGTGATTTACCGCAGAGCCCAGTCTCCATTTCCCCTCCGTGCTGAGGATGGAACCCAGGCTTCAGACCAAACTGCTCTGGTTTTCCTCTTTTCCTTCACTTCCTGTCCTCAACTTCCCCTTCTTCACAGCAAAGGAACACCAGGAACACAGCTCTGCTCCAAGTCCTTTTGCTTAACCACAGCTTTTCATAGTCCGACTCACAGCATTAACTTTTGACCATTCCAATATGGAGCTGGGAAAACTCACACACTCAAAAATCTAAAGGAAACAGAAAAGCGCAGCAGGGTTTGGTTGTGCGCACTTACAATCCCAGCATACAGGAGGTCAAGGCTCAAGGGTCAGAAGTTCAAGGTCATCCTCTGACACTTAATAAATTTGAGGTCAGCCTGGGCTACAGGAGAGCCTGTCTTAGACTAGATATGAGTCAGAAGTGGTGGAACACATCTTTAATCCCAGCGTTGGGCGGTACGGACAGGTGGATCTGTGAGTTTAAGGCCAACTTGGTTATGTAGCAAGCTCCAGACCCACATAGAAAGCCCCTGCCTCAAATGCAGCAAAAAATAAAATAGGAAAAACATATGGCTGGGGATATAGAGCATTTATTCAGTATGCATAAAGCCCCAGGCTGCATCTGCAGAACTACATAAAACCAGGTGTGTGTGTGGGTGTGTGCATGCATGTCTGTCATCCTGGGGGGGGGGGGGGAAATGGTCCAGCTAGGTGAAAGTGCCTGCTACTGAGCTGGGGAGCTGGCTCAGTGGGTTCAGAGGACCCAGGTTCAATTCCCGGCACCACATGGCAGCTAACAACTGCTTATAACTCTAGTTCCAGGGAATCAACACTCTCTTCTGGCCTCCGCAGGCACCGGGAATGCATGTAATACACACAAACATATACAGATAAAACATCCAGCGGGGTGGTGGTGGTGCACACCTTTAATCCCAGCACTCGGGAGGCAGAGGCAGGTGGATCTCTGTGAGTTCAAGGCTGGGCTGGACCAACAGCCTCCAAAACAATACAGAGAAACCCTGTCTCGTAAAAACCAAAAAAAAAAATCCATATGCATAAAATAAACAAAAATTTGTAAAACAGCTTGTCACACAGCCTAGAACCTGAGTTCAATCCCCAAAGCCCACAGGTAGAAGGAAAGACCTGACTCCTGTAAATTATCCTTGGACCTCCACACTCATAGTGACACACATGCCCCTCTACAAATGTGTGTATGTGTGTGTAATTGTAAGGCCAAGTAAACATTAAAATAAAGTAGAAACTTAGTAGAAAATTAAACAGCGTACCGTGTTCCCTTTTCTCTAAGTCTGCCCTTTCCTTCCCTCTAACCTGACAGGAGGCTGCTGCCTCTCCTGTTCATTTCCTACCCCTTCTCTCCCTCCCTCTCTTGTCCTTTCCTTCCTCCCCCCTACCTTCCATAAAAAGAGGGTCTCACTATCTTCTGTGAAGCCCCAGCTGGGCCTCCAACTCCATATTCCTGCCCCAGCCTCTGGAGCTTCGATTAGAAGTGTGTCACTGTACCCAGTTTCTTTCATATATTTTCTTTTTTCTTTTTTTGGTTTTTCGAGACAGGGTTTCTCTGTGGCTTTGGAGGCTGTCCTGGAACTAGCTCTTGTAGACCAGGCTGGCCTCGAACTCACAGAGATCCGCCTGCCTCTGCCTCCCGAGTGCTGGGATTAAAGGCGTGCACCACCAACGCCCGGCCTCATATATTTTCTTATGAATATGTTTTTCTTACGAATATGAGTACCGGAATACGTTTTTTTTCATACTCACTGAACCACACCTTATTTTTTAACCTTCCTTTTCTTTAAAACTAATTTGTGAAGTGTAAATCACACACTTAATCCAAACTCATTAGATGCACAGTTTTACAAGGAATGTGTGTGTGTGTGTGTGTGTGTGTGTGTATGTGTGTGTGTGTTGGGAATCAAGCCAAGGCTTTGAGAACACTAAGTACCCACCCTGTCCTGAGCCACACCCCTAGGCAGCTGGTTTAAGTTTTTTTTAATGCCTTTATTTGCATTATAGTTCTTGGTGCATTTGTAGCCTCTCATCCTTCAAGTTTTTGCTGCCTCCCCAGAGCTCAGATCATAGGCCTGTGCCAACCACACCTAGTTTGTTACTGGGGATCACATGGAATCCAGGACTTTATGCAAGTACTTTACTAACGGATCTACACCAACCCCTCTGATAAGTTTTGGCAAAGTCATACACCAAGCCCTCTGATAAGTTTTGGCAAAGTCATAAACCCACCACATGTAAGCCCTGCCTAGAATCCCTCAGTGAGGGGCTGAGGTGTGTGGGGGGGAGTATAGTTCAGTGGTAGGGCCCCTGCTTAGCATCTGTGGGTTCCTGAGTTCCATCCCCAATACCAAACACACACAAAAGAGCCCAACATTTTAATCAGTCAAAAAGGTTCTTTTGAGCCGGGCGGTGGTGGCGCACACCTTTAATCCCAGCACTCGGGAGGCAGAGGCAGGCAGATCTCTGTGAGTTTGAGGCCGGGCTGGACCGAGGGCCTCCAAAACAATACAGAGAAACCCTGTCTCATAAAAACCAAAAAAAAAAAAAAAAAGGTTCCTTTGACAAGTTAATGTTTACACTTTTCATATCTGGAGATCTGCCCCAGCAGCTGTGGGAGAGCTCTAGAGATCTTTCTTTGAGTGTGGAGACCAGCACCCAATCCTGAACTCCTAACCCCCCACCATCAAGGGTCTCCTGGGTGACTTGTGACTCATTTCGCAATCTGCAGACAGGACTGCAGCGGCTGCCCTTGTGCTCACATCCTCTGTGTTCAGACTTGTTTCTGGACAAACCGGATTTGCTCCCAGGAGTACCACTGTCATTTTAACTTCTTTTTGATGGCACCGGGAATGGACTCCAAAGCCTCCCCCATGCAGGCAAGAGCTCTGCTGGGAACTACTCTCCCGGCTGCACCTAGAATCGATGCAGAGCCTGGCCTGGTTGGTAGTACACACCTTTATTGCTAGCACTCAAGAGACAGAGGCACAGCATGAGTTTTCAGAGCTGTAGCAAGACCATGTCTCAAGAGTAAAGAAAAGAGTTATAGGCTATGATAGAGGAGAGAGAATAAACACGAAGGCTTGTCTGCCAGCTGCAGGAAGCCAGCTCACTTCTCTGGGGAATTGAGTAACACTTGCCCACAGACACATTTGCCTAAGCCATTAGCGTGAGGCAAGTCACACAAACCACTCTCTTGACAGTTTCAACTGTCCCACGGGGGAGGGGGGGGTTTGCAGAGCAGGGATGCCTGCTGCGTGGGTGAATCCTTGATGTTTCCACCACAGAGAGAAGCCCGGCAGAAGAGCTACCTCCATGTGCTACCTGATGTTGATACTACTGAACTTGAGACTAAGGCTGAAGTTACTGTTACAGTTAAGAGAGGGGCCTTGGGGCTCAGGAGCCGGCTCACGGGGTAGAGGTGCTTGCAGTCAAGCATGATGACCCGAGTTCCATCCCTGCTGAAACACACATGGTGGAAGGGGGGACTCTCACAAATTGTACTCTGACCTCTTCACGTGCACACAACTGTCCCTGCCAGGAAATACTTTGGGGTTTGTTTGTTTGCTAGCTTAAAAAATAGTTTTTAAGATGGGCGGTGGTGGCTCACTGCCTTTAATCCCAGCACTTGGGAGGCAGTGGCAGGTGGATCTCTTTGAGTTCAAAGTCAGCCTGGTCTACAAATCAAGTTCCAGGACAGCCAGGACTGTTGTTACACAGAGAAACGCTGTCGAAAAAACCAAAGAAAAGCACAAAACCAAAAACAAACAAAAAAGGTTTTTGCAGTTGTTTATCTCCACAGCTCAGCCTGACTGGACTTCTTCTGCTTCCCTGAAGACGTCCGACCCCACACAGCTGCTTGCAGACCACCGTCTTTGCTGAAGCCACCTGCCTTCTTGAACTCCAAGACAAACAGTGTGGCTCATTATTTCCAAACATCTCCCTCCTCCCCGCAGCTGCTGAGAGTCACAGCTTGCTTGCCCTGTCATTTTCTTCAGTCAGACTGACAAAATGTTCCCTGAGCTGAGACAGACAGACAGATGGCAGCTTTTGATGTGGAGGCTCATGCCTGTAACGCCAACATTTGGAAGACGTCATTGTGAGTTTGAGGCCAACCTGGGCTACAAAGGGAATTCCAAGGGAATTCCTGGGCTAGAGTGAGACCCTTGCATCAATGTCGCATTAAGGAATATAGAAAGAAAGTAATCTTGATTACTTTGACCAAAAGTAAGCCCAAATCTGAATTCTCTATTTATCTCCCTGTGTCTTCCATCTGTCTGCAGTCTGTGGTTCCTGGCCTGTCTAAGTCTGTCTGTGGTGTGTCTGTGATCTGACCCTGTTGTCTGTACCTGTCTGTCTAGTGTGCCTGTCCCAAACAAGGACCTTTGCTCTGCATTTATTCAACTGCACAGAAAACACGGCATGGGAGAGGAAGAAGGGACTCTTCACAGAGCCAGCTTCAGAGCTTGCAAAGGAAAGAGTTACTTAATTCCAAATGACCCAGAATGGCACTGGAAGCCCAGCTGATGTTATCACTCATGTCCTCAAGCTGCTTCCAGCACTTCTGGGATGTTTGCATTGTTTAAGGTTTCGGTCAACTCATTGGCTGCTTTCAGAAAATGATTACCATACCACGCCACACATACCACACACACCACACACACATGCACACCACATATACCACATATACCACACATACACCATATGCCACACATATACACACATACCACATGCATGTACACACACACTACACACATACACACCGTCCACACCCCCTCACACACACCACACACACACACACACACACACACACACACACACACACACGCTCCCCCCTCACATGCACACACCACTATTCTCATCAAAGGCGTGGAAGAGAACATGCTTTACGTTGGTGGCACACGCCTTTAATCCCAGCAATTGGGAGGCAGAGGCAGGCGGATCTCTGTGAGTTCGAGACCAGCCTGGTCTACCAAGCGAGTTCCAGGACAGCCTCCAAGAAAATACAGAGAAACCCTGTCTTGAAAAACCAAATAAATAAATAAATAAATAAATAAATAAATAAATAAATAAATGAGAACATGCTTTAAGATTAAAAGCTAGCCGGGTGGTGGTGGGCATGCCTTTAATCCCAGCACTCGGGAGGCAGAGGCAGGCAGATCTCTGTGAGTTTGAGGCCAGGCTGGACCGACAGCCTCCAAAACAATACAGAGAAACCCTGTCTCGAGGAAAAAAAAAAGATTAAAATCTATGTACTCAGTTTAGGTTGTAAAAACCCCTACCTGAGAAAGTTGTTTCCATTTTCTTGAGACAAGTTAGATGAAAATGACTGAGGACACAGTGGGTGGCATTTTGACTACATTTCTTGAATGACCTCAAGGCATATAATTAACTTAGCTGCAAAGTCTGGAAAAATTTCAGTCCCTGCCAGAGCCGAAGCATACCCACCGTGTTCCAGGTGTGTTGGGAGGCCAAGCTACCACATGTGGTGGCCAGAGGCTGGTGCTGGGTGTTTTCCTCAATTTCTCTATTTCAGATAAACGTTAATATGTTACTATTTTTGAGCTGGGCTGTGGTGGCGCACGCCTTTATTTCCAGTACTTGGGAGGCAGAGGCAGGTAGATCTATCTCTGTGAGTTTGAGACCAAGCCTGATCTACCGAGCGATTTCCAGGACAGGCTCCAAAACAATACAGAGAAACCCTGTCGGGGGGGGGGACACGGGGGGGAAGGGACGACAAAAAACAAAATATGTTACTATTTTTGAGTACTTGCATGAGTTTATATGCCCACACACATGCAGGTGCCCAAGTAGAGCAGAGCCCTGGAAATGGTTTCATGCAGTGTGCTGGGAACTGAACCTAGGCCCTCTGCAAAAGCAGCCTGCACTCACCACTGACCCATCTCTCCAGTCTTCAGCTTATTTTCTGAGGCCAGGTCTTTCATTGGGGCCGGTCTGGCTGGCAAGCAAGTGCCACAACCTTCCCATCTTTGTCTCCCTCCCCAGTGATGAGGTGGGCACTGCCTTTATGTTTTCTTTTTCTTTTCTTTTCTTTTTTTTTTTTTTTTGAGACAGGGTTTCTCTGGGCTTTGGAGCCTGTCCTGGAACTACCTCTTGTAGACCAGGCTGGCCTCGAACTCACAGAGCTTTGCCTGCCTCTGCCTCTGAGTGCTGGGATTAAAGGCGTGTGTCTCCAACGCCCGGCCGCCTTTGGTTTCAAGACAAGCACTTTTCTGACTGAGCCTTGTTCCCAGTCCCTGACCTTGGCTTTGTGTTATTGTTTGTTTTTGGATTTTTGTTTTTGTTGTTGTTGTTTTTGTATATATATTTTTTTTCGGATTTTCTTTTTTTGTTTGTTTGTTTTTTGTTTTTCGAGACAGGGTTTCTCTGTGTCTTTGGAGGCTGTCCTGGCACTCGCTCTGTAGACCAGGCTGGCCTCGAACTCACAGAGATCCACCTGCCTCTGCCTCCCGAGTGCTGGGATTAAAGGCGTGCGCCACCAACGCCCGGCTTTATATATTTTTAAATTTATTTTTAGAGACAGTCTCTCTTCAAAACCCTGGCTGCCCTGGAGCTCACTCTGTAGACCCGGCTGGCTTCAAACTCAAAGATCTGCCTGCCTCTGCCTCCTGAGTGTGGGGATTAAGAGTGTGGTACCCCATGCCCAGCCTCCCTGACTTTGTTTTGGGGGGCTGGGCAGCGAGACGACTTAGTAAGGACGTCTGCTGCCAACCCTGATCACCCAAATTCAATCTGTGCAATCTGTGGGAAGGAGAGAACACACTCCTGCCCTCTGTTTAAATAAAAACAGTCCATAGCAAGTGAGGCCACATACACACAATAAAACAAAAAAAGTCAACTAAGTGGAATGACTCATGTCTAAACCAGCCTAGGCTACATGAGACCCTATCTCTAAAAGACGAGATCACTTCTGCCCTGACCCATGACACTCTGCACCGAGTCTGTCCTGACTTGTCTCTACTGGGGTGATAAACCACTCTGATGGAAAGCAGCCTGGGAGGACAGGTTAATTTGCCTAACACATCCGGATCACAGCCCATCACGGAAGGAACCATGAAGCAGGGCTGCAAACTGGCTCGCTCCCCATGGCTTTCTCATACCCCTAGGGCCACCTGCCCAGAGGTGGTACCACCCACAGTGGGCTGGGCTCCCCACGTCAGTCATTAATCAAGAAATGCCAGCCAGGCTTGCCTACAGGTCAGTCTGCTGCAGGCATTTTCTCAGTTGAGGCTCCCTCTCCCAGATGACCCTAGTTTGTGTCAAATTGACAAAAATACTACCCAGCATGGTCAGGTTGCCAACCAGCATGATTACAGCTCAGGTCTCAGGATTAACCTCAACCATGTTGAAGTTCGCCACCACCGGCTTCTTCCCACTGACTCAGGGGCTCCTAGTGGTCAGAACTCTGAATCAGCAGTCAGCTTCACCCAGTGTCTCTGTTCCCAGGGTCCAGAAAAGAGAAGTGACAAATTAAATGTCACATGGAGAATGAGTGACAATGCCAAGGGACTGCAAACCAAGCTCCCTCCTCCACTAAGCACCAAATGCCATAAAGATGTCTCAGACCTGGAGAAGGACACAGGAAGCTGGGCAGTGCCCTGCAGATCAGGCTTCTGTCCAACAACAGCTACACTTGTTGATCATCTGAGAAACCCAGGGCCTTGTGCAAGCCAGGTGAGCACTGAACCAAACAATACACACTCCCTCATTTGTTTTCTTAGATAGAGACTCACTATATAGACTAGCAGACAGGCCTGAAACTCACAGAGCTCCACCTGCCTCTGCTTCCTGGGTGAGCACTGAACCAAACAATACACACTCCCTCATTTGTTTTCTTAGATAGAGACTCACTATATAGACTAGCAGACAGGCCTGAAACTCACAGAGCTCCACCTGCCTCTGCCTCCTGGGTGCTGCCACGCTCAGTTTATTTAGTACTGCCAGGCAGTGGTAGCCACACCTTTAATCCCAGGACTCAGGAGGCAGAAGCACATGAATCTCGGTGAGTTCAAGGCCACCCAGGAAGACATCAGAGTGAATCAGTCTAAGAGAGAAACAGAGCTCCTGCCTTTAATCCCAATGCTGGAGAGTATATAAGGAGCTCAGTGCAGTCTCAGGAGCAATCGGGATTTTTGGTGGGGACCACTGCAGTCTAGGCAGTCTCAGTGAACATGAGGAGCAGTGGTCTGGAGAGGTGAGAACTCTCTAGTAGCTGGCCGCTCTGCTTTTCTGATATTCAGCTTTACTCCTACTATCTGTCTCTGGGTTATATTATTGGTGCTACACTCCTGCTCCCACAGTCTGAGGATGAGATTAAGGGAGTGAATAACCACACCTGGCTTCGATTTTTTATTTGGTGGCAGCGCCTGAGTTGCCCAGGCTGGCCTGTAACTACTGAGCCCTGCCCCCTCACTTCAGTATCTGCACAGCTAGGATGGCAGGCTAAAGCACCAAGTTAGACTAAGACACCGCCCTGCTTCATTTTAACTCTATGATCTTATTTGACGGGGCCTCTGACTCAAGGTGATCCTCCTGTCTCAGCCTCCTGAGCTGGGATTACAGGTGTTTTCAACCATGCTGAGCTTTTGACACCTTCTTACCACAAGGATTGTGATGCTGGACCCGTGGCCAGCCCCCTCGGTCCACGCTATATGCATTTCTTTTTTTGCCGATGTGATAAACTGTCTTGCTTAAAGCAATTTCAGAGAGGAAAGGTTTCTTCTGGCTCCCAAGGCAAGGGTACAGTCCATGGTGACAGGGAAGTCATGGTAGCAGGAGCTCAAGGCAGCTGTCACATTCATCTGCAGTCAGGAAGCAGAGAGAGATGAGCACTGGTGCTCAGCCAGCTTTTCCTTTTCCTTTTCCTTTCCTTTTTTTTTTTTTTTTTTTTGGTTTTTCAAGACAGGGTTTCTCTGTATTGCTTTGGAGGCTGTCCTGGAATTCGCTCTGTAGCCCAGGCTGGCCTCGAACTCACAGAGATCCTCCTGCCTCTGCTGGGATTAAAGGTGTGGGCCACCAACACCCCGCTGGCTTTTTCTTTTTTTATTCAGTCTGGGACTGCAGCCCAGGAAAGGGTGCTGCCCACTCCCATTACCTTAAATAGACAATTCTTCCTGATCTGCCCGGAGGCTCATCTCCCAGATGATCTAGATCACACTGAAAGCCTGATTCTAGTTCATATCAAGGTGAAAAGAAAAACTAACAAGGACAACTACTGAAAACAAGAGTTTTGCATCTGTGCCTTGACCATTAGTGGAAATAAGACAGCATGCCACAGGGTAACATGCATGATGTGTACAGACAGATCTTACCCTCTGTGCTTTGTGGTTTCATATTTGTGCGTGTGTATGAACCGAGGTCTCACAAAGTAGCCCAGGTTAGCTTGAATTCATCATATAGCCAAGGCTGGCCTAGAACTAGCAAAGATCTTGTCTCTGCCTTCTGAGTGCTGGGATTTTAGGCCCAAATCATCACACTTGTCTTCCCATCCCATGTGAACTGGAGCTGCCAACACTGGGAAACTGTCTTCAGGGAAGTCAGCTCCAAGGATGACACTGCCCCCTATAGGACATCTTGGAGATCCATCTGCTCTAAATAAATACCTCAAGTTGTTTCTGGAAAAGCACGAAAGAAGTAACTCTTGTTAAGGTCCCCAGGGACAAGCACTTACCAAACTCAACAGTTAGCACTTGTACTTCATTCCATTC
Source organism: Mesocricetus auratus (assembly GCF_017639785.1). Classification (NCBI taxonomy): domain Eukaryota; kingdom Metazoa; phylum Chordata; class Mammalia; order Rodentia; family Cricetidae; genus Mesocricetus; species Mesocricetus auratus. The sequence continues at coordinate 2,354,595 of NW_024429203.1, read as the reverse complement.
AAAGCATGAACAAGATGTGGTACAGCTAAGCATGTACTCCCCCTCGTGTGCATGCGTGCGTGCGTGCGTGCGTGCGTGCGTGCGCGCGCGCGCGCGCGCGCGTGTGTGTGTGTGTGTGTGTGTGTGTGTGTGTGTGTGTGTGTGTGGTGTACTACTTGGAGGAACCAGTTCCGGCCCTCCACCATGTAGCTTCCAGGAATCAAACTCAGGCTGACGGCTTGAAGTGCCTTTACCTGCTGAGCCATCTTGCTGGACAGTAGCCTTTAATTAAGAAAAAAAGGAGGAGGAGGAGGAGGAGGACGGTTCACCACATATGTTTATGAGGGTCCACATGTGGAGACCAGAGAGCCTTCTTTAACTGCTCTCCACCTTTATTATAGAGGCAGGGTCTCTCTTGAACCCAGAGCTCACCTCATCTAGCTAGCCAGCTTGCTCTGGGGATCCTGTCTCCACCTCCTGCAGGCTCAGGATTACAGGTGGGGAACCACACCCATCTGGCATGTATGCAGATGCTCCAGTCTCCAAACTCACCCTGCAAGTGTTTTACCTGCTGAGTCATCTCCTTAGCCTCCATCCCATGCTCCTTACAGCCCAAGCTCAATCCTTGATTCCTTTCCTAAGGGGCTCCTCAGCCTTCCTTCTCCGAGAGGCAGCACCCAGGAGCTCTGCCAAAGACAGCCCTCCTCTCTGACTCCTCTGTCTATTGAGTTCTTCCGGAGGTCCCTCTTTCAACTTGAGCAGCAGCCTACCCGCCCCCAAGCCTCCTCTGTTATGATAAAGCCAGGGGAATCTTGGCAGATTCCATACCAAGGCAGGGGACAAACACACCAGGTCGACAGAGCTTAGTGAGACGTTTCGTTAGAATGGTGGGGAGGGAGAAAAGGGGTAAAGAGACACAGAGTCAGAGAGAGGACAGAAGAGAAGAGGGAGACAGGAGAAGTCCTTCTGCCCCAGGAGAACAGTGGCAAGGAGATGGTAAGGGTCTTTTATAGGGGTCCCTTGCACCTGCGTGCACACTAGCAGTCATGGAGCCCTGGGCTGACCAGGGTGCTGCCTGAGTGCATTCTGCCAGGTGACAGGGGCAGGCCAGCATAATGCCCGTTACATCCTCTATCTTCTCAGATCATCTGGCAACTTCTTCTTTTTTTTTTTTTTTTTTTTGCTTTTTCGAGACAGGGTTTCTCTGTGTAGTTTTGGAGGCTGTCCTGGAACTCGCTCTGTAGACCAGGCTGGCCTCGAACTCACAGAGATCCGCCTGCCTGTGCCTCCTGAGTGCTGGGATTAAAGGCGTGCACCACCAACGCCCGGCCATCTGGCAACTTCTACCACCATCAAATGTCCTGAGCCCCACATGCCTCTCTCTGTTGCAGAGAAGGCTTGTAATCTACTCTTTGTTTGTTCGTTTTGGGTTTTTTTCGAGACAGGGTTTCTCTGTGGCTTTGGAAGCTGGCCTGGAACTCACTTTGTAGACCAGACTGGTCTCGAACTCACAGAGATGCACCTGCCTCTGCCTCCCGAGTGCTGGGACTGAAGACTTGCGCTGACACCACCTCCCGATGCGACCTTGAATTTCCAACTCTATCTCCACCTCCTCAGTGCTGGGATTACAAGCGATCGGGTCAGGATTGGAGCATTTTGTGTTTTGCATTAGCAAATATTAATCTTACATAATGTATTTTCCTATGCCATCTTCATGTATGTTTACAATGTACTTTTGACCATATTTACCCCCTTGCCCCTTCTCGTGTCTCTCACTCCCGCTGACATGAGTTTTCCTCTTCCCAACTATTTTCTCTAGGGCTAGGATATTTGAGTGAGCCTGGAGGTTGGGAAAACTCAGGTGCGCTTCCAGCGCGGGGGGCTGAACTGGGGACAAGTGAGAGGAGACCAGGAAGATGGTGGTCACAGGCGAGGATCTTAGCCAGGGTGCTACAGCTGGACACAGCACTCGTCGCAAACTGTCACCCACCGTAGGGAGCTTGCCGGGAGTCCGTGGGAGCGCATGCGCGGTAACAGACGTCACTCATGCGCAGAGACAGGCAGTTGAAGGAGGCGGGGTCTACACGACCCTGGTTTCGGAGTAGGCGGGAAACCAAAGCGGTATTTCCGCTTCCGTCAGGAGCCGGAAGTTAGCGTCTCCCGGGTGAAGCGGCTTTGGCTGCGCGGCCGGCGGGACTGGTACAGGTAGGTGCGGGGCGTCTCGCGCGCGGGCGTTGGGCCGAGCGGGACCGGGCGCTCTTCTCTCGCTCACCCGCCCGGCGTGGAGCCGAGGCCCGGGCATGGCTCTGAGGACCGCCGTGTGAGGAGCCGGACCCCTGCAGCTGGACGAGCGGGCGGCGCCCCCGAAGCCTGGGTGAGGCTGACGGCGTCGCTCCTCCGCCGCGACCCGTTCCCGTCACCCCGGCCGCTCCGGGACAACGCGGTTCGTTCGCGGGCTGCCGTTTGCCGGTGGGATCTGGGGCCACAGATTTCCCCGATTCGTTCAATAAGTGGTTAAGAGCTTGGGGTGCAGCAGGCGCTGTGGATGCTGGGCATTGGGCAGTGGCCGAGAGAAACCCTTCCTCGGAGATGGATGGCCAGGGTGGTGGACGCTGGAGGACCTTGAAGGAGTTTAAGATGATCGTAAGCTAGTTTTTTTGGATGTGGTACGTGAGTGTGCAGAGGACAGCTTGCAGCAGCCGGTTCTTTCTCCGTTGAGGGTCCCGGGAATTGAGCTCAGGCTGTCAGGCTTGGCAGCCAGCGTCTTTAGCTGCTGAGCCATCTTGCTTGCCCAGTTTCGAAAGTTTTAGAAATCTTTATGTGTATAATGTGTCTGTGTACAGAGGTTAGTGGAGAACTTGCGGAGCGCGTTCTCTCCTTCCACGCGGGCTCTGGGGACCAAATTCAGCTTGCCGGGCCTGGCAGCAGTACCTGTACCAGCGGAGACGGGGTCGACCAAGATCTGTGATTCTGTTGTGTAGCTGGTTGCCGGGGCCAGACCTCGTAGGGGAAACAGCCATAACCGTGTAGACAAGTGTCAGCATGGGCTCAGAGCCGTGCCATAAACCAGAAGCAAGGTCCCAGAGAGGCGTTCATTCTCCAGCCACACTGAGGAGAGGCAGCAGCTTGAGACTCGGTGAAGAGCTCGTGTTTGGATCAGCCCTGTTAGCCTGAGCTGGAGGCGAGATCTAGTGGCTAGCTGCTTTGCTTCCCTGATCTTCAGATTGAACCCCAGTATCTGTCTCTGGGTCTTTTCTTTTTCTTTTCTTTTCTTTTCTTTTTTTTTCTTTTTTTTTTTTTTTTTTTTTTTTTTTGGTTTTATGAGACAGGGTTTCTCTGTATTGTTTTGTAGGCTGTCGGTCCAGCCTGGCCTCGAACTCACAGAGATTCGCCTGCCTCTGCCTCCCGAGTGCTGGGATTAAAGGCGTGCGCCACCACCGCCCGGCCTTTTATTTTTCTTGTAACACCTGCCTCAGACGCTGCTAAGGGCCTGCCATCTGTAACTGTTTACTAATACAGACATTTTGGTATTTTCGTTACCCTGTGTGTATGGGTGCTTGCCTGCAGGTACGGTTGTCCTCGACTTGTGTGCAGTGCCCTGGGAGCCCAGGGAAGGGCGTCAGATCCCCCGGAACTAGAGTTACGCAGTTGTGACCCACCGTGCGGGTGCTGGGAACGGAACTTTGGTCAGCCCCATTGTTTTGGATTTGTGAGACAGTCTGGCCCCCAACTCATGACATCTTCCTGCCTCAGACTACCAAGTGCTGGGGTTGCATGCTAAACCAACATGCCTGGTTTGGTTTTACTGTTCTGTTTTGGTCTGCAGTACTGTGTAGCTCCAGCTGGCTGAAAATGTGGCAATCCTCCTACCTCCTTGGTGCTAGGGTTTCTGAGTGAGCCAGGGCAGCTCACTGAAGCCCCCTTAACTGAGTCTTGAGACGCAGCAGGTTGGGCATGACAGCCCTAGAGGGGCAGTGCTGACCTTTTGTGCTGCAGCCCTTTAGTACAGCTCCTCCTGTGCTGACCCCCAGTGTCATTTTGTTGCTACTTCATAACTGTAATTTTTCTACTGTTATGAATTGTAATGTAAATATCTGACCAGGGCACTGGTGGCACACACCTTTAATCCCAGCACTTGGGAGGCAGAGGCAGGCACATCTCTATGAGTTCTAGACCAGCCTGGTTTACAAAGCTAGTTCCAAAACAGATACAGAAAAACCCTGTCTCAAAAAAACTTAATAAATAAATAAATACACACACACACACACTATGCAACCCTGAGGCCCACAGGTTGAGAACCATTTCCCTAGTGGCTTCTACGTGCTAGATTACTACCAGCTGAGTACATCCGGTTGGGGTGCTGCCGGGCAGTGGTGGTACACATCTTTAATCCCAGAACTCAGGAGACAGAGCCAGGCTGATGGTAGATCTCTGAGTTCCAGGGCAGCCAGGGCTACACAGAGGAACCCTATTTCCAAAAACCAAATACCAAATATATATTTTACTGTCTTGCATGTGTAAATGTTTTGTGTACCTCTTTGGTTTGTTTTTTGTTTTTTTGAGATGGGAACTTTGAACTTATTTTGTTGTCCAAGATGGCCTCCAGTTTTCAGTAATCCAAAGTTCTGGGGTTGTAGTGTAGGTTGGGCTCCCACAGGCTTGTGCCAGTGTGTTGGCCTTTTTTCTTTTAAAAATAAGAGCAAAGGTGTCATGACACATACCTTTCATCTCAGGCAGAGGCAGGCCTGGTCTACACAGAGAATTCTGCCTGGGTTGCAGAGTGAGTTCCAGACCAGCCTGGGCTACAGTGAGTGGCTGACAAATAGTGTAACTTTCCTCTCCATTCTCGGGTACCCCAGCGGGCTGGGGTCTTGCCTAGAAACAGTGGGTGGGCGTGGTGCGGTGCGTACGGAAGTGACGACAGAGGCAGACCCTGAGTGCATTCCCAGATGGAGGTCAGTGGCAGCTGCTTCCCTGCCCACCTGCCAGCATGCCGTCTGCCCCCTGGGTATACCTCACACCAAGGCTACTATTTCTCCAAGCCACCTCCTCGTATGTTAGACTTGTATCTCAGATACTTTGGGGTTGCTGTGGTAAAGACTAACAAGATGGACTTAAGGCAGGAGGGGCTTCTTTAGGCTCCACAAGAGAAGCAGCGTGAGGAGGAAGCAGAAGGCAGTGAGTGCTGCAGCTCATGCCTGTAGTCCGAGCACTTGGGAGGATCAGGAGTTCAGAGTCATCCTCTGTATTTGGGAATGGAGTCCATGTTTGGTTTGGTTTTGCTTTTTTGGTGGGGACAGGGAAGTTGTCAGTATCTTTCATTGTAGCCCTGGCTGTCCTAGAAGTCACTCCACAGACCAGGCTGGCCTCAAACTCACAAAGTCTCGCCTGCCTCTGCCTCCTGAGTGTGGGATTAAAGGCATGCGCCACCACATCCCCCATCCTTTTGTGTCCCCATCACAGCTTTGGGCGCCACCCTAGACTGTCACTGTTCAGTTGATTTGTTTTCCCTGTCTCACCCACTGCCACCCTACTCCAGGCTCCTAAAAAACTCCTGTGGGCGTTGGTGGAACATGCCTCTAATCCCAGCATTAGGGAGGCACATGGACAGACAGACAGACAGATCCCAGTGAGTTTGAGGCCAGCCTGATCTACAGAGTGAGTTCCAGGTCTGTCACATAGAAAAACCTTGTGTGTGTGGGGGGGGGCTGCTGTGACTTTATATTGAGGCTCAGGGGAGACACACTCCTATGTTGTATATATATGAAGGTCAGAGGACAAGTTTTTGGGAAGTCTGTCCTCGACTTCCGTATTGTTCTGTTCTGACTGGCTAACCAGCAAGCTTCCAAGCAATCCTGCTTCTGCCCCCATACCCACATCCCAGTGCCAGGCTTACAGATCTGAACCACCGTACATGGCTTCTGTGTAGCTTTCCAGAATTGAACTCAGGCCATCAGGCTGGCATGGTTGGCACTTTTGCCCACTAAGCCATCTTCCTGCCCTTGACTTCATCTTTTTTTTTTTTTGGTTTTTCGAGACAGGGTTTCTCTGTGGCTTTGGAGGCTGTCCTGGAACTCGCTCTGTAGACTAGGCTGGCCTCGAACTCACAGAGATCCGCCTGCCGCCTGCCTCTGCCTCCCGAGTGCTGGGATTAAAGGTGTGTGTCACCAACGCCCTGCTCCCCATTTTTTTCTTAAGCCACCTGTCCACCCCCACCTTCGATGAGGACGGAGGTCTTAAGTGACCTACCAATATTAAAGGCTGTTCTCAGCTGTACTGTCCAGAGTGTACACAGGGACTGTTGTGCCGAGGGTCAGGAGCCTGGGTTCCGTAGGTAGAAGCCTGGATGTCATAGTGTATGTCTTCCTTCTCCATGGGCTACTGCTGGGTTGCCTCAAGCCTGCTTCCAGAGGATGGAGGTAGAGTGGCCAGCTTCTACCAGCATCTAATCCCTCCTCCTCTGCCTCACAGGTTTCATCCCCCTGCAGCCATGGGACGAAGGAAGTCTAAACGGAAGCCACCCCCCAAGAAGAAGATGACAGGCACACTGGAGACCCAGTTCACTTGTCCCTTCTGCAACCATGAGAAGTCCTGTGATGTGAAAATGTAAGTGCGTAGTTAGGGTGCGCCAGCCTGCATCTGAGCATCCGAGGCTGTGCCTCCTGCTGCTCACCCTGGGCCTTCCTGCTGGCAGGGTGGCCCCATGGGCTCAGCGCTCGTTCCTCATGCATCCTTCCCCCTTGTACCATTGCAGGGACCGTGCTCGAAACACTGGAGTTATCTCCTGTACCGTGTGTCTAGAGGAGTTCCAGACACCCATCACATGTATCCTTGGAAAGTCATCTGATCTCTGGGGAGTGAGAGAAGTGGGTGGGAGTCGGGGCTGTCCTTACCTGCTCAGGGGCTGGTGACCAAGGCAAGGAACTGTCAGTCACTCCTGCTGCCCTGGTCCTGTGGCCAGGTTTGAAGCCACTGCTACCTACATTGTCTACTGGCTTAACACTAAGTGACAAGGCACATGGCAGGGGTCCAGTTGACCCTGTCGTAGCATAAACGTGCCCAGGAGAGGGCTTCATTGCCAGAAATCATCCTTGACTCTGTGTTACAGATCTGTCAGAACCAGTGGATGTGTACAGCGATTGGATAGACGCCTGTGAGGCAGCTAATCAGTAGCAATATCAAGGACCTGCCCCCTCAGCAGTCCCCGACCTGGGTACCAATCCAGAGACATTCCAGGACTCGGCTGTAGGTCCAGGACTGTGACAGCCCTCCCTCTGTATGGAGTGGATGTGAATGAGTACATGTGTATGGGGCTGCAGATGTGGCTGTAACAGTGACCCTGACTGCTTGTAGATAGAGTTGAGGGGTTGCTGGGTCTCATCATGCTGCCCAGGGTGGCCTCAAATGACTCTGAAAGCCTTTGAGTTGCTTCCCTTCTTCAGCCCCAACCCCTGCCCCACGCTGGTTCCTGGCTCCTCTGGTGACCGATTCCTGACATCCCTGGCAAAGAATAGCTGTGGGACCTCCAGTCCTCAGCCACCTCACCAACACATGGTCCTCGGGGACCGGGACCTCCTGTCCTTCCCACCTCCTTGTGCTTGTGACCTGGGAGTCAAGGTCCCTTGCTGGGCTTTGCCTGGGGACCCATTTTCCTCTTCCTTTGCTTTTGTAGAAAAGGTAGGGGCTGGTTCAGGGACAGTCGTCACTTACAAGCCTGTCAATAAAGCAGCCAGTGCAGATCCCTGGCTATCTGTCCTTTCTTGGGTTATGAGACCTAGGTGCCAAAAGGGAAACTGGGATTTGAGACTAAGACATTCAGAAGATATCTTAATAGCCCTACGATGTATGGTTTGGTCAGTTTTTCAAACGGTTTTTCTATTGGCTTCTTTGTGAGGGCAGGGTTAGTAGGGATTGGGGATGGGGTATTCTATACCAGGCTGACTTTGAACTTGCTATGAACTTGAGAGTGGCCTTGAATTCCTGATCCCTCCACACACCTTTGTCTCCCAGGTGGTGGAATTATAGGTCTGCACTAACTAGTTCATTTGGTAGTGGGTATCAATCCCAGGGTTTTCTGGCCTCATGCTTGAAGATCTGCTTACCTCTGGCCCAAGTGCTGGGATGAAAGGTATATGTCACCACAGCCAGGTATACACAGAGAAATCCTCTCTCAGAAAACAAACAAATAATAACCATAGTTGCTTTATTGGACCTGTCTGGGTGCATAGTAGAGCAGACAGACATTTGACTTTGTGTTTACAGCAATCAGTGAAAACCATAGAGACGGATGGGGAGACAGTTCAGTCAGTAAAGTCCTTGCTACACAAACATGAGGGCCTTGGCTTGATCCCCAGAACCCAGCTGAAAAGGCTGGGCATGACTGTGTACACTTGAACTACCAGTGCTGAGGAGGCAGACACAAGCAGATCACTGGGACTTGCCACCAGACAGCCTAGCCTAATTGCTAGTTCAGGCCAGTGAGAGACCTGTCTCAAAAGCATGATTAGGCTGGGCATGGTAGCACACACTTTCAAAGATTTGTTTTTTACTCTGATTACTCGTGGGCAGGTGTCTCGGCTTGTGAGTGAGGGCCGGAAGAGGCAGAGGCTTTGGTTCTCCTGGAGCTGAGAATTAGAGGATTCTGAGTCACCTGGTGGGAATGCTAAGCACAGAACTCAGGTCCTCTGCAAGAACAGCGAGTGCTCTGAACCACTGAGCCATATCTTCAGCACTCAGGAGGAAGAGCTCTGAGTTCTGGGCCAGCCAAGGCTACATAGTGAGTGAGATCTGGTCTCAAAAACCAAACCAAACAATAACCAAAACAAGCCGCTCAGGCCTGATGCCCTGAGTCAGTCCCCAGGACCCTCATGGTGGGGGAGAGAGCTGACTACTGAAGTTGTCCTCCACATCCAGCTGTGTCCTTAGCACACAACCCCACACCGCACACATTACACACACAGAGATGTCAGAATTGTTCTAAAGTACAGAAACTGCCTGACAAGTATTCGGCTGGCAAAGGGTTTGTGGTGCAAGTCTGATAATTTCAGTTCTGTTCTCATGGCCACACGCATGGCACGCGCGGATAAAGCACTGACTCCCTAGTGTCCTCTGACCACACCTGTCTGTGGCACCTACACACTAAATACGTAGTTTTGTGATTTGAGACAGGGTTTCTCAGTGTAACAGCTTTGGCTGTCCTGGAACTCTTTCTAGAGCAAGCTGGTCTTGACTCCTCTGTCTCCTAAGTGCTGAGACTAAAGGTGTCCACCACCACTACCTGGCTTTTCTACATTTTTTTTTTTTTTTTTTTTTTGGTTTTTTGAGACAGGGTTTCTCTGTATTGTTTTGGAGGCTGTCCTGGAACTCGCTCTGTAGACCAGGCTGGCCTCGAACTCACAGAGATCCATCTGCCTCTGCCTCCTGAGTGCTGGCATTAAAGGCGTGCGCCACCAACGCCCGGCTTGGCTTTTCTACACATTTTAAAAAGATTTTATGTGTATGAGTATTTTGCATGAGTGCCTGTGTACCACGTAGATGTAGAGTTGAGGAGACCAAAAAAGATCATTGGATCCTCTAGAACTGGAGTTACAGAGAGTTGTGAGCTGCCATATGTGTGCTGGGACTCAAACCCCAGACCTCCTGAATAGCAGTGAGTGCTTTTACTGCCAAGCCAATTCTCCAGCCCTAAGTTTCATTATTTTGTATATGTGTATGCATGAGCACACATCTGGGTGTCCCTGGAGATCAGAAAAAGGTTTTGGATCCCATGGAGTTGGAGTTACAGTCATGAGCTGTTTGACATGGGTGCTGAGAACTGAACTTGGGTCCTCTAGAAGAGAAGAAAGTGCTCTCAACCACTGAGCCCAGAATAAAAATAGAAAAGATGACCAGCAACTGAGGAACGCCGCCTGAGGTTGACTTCTGGCCAGCCTCTGCCATGCTTGTATACTCACATAAGCACAGACTTTGACAGGTGACCCAAAGGAGGTGACACTCAAAGGTTGGCACCTACATTGGATCTCTTGCTGTGTGCTGATCGCCACCCTGTGAAGCAGACTCAGAGACGAGCAGACCTGAGAGGGGAGGCTAGTCGAACTCCTGCAGCCTACATGCACACAGGGACTACACCCAGGAGGCTTAACTCCTTGTAAGTCCAGGTTTTGGGCTGAGGCCTCAGCTGTCCTGGGTGCTTTGGGCCACTGGGAAAGTTAATGGTGAGGACTCTGGAAGGCTTGAGGCTGTTACAGGATGGGCAGAGAGTGAGCACTGTGTGCCCTTAGAGGTTCTCAGGGGCAGCAAGAGACCTGAACCGAGTTGCCTGGACTCAGCACCTCAACTTGGCCTCATGAACCTGGGCAGCAAGCTGTGGTTAAAGCTCCTCCATAGTACAAGAAACTTACAGAGAACTCAGAAGATAGTCGACTGTCAGTAAAGTACTTGACCTGAGTTCAGGTCCCTAACACCATGCAAAAGCCGTGTCTAGCCCTAGCACCAGGGTGGTAGAGACAGGCAGATCTCTGGAGTTCTGGCCAGCCAGCTGAACTGCATCAGTGAGCCCTGGATTCAGGGAGCCTCTGCCCTGCACCATGCACACGCCCACACAAACAGTTGTATGTACCACGCAAAAGAAACTGCTGGTACTGGGCATGGTAGTGCACGCCTTTAATCCCAGCACTCAAGAGGCAGAAAACAGGCAAATCTCTGAGTTCCGAGGCCATCCTGCTCTGCAGAGTGAGTTCCAGGACAGCCAGGACTGTTAGAGAAACCCTGTCTTCTGTAGATAGGAAGGAACAGGTAGAGCCCTGCTGGATGAGCAGGTGAGCAGCCAAGAAAGGTGGTAAGCTGACCCAGAAGTGGTGGCTGCTAGGCCGGGCTGCCAGATCTTAGCCTGAGCCCCACCTGTTCCTGGGCAACAGCGGTGGCTAGGTTTCTAGACTGCTTTTACAGGGTTCAGAAGGGGTACCTAGAGCTGACACCAGAGCCCTCCGTGTCACTGCCTCATCACCCGACAGGCAGAGCCCCAGCACAGCCTCCCCAGAATATGGGGCCAAATGTCTGAAGTCCACTTTGTGGGTCCAGGGTCTGTGTGCATGGAGGGTTTCTGGTGTCTCCAAGGGTTACAGCTTTAACTCCTGGAGTGATGGAGTGGTCAAGGAACTGCTCTGGACCCCCTCCATTTTTCTGCATTCCCTCCTTGGAGCCCTGATCACTGACCATGGCTTTTAGGCAGAACACCTAGGGTGGTCTTCAAGAAACAGGGAACGGGGTCCTTGCTGGAGCAAGGTGACGTCAGAGTCCTGCCTAGGTTTTCAGAGTGGTGGGCAGCCTGGGACTCAGGGTTTTGTTGTGTTGTGTTTTTAGACATTCATCGGTGTTGATGGGTGCGCATGCTCTGACAAGAGGCAGAACACAATGTAACAGGAGTCGGCTCTCACCTCCCATTGTGTAGGATCTGGGATTGCATTCTTGACAGCAAACACCGTTACCAGCTGAGACACCTCGCCAGCCCATGGGGTTCAGTTTTAAGAAGATAAACTGCTGAGCACCAAGGCAGGCATATAGAGAAAGTCAGGCCCCAAGGTTAACTTGACTGTTCTAACAACATGACAAACCATTACCCGGCCAGCAGTACCAGTCCATGCCACTTGCACACAATCTGGGGACCCCTCCACGTCATTTAAAGTGTGTGACATCCGTGATGTGCCTGTCCTGTATGGTGGTGTAAGGTCTGTAGGCATATCTTTAAATTGCACATTTATTTAGGGAAGGGTATGTGTATCACGTGGTTTGTGTATGGGGGTGAGGGGATGTTGCAGGAACTGATTCTCTGACACTATGTGGGTCTCCAGGACTGAACTCAGGTCATCGAGCTTGGTGTCGGGTGCCTTTACCAGCTATGTGTCCTCTCAATGGCCCGTGCATGTATCTTGGAATCCCGTGGGGGGGGGGAGAATGCTGAGACTATCTAAGCAACACTCCTGAGCAGCTGGCTCTGAGACTCGGTGATGTCACAGCCATTTATTGTGCTCCAGTGAAATAGAGAAAGAAAGTGCTTGAGTTACAAATGCCGCTGTCACATCCACAGACGTCAGTCGCTGCAAAACCAAACTGTGTGTCCGCTGCGTTTCGGGCATGCATTCTGCTCCTGCTGCGGGAATGGGGCAGGGGTCAGGCCAAGCCTGGGTTCTGGGGGCTTCGCTTGGAGGGTTTCTGGTTCTGGGAGGTACTCACTTGTGAGGGAGTAAAAGGGGGCAGCTGAAATACCTTTACTCAGTACGTCCTTTGGGTGTTGTTGGGGACACCCAGTTCTGTGTTGGGCCCTGTGAGAGCTACAGGGATGAGGGGCCCCCTTCTTCCCACCGCTCCCCTCGGCCTGATCTCCCCAAACTGTAACCCTATAGACAGGTGCCAGGGAGCTGGGGGACGCCATGCAGGAGATGGGGTTGCCTGGGCCAGCTGGGTCCAGCCAAGAGCAGCAGCCAAGCCCCCTGGGGGCCCCTATGCAGAGTTATAGTAGTTATGTGGGTGGTGATTGTGAGTGGGCTCGCCCAGCTCTGGGTATTCCGGATTCAGGCAGTATTTGGGATCGTACACCTGACGGGGCAGCCCATACACTGTCATGCCCCTCTGTGAGGCCCCCTTGTTGCTGCCCATCTGCAAGCTGACGTTGAGCGTGTCACAGTGTTCCATGCCCAGTCCTGGCTCAAAGATCTGCCGCTTGGTGCCTGGTGCAGTCATGCCAGCCTGAGGAGAGAACAGTGGTCAGACCAAAGGGAGAGATAGAGGCCTCTCCCCAGCCCCATCTCACCAGGTGTCACATCGACCACACAAACCTGGCTGGCACCCTTGTTGGTGCCCATTTGCAGGCTGATGGTAGCCTGGTCCAGGGGCTGATCTGTCCCCAATTTGGGGTCATAGAGGTGACGCCGAGTACCATAAGCTGTCATGCCCTGCTGGCTGGCAAACTTGTTGGTGCCCATCTAGGAAAAAGATTAATTAATCAGTAAGGATTATGGAGTGTCCCTGTGTCCCACAAGAGAAGTTTGATGTCAGAGCAGGAGGCCAGAAACACTCAGAGTGGGGATATCGCATGACCAGACTCTTAGGGCCAAGGTGTGGCCCTACCTCTTGTCAACGGCAATCCTGGCTGAAGAGAGCCACAGCCATGTATGGTGGCCCACAGTTGTCCACCCAAGAGGATCAGAAGTTTAAGGCCAGAGTCCAAGAGACAGATGACTCGGTGGGTAAAGACAGGCTCTTGCCCGGTGACCTGGGTTGACCCATGGCACCCACGTAATGAAAGAACTGAGAAGGCAGAGACAGGACGGTCTCTGAGTTTGAAGCCAGTCTGGTCTACAGAGTGGTTCCAGGCCACACAGATGCACAGTGAGATCTTGTCTCAAACAATAAAATAAGTGAAAAGACAAAAGGAGTTAGATTCAAGCTGGGACTGCTAGCACAGGTGTGTAGTCCTAGTCACGGCTGGTAGGCTGAGGCAGGAGGATGGATGGAGTTAAAGATCTGCCTTGCACACAGTGCAAAGAGGTCACCAGCCTGAGCAACTTCATAAGACTCCGTCAGGATAAAAACTGCACTGGGAGATGGATGCAGGAAGATTGGAAGAGAAGCTCAAGACTAGCTTTGGTTGAATAGTGAACTCAGAGCTAACCTAGGTTATAGGAGACCCTGTCTCAAGGGCTTGCCTTCCAAGCACAAGGCCCTGAGTTCAATACCTAGCACCTGGAAGCTGATCGTGTTCCAGGACAGCTTCCAGGACAATACAGAGAAACCCTGTCTTGAAAAACCAAAAAAAAAGCCGGGCGGTGGTGGCGCACGCCTTTAATCCCAGCACTAGGGAGGCAGAGGCAGGCGGATCTCTGTGAGTTCGAGGCCGGGCTGGACCGATAGCCTCCGAAACAATACAGAGAAACCCTGTCTCGTAAAAACCAAAAAAGAAAAAGAAAAAGAAAAACCAAAAAAAGAAGAAGAAGAAGAAGCTGATCGTGGTGGGGCATGCCTGTAATCCCTGTGCTGAAGAGGCAGAGGCAGGCAGATCTCTATGAGTTCAAGGCTAGTCTGGTCTACAAAGTGAGTTCCAGGACAGCCAGGGCTGTTACACAGAGAAACCCTGTCTTGAAAAACCAAAAACAGAAAAAAGAAGAAAAAAAAAGAGCCCTGGTGCTTGAGAGCCGGCTTAGTGGTTAAGAGCACTGGCTGCTCTTCCAGAGGACCCAGGTTCTATTCCCAGTAACTACATGGTGACTCAAAATCATCAGTAACTACATTGTCAAGGATCTGATGTCCTCTTCTGGCTTTCACTGGTACCAGGCACACACATCGTGCACAAACATACACACAGTCAAAACACCCAACCAGGTACAATAACAAATAGGAATCTGTGGTGTCTGGTCTGCTGGGGCTTAAGAATCAGCTTTGATTAACAAGAAATCAAGGGGCGGAGAGACGGCACAGTGGTTAGCTGCACTTACGTTCTTGCAGACCTCCCACACCCATACAATGGCTCACAAACACCCAGTGTCCTCTTCTTACCTCCGCAGGCACTGCACACTCATGGTGCACATACATGCTTGCTAATAAAACACATATGCACATAAAATAATTGAAAAAGAAGAGGAAGAGAAACCAGCACCACTGAAGCGAACCTTTGCTTTACTGGGACAGTTGATCAACTGATCCTGCTTCGTGGAGGCTGAGAAATGAGCTGATCTGAAGTAGTACCAGCATCATTGAAGTGAAATCTGGGAGGATTTCTTCAGGGTTGGCATAGAGAAGCTGTCCCCCAGAAGGGCCAAGGCTTTAGCTGGCAGCTGAACTTGATAATGTGTAGTAGTCTACCTGGTGGTACTTTTTTTTTATTAAAGCAGCAAGATCAAAGGGGTCCTGGAGAGCAACTGAGACTTAGCACTGAGAGGCCAGGAGAGGCCACGGGTCAAGATACAGCCTCAGCTGTAGTGGAAATCCCAGGACTGCAGAGGAGTCATGGACAGACACTAAGGGTTTGTACCATGAGTTTGGGTCAGAGTCCCAGAAGAGAGGTCAGGAGGCCATTGGTGAAGGTGCACCTTGGTTGCAATGGTGACCTCTGGTATATTGGGGATGCCAAGACTGGGCGATAATCACTAAGGACAGGACAGCAGATGTGGTGTGGAGCCTCCCTAGACCATGAGACAAGCTTGTGTTGCAGGTGACAGAGCCAGAGAAGTAGAGAGCCCAGAAGATCATGAGTCTCAAATGTCAGACACTGAGCTACAAGATTTGGAGCTATTCCGATGGACTTCATTGTGGTACAAGTGCAATTGCTTTGTGCCTTTGATCTTTCCTTTTGGAAAAAAGAAAATATTTACTTTAAAATATTTTACAGAAGCCCACATTAAGAGACTTTTTAGGGCTGGAGAGATGGCTCAGTGGTTAAGAGCACTGACTGCGCTTCTAGAGGACCTGGGTTCAATTCCTAGTAACTAAAAACTGTCTATAACTCCAAGATCTGACACCCTCACACAGACATACATGCAGGCAAAACACCAATGTACATAAAGTAAGAATAAATAACTTTTTAAAAAAAGAGACATTTTGGATATTTTAAAGACTTTGAACTTTTAAAGTGTTTGCATTTTTAAGACCATGAAACATTTAAAGTTACAGTGTCATATTGTGATGCTAATGAGTTCAGGCGCATTCAGGGTGGTGTGGCAGTCAAGGAGGGCTTTGGGAATAAACAAGAAAGGAAAGGGTGAGGTTTAATGGTGATGTGTTTGGGAGTCCAGTTAATAAGAGGTCAGCTGTGCTGATTAGCTTTTGTCAGCTGACACAAACTAGAGTCACCTGGGAAAAGGGAATTTGAGTTGAGGAGTTGTCTCCATCAGATTGGTTTGTGGGCATGACTAAGGGACATTTTCTTAATTATTGATTGGTATGAGAAGACCCAGACCACTGTGGCTAGCGCATCCCTAGGCAGGTGGTCCTGGGTTGTATAAGAAAACTGAGCAAGTCGATAAGCAGTGTTTCTCCATGGTGTCTGTTCCAGTTCCTTCCTACAGGCTCCTACTTGAGTTCCTGCTGTGACTTCTCTCCATGATGTACTGTGATGTGGAAATGCCAAATAAACTTTCCTTCTACAAGTTTAGGTTGGTGTTTTATCACAGCATCAGAGTACAAACTAAGAAACCCGGTGAGAGACCCTGTCTCAGAGCAAGGTGTCCTGGCATGGTGGGGCGCATCTTTAATCCCAGCACTTGGGAGGCAGAGGCAGGCAGATCTCTGTGAGTTCGAGGCCAGGCTGGTCTACAGAGTGAGTTCTAGGACAGGCAAGGCTACAAAGAGAAACCCTGTCTCAAAACAAAGAAACAAAACAGACAAACCAAGGTGGATGGCTCCTGAGGAAAGACAATAGTGGCTGACCTCTGACCTTGATGCGCACACCCTCGTCCATAGATACATATGTGAAAAATACGAGAGGGCTGTAGATAGAACTAAGGTACATGAGATCCCCAACACTGAAGAAAATAAGCAGTGTGCTGCCTTCTGCAAACCTTAGTTTCTCTATCTGAGTATAGGGGCTCAGAGGACCTGGGTTCAATTCCCAGCACCCACATGGCCTCTTACAGCCATCTCTAACTCCACTTCTGGCGTCCATGTGCACCATGCACACATGTGGTTCATAGGCTTACATGCAGGCAAAACACTCGTACACAGCCAGGCATGATGGCGCACGCCTTTAATCTCAGCACTCAGGAGGCAGAGGCAGGTGGATCTCTGTGAGTTCAAGGCCAGCCTGGTCTACAGAGCGAGTTCCAGCACAGCCTCCAAAACAATACAGAGAAACCCTGTCTCGAAAAACCAAACCAAACCAAACAAACAAAAAACAGGGCTGGAGAGATGGCTCAGAGGTTGAGAGCACTGACTGTTCTTCCAGAGGTCCTGAGTTCAATTTCCGGCAACCACATGGTGCCCTCTTCTGACCTACAGGTGTACGTGCAGGCAGAATACTGTATGCATAATAAATATTTAAAATCTTAAAAAACAAAAAACATTCATACACAAAGATAAATCAAGTAAAATATTTTATAAGAGTCTGTTAAGAACAGGAACTACTTAAGAATATAAGCAAAGGGAGCGAGTTAGTAACTAGAAAACACTGACAGTGTTCCCAGCCAGTCCATACAGATACTCTGACCCCCAGAGCCTCCAGGGTCTGGGTGCCTTCCCCTCAGCCCAGAGTAGCCCATATGATGAAGGTCCATACCTGTAGCCCAATAATGTTCCGACCTTCTCTCAGTTTCTCGGGCTCAAATCTCCGCTCCTGTTTCTCTGCGTACTTGACCCCCACATTGACCTTATTTCCTTTCGTCTTGGCCTGCAAGGGGCAAAAAGGACATGAACCACAGATGAACCAGCTCCCAGTGGGCCACATTTATCCTCAGACACCAACACCTGCCTACACTTTGGTGAGGTTCAGTGGCCAAGTATCCCTGTGGTCATCTGACTTGACACCAGCCCCTGCCCTAAGCCCACTCTTCCCTCACACTCACCATGCTGGCCAGAGCCAGGAGAGTAGACTGAACCTGTGTATGGTTTGTGTTCTCAAACAGGTCGTTGGCCTCAAAGATGTCGTGGGGTTTCACTCCATACTTGGTAATGGCTTTAATGAAATTACCTATGTTCTCCAGCTGTAAGGGAAGAGGCCAGGTCAGGGATGGAAGGGTGGAGAGCTGAGGAGCTGGTGGGTAAGGGATGGAACAGAACTCCTATAACTCCAGCTCCAAGGGATCCAGGGATTCAATGCCTCCTGGCCTCTGTGGGCACTTGCCCACACAAGTGTACACACACACACACACACACACACACACACACACAAATAAAGGAAATCTTTAAAAAAATAAACAAGGGGCTGGAGAGATAGCTCAATGGTTAAGAGCACTGGCTACTCTCCCAGAGGTCCTGAGTTCAATTCCCAGCAATCACATGGTGGCTCATAACCATCTGTAATGAGATCTGGTGCCTTCTGGCATACAGGCATATATGCAGGCAGAATAGTGTATACATAATAAATAAAATAAATATTTTTTAAAAAGAGTTAAAAAATTAAACCTGAGTTTGAATCTCTAGAAACCAAGTAAAAGTCAGAGAGTAGCATCAATGTCTGTAACCCTGGTACTCCTATAGGAGATAAGAGAAGTGGAGATGACCAGCTGGTGTACCCAGTGGATAACAACAAAGAGATAGAGATCCTGTCTCCAACAAGGTAGAAGGAGAGGACCAAGACCAGAGTTGTCCTCTGACTGTGAGGGGAGCCCGTGGTTGGGCATGGTTCTAACCTAGAGCCCCTGCCTAGAACTCCCCAGTGAGGGGCTAAGATATGGCTCAGAGGTAGAGCCCCTGCTTAGAATCCCCCAATGAGGGGCTGGGTGTGGCTCAGAGGTAGAGCCCCTGCCTAGAGTCCCCCAGTGAGGGGCTGGGTGTGGCTCAGAGGTAGAGCCCCTGCCTAGAGTCCCCCAGTGAGGCTAGGTGTGGCTCAGAGGTAGAGCCCCTGCCTAGAGTCCCCAATGAGGGGCTGGGTGTGGCTAGGCAGCAGAGCTCCAGCCTAGCACACTCAGTGGGCTCAACCCTCATTACTAAAATAGAAAACAAACTAGTAACTTGTGTCTGCACTTACCTGGTGCCAGTTTTGGGTTGACTCATTTACCTTCTTCACAGAACCTGGCTGGAGCTTGTTAATGAATCTGACAAAGAGAAGGGGGATGGGGAGTGAGTCCAGGCAAGGTGGCTGGATAACTCTGGAAGGGGGTGCGACCTAGCACTCGCTATGATGGCTGTGGGACGGCCAGATCCAGTTGCCAGCCAGAAAATCTGAGTCGGGCTAAGTGTCCTGGCTTTCCTGTGTTCAAATCTCAGTGTTCCTTGTTGTTTTCATTTGTATGCGTGTGTGTGCATGCACATGAGTGTGTGTGGCATGTGTGCACGCATGTGTCATGCCATGTGTGTAGAAGTCAGTGAGCAGCTTTCAGGAGTGTGTTCTCTCTTGAACTCAGGTCATCAGTCTGGGTGACAATCATCAACCAGCCCACTGGGCTTTCTCCATGGCATGGATGTGATTATCCGGCTGGTTACTCGGTTACCATTTCTTTTCTTGGTGATGATATTGCTGGGTGTGGAATCAGCTCAATTTCTCCCTCGAGCTCCACATGGAGCCGGGTTCACTGCCCACACGCCTAGAGCAAAGGCCTGTGTGTATGCGTATTACCCAACGGCAACTGAACGACTGTGCTCGGTCGGCTGTATGACTGCTGAGGGTGGGACTCAGCCAGCCTTGCTTATGCATGTGCTCTGCGCTGAACTGTACCTCAGCCTGCGCTAGGGAGCCCAGATGTGTGCCAAGCCAGGGTGAGCTGCTCCTGTGACGAGGGCAGTGAAAAGCCAGGGTCGACATAAACTACTATAAACACCACCATAACAGCCACCAAAACTGGAGACAAACAGCTACGGTTGCCCACTGGGATCCATAGACAGGCCTGCCCTGTAGCATGTGCTAGCTAAGTAATGGCCTGGGTACTGTCTTAAACCTAACTGACTCGGTCGTCTCTGCCAGTGAAATGGGCACAAGTGAGTCTCCGCGGCCTTTCAGGGAGCGTAGGTGGCATCAAGAATCAGGGTCTAACTCCAGTTCCAGGTTTGGGATCATCAGGTGATGCTGAGGGTCAGTATGGAGCGGGTGGGGTGCTGGCTTGGGGGAGTCTGCACCCTAAGAACCTCACTCACTCGCAAAGAATGATCCCATCTTTGAGGCCGTCCATGAAGTTGTTCCCGATGCGGCGACCTGTAACCCCCTCAATCCACTCTCTCAGCTCCTGCTCCCGCTGGTGGTCATATTTCTGGGCCAGCTGAGGTGGAGATGGAGAATGAGGGGCAGGTGATGAGGAAGTAGACAAGAGAGAGTCGCTTTGGCCTTCTGGGGCCCGTCTCAGCCCGGATAGGCCCAATCTCCTACTTCATCCATCCCAACTAAGGCAATCCTGTCTTAGTGTCCACCGTAGGGGGGCAGGACTAGGGGAGGCGGAGGGCCAGGATTGAGGTGGCACCTGCCCAGGGGGCCATTCCGGGCATTCTGAGGTTTGGCACCAATGAATAGAGGGGGCTGGAGAGCCAGATCCTTGAAGCTGGGGGGAGGGGGCGGCGCTTGGCTCCTTGGTTTCCCCTCCAAGCCAAACTTGGGGCTTAGCTTCCCCTGACCCAGCCCCCCTCCCACTCTCCATTTGGAAGAGGAGATGCCTTAAACTGGGGGCGGGGATGAACCCTAAGAAGGAACCAACCCCTGGTGCTTTGTTGCTGGGAACGCTGCTCTTACAGGTATCAGTGCAGCCCAGGACATCACACATAGAATCCCTGGTTAGAAATAGGGATTGTGGAGTTCCCTCCTAACCCCTGCCTGAACGTGTTTCCTAAGTCTGTCCTCAGCCCCACTTTGTCTCTCTCGTTGTCCCCCAACTCTGCGCATTATCCTCTTCTCAGTCTGGGGTCCCCATCTCTGAAGACAGTCCTGTCCAGCGAGCTCTGGGACTCTTGGCGTTGTAGCTCCCCCTCTGATCCCATCTTCCCGGGTAGGCGGTGGGATTCGACCGGCTGGCTCCCTTCTCCACCTCTCAGCTCTTATCTCCCTCCTGGCTCGCCCGCCCGCCAACCTGTCCGCGAGACCCGCTTCAGGACCTTTCAGCAATCCTGCATGCGGGCTTCCCAGCCCCTGGTGGTAGTGAGACGGAGGGATGCCTCGCTTCTGAATGGGGAGAGGAGGGATGCACCCCCTTACCTGGCCCCAGCCCTGCCGCCCCCCTCCTCACCAGCCCGGCTTTATAAAGCAAACCGGCCCTTATATAGCGCGGGCCCAGGCTGCCCAAGGCCGCCTTATAAGGCGCGGCGGCTCTTCTGCGACTCCGGGCCGGCGCTGGGGGGAGGGGGCGGCGCTGCCATCAGTCTCCCGCAGAGCACCCGCCCCCCACGCTTCCCCAGATTGAGCCCCTAGGATACCCCAACCTGATCCAGGTCCCAATCCCTGCTCCTCGCTCCCCTCAACTCCTGCTGTGGGACCCTGGAAAGAAAGAGCCTCAGTGTTTCCTTCTGTCAAATGGGACTGCCTCTCCTAGTCTGTGCAGTCCCCTGTCCCGGGAAACAGATCTATACCGGTGTGGAGAGGGTTTGGGTCTGCACTTGCCTCACCCGGCGCCCCAGCTCCTTGCTGCTCCTTTATAAGCCTCAGTTTACCTATCCGTGGCAGGAAGGTGTTGTCGCTCAATGTCTTCTAGCAGTACAAACTGCAGAGTTTTTTTGTTTTTGTTTTTTAAGGTGAAGGTCTGTCCCTTCCCCCTACATCCCTCCCAGGAACAAGACTGACCGAGGACTCTGAGCAGTTGGGAAATCTTTGCAGCACTCTGGTTACCTCTATTTATGGATAGTGGGGTTCCCTCACTTCACCCCTCAGGTAACTCAGGGCCCTGGGATGTTCCAAGGACAGAAAAACAGCCCCTTCTTCTCTTCTCGGGTCTCAAGTCACCTGACCCAGGTAGGAGGGAGTTGAGGGTCTGTCTGTCCCTCCAGCCTTACCTTGTTCTTGACTTCAGCAGAAAGGCCGTAGGCAGGACCTCGGTTAAAATGTGCGGAAGACATGCTGTCCGGGGGCTCTGGCAAAGCAGAGGTGCTGGTGACACCGGCGAGGACCGGGCGGCTGAGCCTGCGACTGCACCCTCTTCCCTTCCCTCCTCACACGTTTTTGAAGCTCCAGAGGCCAGCCCCAGGCTCTTCCAAGCCTGTCCCATTGGCCACAGGGGCTTGCCAAGGGGCGTGGCACCCCACACACACTTTGGCCACCCCCACCTCGTGATGTCAGGGCCTTGGTATTGAGAGCTGATTGTGTCATTGTTTCCACCTAGGGGGCTGCCTGCCTTATTCTGGGAGAGGGGCTTGCTCACACAGGCCACCCTCTTCTACCTCCCCCCACGACTGTCTGTGTGCCATCTCTGAGTCTCCTTATCTCGAAGGTCAGCGGTCTCTGTCCCTTTTCAGTACCTAGACAGCGCCGCGTCCACTGCACTTCCCGAGTCATCCCCACCCCACCCTGTAGTCCAGCGAGACAATCTGACTGATCTCCGCACATCACCGCTTCTATTGTCCTATCTACTCTGGGCGGAGGATAGAGATTGCCTCAGGAGGCTGCTGTAAAGATCAGAGAAAATGTCACCTCCAGGGTGTCCAGTGCAGTGCCTGCCTCAAGGGAGAACCTCGGTCAAGCTTTGCTGCTGCTGAGGATCTGGGACCCTGTTCTGTCCCCTCCAGCCCCTCATGAGGACTTGAGGCAGCAAAGAGCCTAGTTCTCATTGGGTACGATGGCCCACACCCTCAGTACCAGCACTTGAGAGGCAAAAGGACTCCTGGGAGTGTGAGGCCAGCCTGGGCTAGTGAGTTCCAGCACAGCCTGGGCTAGAGTGAGACCCTGTCTCTCTCCCCCACACATGGGTTAGTTTAAAAGGGGTGGGAGGAGGCTGGCCAGACGGGCTGATGGGTTGAGATGCTCACCGACAAACTTGACGACCAGAGTCTGAACCCCAGGATTCCCATAGTGGAACAAGACAACAAACCCCTGCAAGCTATCCTCTGACCTCTATTGTGTGCAAACACACAAAACCCTGAGTTCAAGCCCTAGGACCGTATAAACCAAGGCTGGTAACGCATGTGCATAATCCCAGCACCCAGGAGGTAGATAGAGGATGTTCAGAAGTACATACTGGCTACACACTGAGTTCAAGACCAGCCTGGGCAACTTGAAAAAAACAAAACAAAACAAACAAACAAACAAAAAACTCAAGATCCTAGACCTACTCTCACTACCCATGCCTTGGTCACCTGAGCCACCAAGGCCTGTGTTAGCTGGTCTTGGTCCATGAGCCCTCTCCTGTCTCTCTCTATCCAGCTCAGGCTGGTCTGGTTGGACACCTGTAAGCATTCCTGCCTAGGATGGCTCTCATCTGGACCATGGGGTTGGATGCTCCAACTGCATCATGTCAAGGGCAGGACAGTGACATTTGGATGGCATTAATCTCTGTGCATTAATGATACTTTAAGTAGTTTGCTGGCCACAGTATAAAGGGCACATCTGGCAGGGCATGGAGGTCCTCACCTTTAATCTCAGCACTCAGGAGGCAGAGACAGGTGGATCAGAGGCAGTTCCAGGCCAGCCAAAGCTACACAGTAGACCCTGTCTTAAAATAACTAGTGATAATAAGTAATAATAATTTTATTTTGAGACAGGACTGGGGGCACAGCTCAGTGGCAAATCCCTTACCCAGCATGTAGAAGACTTTAGTATAATTGCCAGCATCACAAGAGAAAAGGGCAGACTGAAATGATTCTAATTGTTACACAGAACCATGAATGGAAGAGCTTACAAGTTGCCTCCATGCCTGACAACCTGAGATTAATTTCTGGGACTTCCATGATGGAAGGAGAAATCTTTCTCTGACCTCCACATGCAAGCTGTTGTATATAACAGCAACAACAAGACACACACACACACACACACACACTAAATGGAATACAAATGTTCATTATAACATTTTTAGGAGGGGCATGAGACAAAGTCTCCTGTGGCCCAGGCTAGTATCAAACCTGAGGATGACCTTGAACTCCCGATTCTCCTTACTTTACTGAAATTATAGTCATTCACTCACACCACGCCTAGGCACATTATATATTCTCCCACCAGTACCCTCGCTGTCCCCGTTCTTTATACCTGATTTCCTCCTTCTTCCCAGACGGTCCCGTTTCTGCTTTCACGTCGTACATTTTATGAAACAAACAGTCAAACTGGAGAGATGGCTCAATGGCTAAGAGCACATACGGTTCTCCAAGAGGACCTGATTCAGTTCCCAGCTCCCGCATCTGGTGGTCCACAGCTTCTGTAACTCCAGCTCCAGGGTATCTGATGCCCTGGCCTGGCCTTCAAGGGCATTGCATGCACAGACACAAACACAGAAAAACATTTTTGTTTGAGACAAGGTATCAGTACCTTCACAGGCTGGAACTGAACGTGGAATTTGCCTCCCTCCACCTCTTGTAGCTGGAATTACAAGAATGCATTGCCCCACCTGACTTTAACAACAGTTTTCCTGTCAAGCCCCATCCAAACTGTGGTCATATAACCGACTCAATACTCACAGCCCTACAGTAGATGTCGTTACAGATGAAGAAGCAGCACCAGAGGCAGGGGTGTGAGATTCCTCACTAGGAATGTGTCACAGGAAAATTTAAACTCATCCTCTCTCTCGAATCCTGGGAGGTTCAAACTGAGTGTCTCAGCCTTCATATTGCGGTTGGCTAGTGGAGTCCTGCCCTGGGCACTGTGACTTTAACAGCATCCCAAGCCTTTATGAGGTGCCAGTTGCCAGCAGTGTAACCCTGGCTGGCATCCTGAGTGCTGGTGTGGCAGGCATGCACCAACAGGCATAGTTTCCTCTTAATGTGACATACAGAAATTGTACAGGCATTGTCAAATGGTCCTAGAGAGTGGAGGGGGCAGATACCCAGATTGTCCCCATTTGACGATTAGTGATACATGCCCACAGCCCCATCATTTGGGAGATGCGAGTGGAAATCAAGAGTTCCAGGTTGGAGGGGCGTTGGAGAGATGGCTCAGCAGTTAAGCGCGTTGACTGCTCTACCAGAGGACCCAGGTTCAATTCCCAGCACCCACATGACAGCTCACAACTGTCCGTCACTCCAGTTCCAGTGTATCCAACTCCCTCACACGGACATACAGGTCAAACATATTAGAGACAGACAGAGACAGAGAGGCACACAGAGAGAATAACAATATGACTAAAAAAAGAGAAGAAGAAAAAATAAATGGAAGAGAATGATTGGTCATGGGGGCGCAAACTTTAATCTCAGCACTCAGGAGGCAGAGTCTGAGGCCAGGCAGAGCTACATAGTAAAACCCTGGCCAAGAGGGAGAGAAGGAGAGAGGGAAGGGAGGAGAGAGACAATCAGAGACACAGAGATAGAGAGAGAACCAGTGGGCCAAGAAATACATCAAATGCATCAAATAAGACAGCAACCCAAGCCTCACAACAGCCTTCTAAGGAGGGTCCTACAGGGTGAACACAGCCTGAAGGCGGTAGAGTGGAATTTGAATTAATTCGCAGCCAGAAGCCTCTTCCACAAGACGGCAGCGATCACTATAGCGCACGCACACTATGGTGCCCCCTGGCGGCCAGGGCACTGGGCGCGGGGGCGGGGGGGGGGGGAGACTGACGTCAGCTCTGACTCACTCCGGGTCTCCCCGGTCCGGTCCGCCGCTGCTTGGCCATTTATAGAATCTCCGCAGGCTCTGAAGTCAGAGCGCTGGCACGGCGGCGGAGGTGGCGGGTGGGAGCCCGGGTGCCCCAGGGGCGGTGCTCTGCGGACCTGCCTTGTCGTTCTGATCCTGGAATTTATCGCTGGTCCCATCCCTGTCCCTGACTACCCAAGCACTGAGGCCTGCACTGTGCCTCAGTTCCCCTTTCCTAGGAGAAGCGTGGGATCGTTCAAGGCACAGACTTTGCTGATACACAGCTGTGATGCCAGCACTCAGGAGGAGGAGGCAGGACCATCAGTTCAAAGTCAGCATAGGCTACACAGTGAGTTCCAAGCTAACCTGGGCTACATGAGAACTTGTCTCAAAAAAAGTTTTTTTAATTTAATTGTGCTGTGAGTTCGAGGCCAGACTGATCTACAGAGAGAGTTCCAGGACAGCCTCCAAAACTATACAAAGAAATCCTGTCTCAGAAAATCAAAAACCTTGAACTCACAGAGGGTCTGCCTCTGCCTCATGAGTGCTGGGTTTAAAAGTTTTTTTTTTTTTTTTGGTTTTACGAGACAGGGTTTCTCTGTATTGTTTTGGAGCTGTCGGTCCAGCCTGGCCTCGAACTCACAGAGGTCCGCCTGCCTCTGCCTCCTGAGTGCTGGGATTAAAGGCGTGCACCACCAACACCCGGCTAAAAGTATTTTCATTTTTAAATTACATTTATTTTATATAACACACAAACTCATCAGCCAAGAAACAACTTGTGGGAGTCAGCTCTCTCCTGTTATGAGGTCAAACACAGGTTATCAGGATTGCTTGCTGGCGTTTAAACTTTTTTTTTTTTTTTTTTTTTTTGAGGTGGGATCTCATGTAGCTCGGGCTGGTTTTGAACTCGCTGTGTAGCCAAGCCATCACATCCAGATGTTTTTTGTAGGACAGGTGACTGTCAGACTGACAAAAGCCACAGAGATGTGTGATGACAAGCAGCACGGAGGACACTGTCTGATGCTGCTGATGGGCGTGAGCCGTTTCCAGAGATGTCACACAATAGAACTCCTCAGCTTCAGACGCAGGCCATCTTCTTTCTTAGTCACTCAGGAAGTCCGAGTGAAGAGAGGCAAGTGTATGCAGGGACATTACTGCCGTGGATCCATCGACTTCCTCACCCCAGGAAGTCCGAGTGAAGAGGGGCAAGTGTATGCAGGGACATTACTGCTGTGGATCCATCGACTGGGAAGTCGGGAGGCAAGCGTGGGGCCAGAGCAGGCAGACTCAGCTGCAGCCAGATGGAGGTGTCTCAGTGCAGTGATGGATCCAATCTCTGTCTGGTTGGAGGTGTGTTGCTGTGAATGAGAATGCCCCCTTAGGCTCATGTATGGATGTTTGTCCCCGTTGGTGGACTGGTTAGGAAGGGATAGGAGATGCGGCCTCCTTGGAGGAGGGAATGTCACTGGAGCCGGGCTTTGAGGTTTCAAAAGTCCATGTCAGACCAGGACCTCCTCATGCACACCAAGGCACGTACCACCCCACCCACATAAATAATAAACTCGGTTTCTTTTAAAAGAACTCGATGTATAGCTAAGGATGACATTAAGCTTTTGGCCCTCGTGCCTTAAGTCTTCGAGTGATGGCACTACAGATAAGCATTCCACCTGGCTTTGGACACCTTTCTGCCCCTAAACTTCCTCCTGTAATGGGCATAGGAACAGTTCTTCTCAGGTTTGTTTTAAACTTTTTTGTTTGTTTGTTTTTCGAGACAGGGTTTCTCTGTGATTTTGGAGGCTGTCCTGGAACTAGGTCTTGTAGACCAGGCTGGTCTGGAACTCACAGAGATCCTCTGCCTCTTGAGTGCTGGGATTAAAAGCGTGTGCCACCAATGCCGCCCGGCTTGTTTTAAAATTTTTAACATTTATTTATTTATTCAATTTGTTTGTTATTTATTTATTCAATTTGTTTATTATTTATGTTGTGTGCATGCATGACTGCTAGTATGTGGGGAGGTCAGAAGACAACTTTCAGAAATCTGTTTCTCTCCTTCCATCATGGGGCCCCAGGAATAGAACTTGGGTCATCAGGCTTGGTGGCATGTGCTGACTTGTCTCCCCAGCGCTTAGTGGGTAAAGGCGCTTACACAAAGATGAGGAGCTGAATTGGACTCCCAGAACCCACGTTAAAACTAAGTGTGGTAGCTGGGCATGGTGGTGGTGCACCTCAGCACGAGGATCTCTGTGAGCTTCGGGCCAGCCTGGTCTATACATTGAGTTCCAGTACACTGAGACCCTGTCTTAAAGCAACAACAAAACAAGCAAGTAACAATCCAGGCATGTCTGCCTGTGCCTGTAACTCCAGCATGGGACAGGGGCAGAGACAGGAGGGTTCTGGCAGCTGCCTAATTAAGCCAGCCTACCTACAATGGTAGCCAGGTTCATTGAGACTCCATGTTATGAGAATCCCATGAAGAGCAATAAAGGAAGACACTAGAAGCCCTCCTGTGGCCTCCTACACACACATGGGGCACAGGCACCTTGATGCACACGCACACGCCCACACATATGTCACACACACACACACACAATAGTAATTTTTATTTTTGGTTTTGTTTGTTTTTTGAGACATAATTTCTCTGTGCAGCCCTATCTGTCCCAAGACTTTTTCTATAGACCAGGCTGACCCACAAAATGGTGTTTTTTGGAGATGAATTACAGAGTTCTCTTATGAACTTATTCCCAGCTGATTATGTTAACATTTTTAAAGTTGTACATGTGTGTGTGTGTTCCCATGTGTTTGTCTGTGCACATGAGTGTATGTGTGTGCCTGCAGGTATCCATGGGTATTGGATCCCTCTGGAGCTGGAGTTTTAAATACCAGTGGTTGGGCTGCCACATGGGTCCTGGGAACTGAACTTACACTGCAACAGAAGCCTCCTAACTGCTGAGCCATCTCTCCAGCCCTCATGTTGACCACTATAAAAATAAATTCATGGGGGCTGGAGAGATGGCTCAGAGGTTAAGAGCACCGACTGCTTTTCCAGAGGTCCTGAGTTCAATTCCCAGCAACCACATGGTGGCTCACAACCATCTATAATTGAGATCTGGTACCCTCTTCTGGCGTGCAGGCATGGAGGCAGGGTGTTGCATTCATAATAAATAAATAAATATTAATATATATATTTAAAGAATCTCTCTGTGAAAAAAAATAAATTCACTTTTTGGTTTGTTTAGTTAGTTGGTTGAGGCTCTCATTATGTAGTCCAGACTGGTCTTAAACTCACTAGCCTCCTGGCTCAACGTCCTAACTCTGGGGGTTACTGGCGTGCACCACCATGCCCAGCTCAGAAAAACTTCTCCATCTGCACAGCTATAGGCTTCATGAGGACTGGTTGGGTTTGGGGGTCGTTTGCATTTTTTCCTTCCCTCCCCCTTTGTCTAGGTCAGGAGACCACGCCAAGATCCTTGCATTTAGTTTCACGCTTCTTTAGGTTCTCCAGTAGTTGTCCCTCAGTCATTTGTGAGCCCGTGCCAACCCTCAGCAGTGAGTTTGAATTTAGATGGTCTCATAATTTGGCCCTGATTCAACAGAAGCTTTTCGGGAAGGATACCAGAAAGGTGACAGTGTGCCTTCTGCGTGCGTCATACCCAGGGCATGTGACGTCACAGTGACTCATGGCCGGTGATGTGAACCACGGTCCTCTGGCTGCCAGGATGTCTGCCAACACTCTTTTCTATTTTTCTAGGATTATTCTAAGGACTGCAAGATAGAGACACTCAGATACATTATACCATATACAACTCACAAGGGGACACAGGGCTCAGTAAAAGCACTTATTTAAACAACTAAATTGGGCTCATTGCCTGGCCCTTTTTTTGGTTGTTCTTAATTTTTTTTTTCTGAGACAGGGTTTCTCTGTATTGTTTTGGAAGCTGTCCTGGAACTCACTCTGTAGACCAGGCTGGCCTCAAACTCACAGAGATCCACCTACCTCTGCCTCCTGAGTGCTGGGATTAAATGCATGTGCCACCACTGCCTGGCTCTGGAACTTTTTTTAATGGTGGTAATGAGAACTGTTTGCTAAGTAAGCACTCTACCACTGAACTACATCTTAACCCCTGTGGTTCTTTTCCATTTAAAGTCTTTACTCATTTCAAATTTTATGTGTGTGAGTGTTGTGCCTGTATTTAAGTATAGCATGTGTCTTCAGTGCCAGCAAGAGCAAGTTTAGTTTCCAGCACCCAACGTGGCAGGCAGCTCATACCACCTGTAACTCGTTTCAGGTCTGATGTCTTCTTCTGCCTTTGCCGACACTGCACACAAGTGCACCTGATCACACTCAGACACATGCACAAACACATAAATAAAAATGGTAGCACGGGCCTTTATTCGGAGCACTCTGGAGGCAGAGGTAGGCAGATCTCAGTGAGTTCAAGGCCAGCCTGGTCTACAGAGCGAGTTCCAGGCCAGTCAGAAATTCATAGTCAATAATAACAATAAATCTTTAAAAATCTAACCACCAAAGGTATAGGCAAAGTAGGAGAGACTGAAGCTACCCCTGGTCTCATCTGGCCAGAGCCCACTGACTTGTGCAGTAAGTAACTAAGGCAGAAACCATAGTCCAAAGGGTCACAGAAACAAATGCTATCATCTCTCCCAGACAGCCATAATGAGGCAGTAAGGGGTTGGCACAGAGAAACCAAGCCCCAGGCCTACTTCTGCCTTGGCTTGGTGTACTGAGGTTGTCTGTCACCGTAGTGAAATGCCTGAGAGTGACTGTTTTTTTGTTTGTTTGTTTTTGTTTTGTTTTGTTTTTTGTTTTATTTTCGAGGCAGGGTTTCTCCGAGGCTTTTGGAGGCTGTCCTGGAACTAGCTCTTGTAGACCAGGCTGGCGTCGAACTCACAGAGATCCTCCTGCCTCTGCCTTCCGAGTGCTGGGATTAAAGGCGTGCGCCACCAACGCCCGGCTGAGTGACTGGTTTTATAAAGAAGATTCATTCAGTTTGGTGTACAGTTCTGCACGCTCGGAGGCTTAACACTGGCTGAGGCCTTCTTTCTGGCAGTGTCCAGTAAGTGCACAGCACAGCATCACGTGACAAGAGACGGGGACTGTGGACCACCCTCTGGGCCCTCCTGACACACACTGTTTTGACACAGGGTTTCTCATCCTGTAGCCCTAGCTGGGCTGGAAAGGACTAGGTGGACCAGGCTGGTCTTGAACTCGCAGTGGTGCACCTGCTTCTGCCCTCTTCATATGAAGCCACCTTCTGCAGCCCACCTCCCAAAGGCATCACCTTGAAACTCCTTGTGTGGGTTAAGTCTCAGCCCCTTTTATGGAGACAGGGTCTCATGCAGCTCAGGCTCTGCCACACCCAGGGCGACTCTGAACCGCTGACTCCCCTGCCTCCGCCCTGAGTGCTGGGATGGCTCATTTCCCTTCCCTTGCTTCCTTCTTCCGTGTCTTAGCCACACAGCCAGTTTGAGGCTAACATGAGATACATAAGACCTTGTCCTGAAAGTAGTCTAGTGGCCAGGCTAATGGCGCACGCCTTTAATCCCAGCACTCGGGAGGCAGAAGCAGGCGGATCTCTGTGAGCTCAAGGCCAGCCTGGTCTACACAGTTCACGAATAATGGAGTCATGTAAGAATCCTGAGTGCTTGTGAGAAAACACAACATGAGTCTCTCTCTCTTTTTTTTTCCAAGACAGGGTTTTTCTGTGTAACAGCCCTAGCTGTCTGTAGACCAGGCTGGCCTCAAAATTCACAGAGATCCAGCTGCCTCTGCCTCCCGAGTGCTGGGATTAATGGTGAGTGCCACCACCACTCAGCAAGGCATGGGTCTTGTGACCTCAGTTTCTTCAGAACACAGAGTTGTTCTTGGAGTGTGTTTCCACGCTCCTCCCAGGAACAGCAGATAGGAGTGAGTTTACTTCAGCTGCTATAATTCATGTGCCTCTATGGAAATCGTGTCCTTGTGATTGCACGCTTTACTCTTTTTAACCCTCAGAGTATAACCTGCCAGACGCTCTGAACAAAGCACGAGACTCTGGTCCCCCTCACTTTTAGACCCTGCTCTCTAGGGCTCATGCCTCCAGTTAGGTAAACAGAGGCCGGCCCAGTTTACACAAAGAGTTCAAGGCCAGCTAGGGCAAGCAGTATAGCGAGACCCTGTCTAAACAAAACAAAAGGTCCCGGGCTTACCTCAGTGGGTAGAGTACCCACCCACCATGTAAGAGGCCTTGGATTCTGTCCCCAGCACCACATAAACAATGCATGGTGGCACAGGCCTGTAATCCCGGCGCAAAATCAAAGTTGGCTATATACAAGTTCAAAGCTAGTCTGGGCTACACAAGACTTGTCTCTAAAATGATTACTTATGGGGTTGGCAAGCTGGCTCATGGGTAAAGTCCTATGGCTTGAGTTTAATCCCTGGGACTCACATGGTAGTTTCTAGCAAGCTGTCTTCCCGCCACCCCAAACAAAATGTTTAAAAAATGCATTTAAAACAAGACTCCACACTCAATCACTAGACCCGCATATAATAATTTGATATATATGTGTATATATACATAATCTATATTACCTATACAGGCACACAACAGTCCCAGGGCATGATCAGATCACCTGCACATACACTCCAAAGGCTTCTCAGCCCTCAGTGTAGGCAGTGTGAAGAGTAAACCCAGACTCCCTGTCGGGGAGGGAGAGAGGGGTGCCAGGAATGCATGTCCTTTCTCACAGTAGCCCTTGTTGTACTTATATGGCTATTTTACATAGATGAATTCAAACCTCAAAAATTCTGGTTAAAGGGGGTTAAAAAGGGCTTGTAGCCAAGCATGATAACCCAGATTTCACCCCCAGCACCCTCTTGATGGAAGGCCCATTTCCCCTAAATTGTCCTCTGGCCTCCACGCGAATGTGCTCGCATACACGCACCTACACAAAATAAATAAACAGAACTTGGAACCCTGTTAAAGCTGCTGGCAGCGCTGCCCACCTGAAGTTCCGGCTACTCGGGAGGTTGAACCCTGAGGACCTCTTGAGTCCAGGGTTTCGAGAATAGCCTGAGCACCGTAGAAAGACCCCGGCTCAAACAACTCAAGAGCAATCAACCCAGCTACAGAATTGTTTGGCAAAATTAATAAACCCTGGGGCTTGGGGCTGTGGCTTAGTCGGTAGTGTGCTTGCTCAGCTCGCAAGAGGCCCTGGGTTCCATGCCCACTCTGCACAGAACCGGAGGTGGTGCTTCAGGTCCGTAACTATATTTTGTCCGTAACGACAATTTACCAACACACTTGGGGTGAGGAAACTGGATGGTACGGACTCAGCGCCTCCGCCGCAGGAGCCCAACGCCCCAGGCTCCCGCAGATGGGTGAGGGGTAGGGCCTGCTCCCTGAGGCGGGATCAGTGTCCTCCCTCCTTCCTATTGGTGAGTCTCTTCGTGAGGGCGGGACCTATCCTCACAGGCCTTCCTGATTTGCTGTCGCCTTCGGCATGTAACCGGAAGCTCTATGACAGAACGTGAGGGCTCCCCGCGGTGCCACCCAGCCGGCTATGTTCGGCGCTCGGCCGCGTGAGTAGGTGGGTCGCGCGTGGGAGGGCGATGGGACGGTCTGGGGATCAAGGGCGTCCACTCCCGAGCCTGGTAGAGCCGGGGAGGACAGCCTTCACCTCGGCCTCAGGGTGAGGGCACCGTGACCTTTGGGGCTCATGCTTGGGGACCTGCGAGGAAAGGTTGCTCGGCGCCTTTTGCTTCAAACGTCCGGTTTCGAAGATGCGGCGGCCGGCTCAGAGAGGCCGCCCAGCACTGGGAACCTGCGTCTTCCAGTCTCTCGGAGACCGGGAGCCATGACAGCCCACGTGCACACGTACATACACGCTACCTCGCTGTTCAGATTATCTGTGCTGTGTGGGAACTTACTGCTTATCCGCACTCAGTTGGTCGGTGTTGGGCACTTACCGCGTACCAGGCATTGCCCCTGCTGGTGGAGACATAGTAATGAGAAAAACAGATCAAAAAAAAATATATATATATACACATACATACATACATACATACATACATACATATTGTCTAAGAACAAATCTCAGACGGAACAGGTAATTTCGTGATTGCAAATAGTGATTGTGGCAAGCAGTGTGTTCCATGAAACAAGAGTATGTATCCCAAGCTGGCCTCGAACTCTTGATCTTCCTGCTCCAGCCTTCTGAGTGCTGGATTACAGGCATGCACCAAGATGAGAAGCAGTAGGCGGAAGCCTGTGAGACCAGTAAACTTGTCTTGTTTCAGAAACAGTGGGCTGGAGCTACAGGGATGGAGCAGTTCAGCAGGTGGACTCCGTCTGATGTCTATTTATTTTATTTTTATTTCATGTCCATTGGTTTGCCTGTATAAGGGTGTTCCTTGGAACTGGAGTTACAGACAGTTGTTAGCAGCCATGTGGTTGCTGGGAATTGAACCCTGGTCCTTTGGAAGAGCAGCCAGTGCTCTTAACACTGCCCCCCCTTTCTGATATGTATTTACTTTGAAGTTTTTAGTTATTGGGGTGGGGTGGGACACACAGGTGTGCCAAGGTGCATGGCGGAGGTCAGAGGACAGCTAGGGAGTTTTTGTTTTGTTGTTTTTTTCAAGACAGGGTTTCTCTGTGGCTTTAGAGCCTGTCCTGGAACTGGCTCTGTAGACCAGGGTGGCCTTGAACTCACGGAGGTCTGCCTGCCTGTGCCCGAGTGCTGGGATTAAAGGTGTGCACCACCAGTGCCTGGCCAGCTAGGGAGTTTTATCCGTCCCTTTATGCATATTGCAGGGATTGAACTGAGGTCATTAGACTTGCGTTGTTCCAGCAGCGAGTAACTCTCTAGTTGAATCTTCTGTGCTAGCTCTTATTTATGTACAGTTCAAACAGGACCTTGTTGTGGCTCAAGGCTGCCATGAGCTCACAAATTACTACCAGCTTGTCTGATGCTGGATGCAATCCTCCTGTCTCAGACTCCACAGTGCTGGCTTTACAGCCACAACATTGGTCTCAAATCTGATTTTTTTTTTTTTTAGGCAGAGTCCCACTATGTACCCTGGCTGCTCTGGAACTTGCTGTGTCTATGTAAATCAGGCTCACTTCAGACTCAGAGATCTGCCTGCCCGTGTCTCTCGAGTGCTGGGATTGCAGGTATGTGCCATCACACGCAGCATTTCTGTGTGTTCATGTGTGGGTGTATGGATGTGTGTTAGCGCATGTGTACTGGAGGACAAATGTCAGCCTTGGGTGGTGTTCCTCAGGCGCTGCCCACTTTGTGCTTTGAGACAAGGTCTTTCACGGGGACCCGGATCACTGATTGGGCTGGCTGGCTGGCCAGCGAGCTCAGGCACCTGCCCATTTCTGCTTCCCCAGTGCTGGGATTCCAAGTGCATTTCACCTCACCTGGCTGTTTATGTGGGTGCTGGGGATCAAACTCTGGTCCTCAGACTTTCAGGGCAAGCATTTTACCTATAAAGGCATCCCTCCAGCTCCTTAAATTGTTAAAGCGTTCTTTTCCAGTGGAGGGAAGAAGCTGACTGGGCAGGAGAGAGTGGATGGATTCCTATGCAGGAAAGCAGAGCACATACTGGTGCCGTGACCTGCAGCAAAGGGGACAGATTGGAAGTAGTCTCCAGGACTGTTGGACAGACTGAACAAGGGCATGGTGGACTCTAACTAACTCCTGCTTTGTGGCTTGAATAATGAGGCAGGGTGGTAACCCTGGCTAACCTCTAGATCAAAGGTATGTCTGTTGATATCCGGTGAATGGAGTTTGAGATGGCTGGTTTGTACCAAAATTATGTTTAGGTATGGAGGTGAAAACATGAGGGAACCATGAGCAGAAGTATTCACTACTCTGATTAATACTTGTAGGAGTCACCTATGGCTGTCACAATGCATATTCCCACAGTATATCTGAATTAAGAGTCAACATTTTATAGGTCCTTGAACATAATTTGCAAAGCAAAGATTTAGATTTTTTTTTTTTTTTTTTTTTTTTTTGGTTTTTCGAGACAGGGTTTCTCTGTATTGTTTTGGAGGCTGTCCTGGAACTCGCTCTGTAGACCAGGCTGGCCTGGAACTCACAGAGGTTCGCCTGCCTCTGCCTCCCGAGTGCTGGGATTAAAGGCGTGTGCCACCAACGCCCGGCTGAAGTTTCTTGTTTTTATTTGTGAGGTCAGAGGACAGGTTGTGGGAGTCAGTTCTTTTCTCCTTCCCCCTGGATTCCAAGGATGGAATTCTGGTTGTCAGACATGGAATTA
The DNA here is from genome assembly GCF_017639785.1 of Mesocricetus auratus. Taxonomy (NCBI): domain Eukaryota; kingdom Metazoa; phylum Chordata; class Mammalia; order Rodentia; family Cricetidae; genus Mesocricetus; species Mesocricetus auratus. The sequence goes on along the minus strand of NW_024429203.1, from coordinate 2,319,007 downwards.
CCTGCTCAGCCATCTTGTTAGCACCCAAGATAGTGTTTTGTGTTGTTTTCTGGGTTCTTTTGGTTTCCTTTCCCTGTTTTTTGAGGCAGGTTTTCATGTAGCCCAGGCTGGCTTCATACTTGCTATGTATCTAAGGCTGACCCTCTTGTTACCACCTGAGTGCTGGGGTTACAGGCGTATGCCATCACACCCACCTCCAGAAAGTTTCTGTGGTAGCAAGAATGAGGGAAACCTTCTAACATGCTCTCTGAGGCCTGGATACCCTGGCACCAAAGCCCCACAGGTACACTAAGAAAACTGCAAACCAGTGCCTCCTTGCAGTTTGTAAACATACGAAAAGGATTCTACATGGCTAAGAGAATCTGTCTCCAAAATGCAAGGGTAGTTTAATATCTGAAAATTTATGTAATACATTAATAGAACAAACCACCCCCCCCAAATTACATGATTATGTCAGACAATGCAGAAAACCCTGACTTTGTTTGAGACAAGGTCTCACTGTAGAACGGCTGGCTGTGGGGGTCCCTGCAAGTGTCATGGCCAATGGTGAGACCATCTGGATGAGGTTAAGAGTGAAACGTAGGTCAGCACAACTTAGCTGGTGCTGGGTCCAAACTTCTGGAGTCTAATGCCAAGTGGTTATTTCTTTTTTTTTTTTTTTTTTGGTTTTTCGAGACAGGGTTTCTCTGTGGCTTTGGAGGCTGTCCTGGAACTAGCTCTTGTAGACCAGGCTGGCCTCGAACTCACAGAGATCCGCCTGCCTCTGCCTCCCAAGTGCTGGGATTAAAGGCGTGGGCCACTAACGCCCGGCAAGTGGCTATTTCTTACACATGTAAAAATAGTAAAATTTTGGAAAAAAAGTTTGCCTGTCATGAGACAATTACCATGACAAAGCTTTTAGGCATGACTACATAGACACTCCCTTGTAAAGCGCATCTCTATATAGCAAAGCCCCTTTGACCTTTCCCATGAGAATGGATTCTACTTACTGAGAACAGTGCTCAGGACAAGGGCCTAGAGAGGAAGGGTGTGTAATAAGCATAAGGATGGGTTCCTTTTGGTTTTTGAGACATGGTTTCTCTGTGTAGCCCTGGTTGTCCTGGAACTGGCTTTGTAGAACTCACAGCGATCCGCCTACCTCTGCCTCCCAAGTGCTGGGATTAAAGGTGTGAACCACCATCGCCCAGCAAAGGATGGGTTCTGTTGACTGAGAAATAGTATTTAGGAGTCTGGGGGAATAAGCATAACAGCAAACTTTTTGCAAAGCACATGTGATGTCTTTCATGAGGATGGGCTCTATTAACTGGGAATGCTCAGGACTCTTAGGGTTTCGATGAGGGCTGGCTTTATAGAATGGCAAACATTTCCAGGTGTTAACACATACACTCATGCCAGGCAGTGATGGTGCACACCTGTAATTTCAGCACCGGGAGGCAGAGGCAGGTGGATCTCTTTGAGTTCGAGACTAGCCTGGTCTACAGAGCTAGTTCCAGGACAGCCACCAAAGCCACAGAGAAACTCTGTCTCGAAAAACCAAAACAAAACAAAACAACCCCACATTCGCTCATGGCCTTCTTCTCTCGTGCTGTCTGTAAGCTGTGCCCTCCACAGCTGGCCTTGAACTCAGATCTGCCTCCTGAGTGCTGGGATTAAAGATGCGCCACTGTGCCCAGTGAGAGATTCTTTTGCCAGAGTTCAGGCTCCAGACAACGGTGTGAATCTGGACACTTCTCAGTGTCACACAAGAGTAGCGGTAGCGCTCAGGCAAGAGAAAGAAGTAGAGAGGCCACTGAGACAGCTCGTTGGTAAGTGCCTGCATGAGCCTGACCACCTGAGTTCTAGCTCAGATACCCAGGGGGAAAAGGAGATGGGACCGGTGAGATGGTTCACTGCGTAAAAAGTGCTTGCTGCCAAGTCTAAGGACCTGAGTTCCATCTCCGGGACCCACATGGTGGAAGGAGAGGACTGAATTCTACAAGTCGTCCTCTGTGCTGGTGTCATGGCACATCTATATATACACAGTCAGGAGTGCACAAATAGGGTTGTTGTTGTTTTTTTTTTAATAATTTTGTCTTAAGCCACACCTATGGTCAAATGGACCCTACTTTCTTCTGAGCCTGCCTCTCTTAACAGTTGTATTCAAGCCTTTTTCTTTTCCTCTTAAAGCTGAGGGAGACAGAGAAAGGGTCAACCGACCTGGTGAGCTCCCAGTTCAATGAAAGACTGTCTGAGAAACTGTGGTCCTGCATGCTTTAATCCCAGTCCTTGAGAGGGAGAGGTGGGGGAGTTCTGTGAAGTTGGAGGCCAGTCTAGCTTGCAGAGCAACTTCTAGGCCAGCCAGGGTCACCTAGTAAGACCCTGTCTCAAAAAGGGAGTGGGGAATCTAGAGAGTGGAGAGATGGCTCAGCTATTAAGAGCTCTTCCAGGGTGTGATTCCCAACACTCATATGGTAGCACACAGCCATCTCTAACTCCAAGTCCTTCTGACCTCTGTTGTGCCAGGTTTGCAGAATCCCAGAGACTAACCCAAGGGGTCGACACCGCTGATGCAAAAGCCAAAGGTTTCTTAGCTGCCAGCTGGGATCTCACCGCTTGGCGGGAGATGAGATGAGATGAGATGAGATGCTCACCAGCCAAACAGAGAAGCCTTTAAAGGGAAAGGGGGAAGGGGAGTCCTGAGTTTCAGTTTCCAAGGTAACAGAGATTACTTAGCATACCAAAGGTTATCATGAGACAAGGGTCTTGAGAAGAGGGGAGGAGTCCTGAGGCTGCAAGTCTCAGTAGGGTTGCCATAGTTACAGAGATTACTTAGCACAGCAAGGTTTTTATACAAGGTTATCATAAGACAAGGGCCTTGAGAAGACAATGACTGCATTTGGTTAGGTAGAATTAACTGGCACACTGTGGTCTGGGATTCCACAGCCGGAGCCCATCCTGCGATTGTGGGCTGAGGGAGCAGCTGCCGATGCTGTTCCAGCTGCTCGTGGGTCTGAGCTTCTGATCACGTAACCCCCTCGCTTAGTTGGGGGCTTTTATTTATTTTTTATTACATTTCATCAACCTCCATGGCACAAGGCACTCAAGTGGTATATAGATATACATGTAGGCAAAACACCCATACACATAAATTTAAAACAAAAATAATTTAAAAGTTGTTTTTAAAAGCTAAATGTCGGGGCTGGAGAGATGGCTCAGAGGTTTAGAGCACTGACTGCTCTTCCAGAGGACCTGAGTTCAATTCCCAGGAACCACATGGTGGCTCACAACCGTCTACAATTCAGTCTGATGCCCTCTTCTGGCATGTAGGCAGCACACTGTATATGTGATAAATAAATAAATCTTTAAAAAAAAAAGCTAAATGTCTCAGCATTCATACAGCGATGTAGGAGACTACTGGAAAGTTGTCCTCTGGCCTCCACACAGTAATGTGGAGACCTGTGTACAGATACACACAAAATAAATAGACACATCTTGTGGAAAAATGAAGTGGTGGTGGCGCACACCTTTAGTACCAGCACTCGGGAGGCGGAGGCCGGCGGATCTCTGTGAGTTCGAGGCCAGTCTGGTCTATACAGAGAAAGCCTGCCTTGGGGAAAAGTGAAGAGAAAATGCCAGATATGAGCCAGTGAGATGACTCGTTGTATAAAGGTATTTGTTGCCAAGCCTGAACAACTGACTTTAATTCTGAACCTCACATGGTGGAGGGGAGAACCAGCTCCCCTGACCTCCACACAAGTGCATGAACGGTGGATGCATGAGGTAGGCACACATACACAATAAATCAATAAATAGAATTTTAAAGTTGTTAGGCTTGGTAGCTCACACCTGTAATCTCAGCACTTGGAGAGTGGAGAAGGAGTTTAAGGCCATCCTTGGCTGCACAGTAAATCTGAAGGAAGCCTGGGCTATATGATACTCTTATCTCAAAAACAACAAAATCAAACAAAAACAAACACTTAGGGCCTGGTAGACTAGGCTCTTCCCTCTGAGCTGTGTTCTTTATCACAGTGATGCCGTCTTACAGCTGTGTTGCCTGGCTAATGCTGTCTCAACTTCTCTTGACTAGGTTGGTAGCTGAGTCTGCTGAGGCATGAGCTGGGTCCAGGTCAGCCTGCTGGCCCGAGGCCTGTCCAGGCGCTGGGGAGGCATCTGCAGAACGGCCCTCTTAGGAGCTCCCACTGCTCAGGTAACCACAGGCTAGGCACTCAGGAGCAGAGGGGAGGCCTGTGCTTTACACTCATCGCTCAGGATCAGGCCATGGAAGTTAACGTGGTCCTTGGCCTGCCTATCCTACTGACAGCCCGTCGTAGTTATTTTGTCGTCGCTGTACAATGACCAAAAGCAACTTAAAGGTATTTGGGCTTAAGGTGTCAGGTGAGTCCGTAAAGACAGGGAAGGCATGGCAGCAGGTGGCCAGAGCAGGACGCTGAGGCCACATCTCAAGCACACATAGGAAGGGAGCGTGAACTGTAAATTGTTGAAGCTGTAAATCCTCAAAGCTGCCTCCAGTGACATACTTCCTCCAGTAAGGCTCCAGTTCCCAAAGGTTCCAGAATCCAAAAGCACCTGCTAGAGACCAAGTGATTCCTGTGTGTATTTTTAGTTTGTGTATGTGTGTGTCACAGAGCCATATGAAATACCAAATGGCCTTAGAATATGATGTGTGGTTCAAGCTAGTCTTGGAATCTCAATTCTCCCGCCCTAGCCTTCTGGGGGTTGGCATTTCGGGTGTGTACCACCACGTGGCAGCATACTCTGTCGTGGTACCTAAGCTAGGGTTAGAAGCCACAGTGTCAGAGCTCCTCAGAGGCCCTGCATGATGTCCAGGGCACCTTTCCAGAAAAGCAAGGCAGCATCCATGCTCTCCCATTGTCTCTCCAGGCCCCACGAGGCCTCCACTGCAGTGCAGTTATACACAAGGATGACGTGTGGTTGGTTCCTCGACCTCCCGAGCCCCAGAAGAAGCCCATCAAGGTCCCAGTTCTCCATGAAGAACTGTTCACGCCATCGGCCAACGGGGAGCAGGACAAGGCAGGCTTCCTACGTGCAGTTCGCAGCTTTGGGGAGCAAAGCGTGCGTAAGCGTGGCCATGTGGACTTCATCTACCTAGCGTTGCGCAAGATGCCAGAGTTCGGTGTGGAGCGGGACCTGTCAGTGTACAACCTGCTGCTGGATGTCTTCCCCAAGGAGGTCTTCCGGCCCCGAAATATTATCCAGCGCATCTTCGTCCACTATCCGCGGCAGCAGGAGTGTGGGATTGCCGTCCTGGAACAGATGGAGCGGCACGGTGAGCCCGGCGGCCCAGCCTGAGCACCCTGCTCCACTCCCTTCTCCCTCAGCCCTTCGGCCTCTACCTCCCTCAGGTGCTTTTAGAACTTTTCCGCCTAGGGCTGTAGCGGAGGTGGAGGAGGACTCACCGGGACATCCCGAGGCTGATCCTGGTGACCTACAACCTCAGTGTACACCTGCCATCCCCGGGTTGGGGGTGGGGGTGGGTTTTGTTTTTTGAGGCAGGGTTTCTCTGTTTAACAGCTCTCCCTGGCTGTCCTGGAACTTTTTCTTGTAGACAGTTGGGCCTCAAACAGTGCTGGGACTAAAGGCATGTGCTACCATGCCCAGCTTTGTTTTCTTTTTTAATTTTTTTGTTTTTTTTTTCTAAGATTGACTCTTAATTATATGCATACTGTGTATCAGTAAGTGTATGAGGGTACATGTCCAAGGAAGCCAAAAGAGAGTGTTGAATACCCTGGAACTGTAGTTAAAGGTGGTGCAGTCCATGTTTCTTTTTTCTTTTTTCTTTTTTTTTTCGAGACAGGGTTTCTCTGTATTGTTTTGGAGGCTGTCCTGGAACTCGCTCTGTAGACCAGGCTGGTCTCGAACTCACAGAGATCCGCCTGCCTCTGCCTCCCGAGTGCTGGGATTAAAAGTGTGTGCCACCAACGCCCTGCCTAGCCCTCTTTCCCCAACACATATATTGTCTCATATTGTCCAGGCTGACCTTGGACTCCTGTCCCAAACACATACATTTTACATGGTCTCGTGTAGCCCATGCTGACCTTGAATTTGCTGTGCTGTGTAGCCACCCCTGGCCTTGGGCTCCTGATTTATGCCTCATGTTCCGATGCTGGGATCACAGCCATGAGCTGCTGTGCTCTTTTATATGGTAGTCGATCCTGGAGCTGTGTATGCCAGACCGGTACTTCCTAGCCCCTGCTTCAAACAAAGCCCTGATGGGCCCGATGTGGTAGTGCACACCTTTAATCTCAGCTCTGGAGAGCAGGCAGGCAGATTTCTGTTCTGTATACAGAGCCCCAGGCTAGTGAGGGCTACACATAGAGTCAGACCCTGTCTAAAGTAGGAAAACAAAAATCATGTAAAGTAAATTCCCTTTATTTCTATTCTCCCTTCCTGCTGTCTTTCCTGACTGTAAACTTCTGGCTAACCATACCCTGTCTCTCTGGGGCTCTGGCGGATCTGCCCAGCACAGGAGTTATGCCCAACACAGAGACAGAGTTTCTGCTGACTCAGATATTTGGACGCATAAGTTACCCCATGCTCAAGTTCCTGCGGATGAAGCTGTGGCTCACCCGCTTCAAGAATATCAACCCCTACCCTGTGCCCCGAGATCTGCCCCAGGACCCTTTGGACCTGGCCAAGCTAAGCCTGCGACACATGGAGCCTGACCTCAGTGCCAAAGTCACTGTCTACCAGGTATGCACTCTTGTTGGGTCCTGTAGTTACCGTCCCTGGTTGGCCTCTTTATTGCTCCCTGGACTGTCCTTCACTCCCCTTGTGTTTTGGCAATGCTCATGGCCCTTCCTTATTACCAGCTGGACCTATCTCCCCATGTCGGTGTATCCATATCTATGGTTCTGTTGGGCGTATCTGTATCGTCTGGTTCTCTAACAGAATACTGGTACTTCGTAAAGAAAGAGCAGCCAGCTGTAGTGATACGCCCCTTTAATCCCAGCTGTAGTGATACGCCCCTTTAATCCCAGCTGTAGTGATACACCCCTTTAATCCCAGCTGTGGTGATACGCCCCTTTAATCCCAGCTGTAGTGATACGCCCCTTTAATCTCAGCTGTAGTGACACACCCCTTTAATCCCAGCTGTAGCGACACACCCCTTTAATCCCAGCTGTAGTGACACACCCCTTTAATCCCAGCTGTAGTGACACGCCCCTTTAATCCCAGCTGTAGTGACACACCCCTTTAATCCCAGCTGTAGTGACACGCCCCTTTAATCCCAGCTGTAGTGACACGCCCCTTTAATCCCAGCTGTAGTGACACACCCCTTTAATCCTACCACTTGGGGGGCAGAGGCAGGTGGATCTCAGTGAGTTCAAGGCCAGCCTGGTCTACAGGGCGAGTTCTATGTCATCCAGGGCTACAAAGAGAGTCTCTGCCTCATCCCCTAGTGAGGCCTGGGGTGTGGCTTGGTAGTAAGGCATGGGGTTCCATTCCTAGTACTGTGACAAAAGGAGAAACCTGTCTTTATGCAGTATGCTAGGCAAGCACTCACCAACTGAGCCAAGTCCCATCTGAAGAACTGTTACTGTAATTTCTGCACATGAATAAACAGAACTACAAAGGAACACTGACTTACTTGGCTGAACATAAGTTGGATGGCCCCAAGGTCCCTTCAGGGTGGACTCAATGTTGGTGGCTCTGGCTAAATTGGCTACAAAGAAAGAGGAAGGGGCCACTTTTAGTAGCATGTGGGGCCTGGCACAGTTGTTGAGGATCTGTGGGCATCTTCTTTCCCGCTACTTTCTCTGGCTGGCCTGTAGAAGGTGGGCAGCCACAGCCTTGCACCTCTGCTCTTCCTTGCAGATGTCTTTGCCCAGGGACTCCACAGGCACAGATGCTACCCAGCCCCACATTGTAGGTAAGACCCCAGCCTGTCCCGGGTTCCCCGGATCCCTCTGGACCATGAATGACCTCAGGCCTTTTGCTGCTGAGGTATCAACAGGTTCTCATCTTCACACCAGGGATCCAGAGTCCTGATCAGCAAGCTGCCCTGGCCCGCCACAACCCATCCAAGCCTGTTTATGTCGAGGGCCCTTTCCCTCTCTGGCTGCGCAATACGTGTGTGTATTATCACATCCTGAGAGCTGATCTGCCACTCCCTGAGGAAGAGGTGAGGTGCACCCCAGAACCCACATGGCAGAAGGAAAGAACGGTCTCCTGCAAGGGGATGCATAAATTAGTGTAATTAAAAACAACAGCAAAAAGCCGGGCGTTGGTGGCGCACGCCTTTAATCCCAGCACTCGGGAGGCAGAGGCAGGCGGATCTCTGTGAGTTCGAGGCCAGGCTGGACCGACAGCCTCCAAAACAGAGAAACCCTGTCTTGTAAAACCAAAAAAAAAAAAAAAAAACAACAACAACAAAAAAAATAGCAAAAATCATAGTGGCACATAGCTCTAGTCCCAGTACTCAGGAGGCAGAGGCATGTGGATCTCTGTGAGTCCAAGGCCAACCTGATGTGCACAATGAGTTCCAGATTAGCCAGGACTACATAGTCTGTTTCAATAAGAGGGGGTGGGTGGGAGGGTAGGTAGGCTGGAACATCCTGACAGCTCAGATGAGGAGCCGGGGTTGTGTTCTGGCCTCTGATCCTGCGTGCTGTCTCTTGCCTGAGGTAGGAAGTAGAGGAAATCCCAGAAGAATGGAATCTCTACTACCCAATGAAGCTGGACCTGGAATACTCAAGGGGCGCCTGGGACAACTATGAGTTTGACCTGGATGAAGGTAAAAACAGGATTCCTGTGTGGTGGCCTTGGAACCTCAGGTTGAGACACTGCCACTTCCCCGTCCCCATACAATCAGGGATCGTGTGGCCCTGGGGGACCTGTCCTTGGCCACTCTCCCTCTCCCTTATATATTTTGTGGAGCATTCTATACTGACTAGTGACATGCTCAGGACAGATTCAAGCCTCGGGTCAGTGGGGAACAGTCAGGTCACATTTGGGGGTGTTGAGGAGGCACATGGCATCCTCCGGGTTTGGGGTCAAGGTCAGCATCTGAAGAAGCAGGTGACACAGCCCAGGTAAAATGTAGAACATGTATGCATGGAGGTGCTCATGAATTCAGGGTCTGAGTACCTCAGGTGGTGAGGGCACACTTCTCTCTCCTACAGTGACAGAAGGCCCTGTTTTCGCCATGTGCATGGCGGGTGCCCATGACCAGGCAACACTGGTCAAGTGGATTCAGGGCTTGCAGGAGACCAACCCAACCCTGGCACAGGTCCCTGTGATATTTCGCCTGGCCAGGTCCACGGGGGAGCTGCTGACAACCTCAAGGCTGGAGGGACAGTCTCCTCCCCACAGCCCTCCCAAGGGCCAGGAGGAAGATGAGGCCCTGGAGGAACAGCAGCGGTAGGGTCAGAGTTGAGTCTGAGCTGAACAGAGACTGGACTGCTACAAAATAATGTGGACAAAATAAAGCCCTTTTCTCCAGCCTGTGGCTTTCCTTCAGATGTTATGCATGTGCTCATCGGGCTCCGCCTCTCTGGGACCCTCCTCTTTTATCTTTAAACATTCCATTTATGTATTTATGGTGTGGGGAGGGTGTGTGGAGTTCAGAAGACTACTTGCTGGAGTCAGTTCTGGCTTTCCACCCTTTGAGTCCGCAACTGGAACTCAGATTGTCAAGTTTGGAAGCAATCGCCTTTACCCGTAGAGCCATCTTGCTGGCCTTTAAAAAATTCTTTTTAAATATTTTTTAAAGATTTATTTATTAGCCGGGCGTTGGTGGCGCACGCCTTTAATCCCAGCACTCGGGAGGCAGAGGCAGGCGGATCTCTGAGTTCGAGGCCAGCCTGGTCTACAAGAGCTAGTTCCAGGACAGCCTCCAAAGCCACAGAGAAACCCTGTCTCGAAAAAAACCAAAAAAAAAAAAAGATTTATTTATTTATTTATTTATTAGGTATACAATATTATGCCTGCATGCATGCCTGCACACCAGAAGAGGGCACCAGATCTCATTAAAGATGGTTGTGAGCCACTGTGTGCTTGCTGGGAATTGAACTCAGGACCTCTAGAAGAGCAACCAGTGCTGTTAACCTCTGAGTCATCTCTCTAGCCCTAAAAAACATTCTTAAGATAGTGTTATGTAGCCCACATTGCTCTAGAATTCAAGAGACAGCCGAAGACAACCTTTTGAGTTACGGGATCCTACTGCCTCCACTTCCCAAGCAGCAGTTTAACTGTAGTGTGCTTCCCTGGCCCGCGCATGCGCAACCCCGGCTAGCTGTCCCTGTTTGGCGCCGCGGGCAGTGAAGAACCTGCGAAAAATCTCCCGACGGCGCAGACTAGGCGCGCCACTTCCGGTCGGGGCTCCTAACAACGGGGGAGGCCGGTAACCAGGGTGGGGGGGATGGCGGAACGGGCTCCAGAGCCCGGGGCGGAGGCGGAGGCGGGCGCAGGCGGGGAGGCGGCGGCAGAGGAGGGCGCGGCGGGCCGGAAGGCGCGGGGCCGGCCGCGGCTCACAGAGTCGGACCGGGCCCGGAGGCGGCTCGAGTCCCGGAAGAAGTACGACGTGCGGCGCGTGTACCTGGGCGAGGCGCACGGCCCCTGGGTGGACCTGAGACGGCGCAGCGGCTGGAGCGACGCCAAACTCGCCGCCTACCTCATTTCGCTGGAGCGCGGCCAGCGTAGCGGCCGCCACGGGTGAGGGGGCGCGGGGCCCGGGAGCGGGAGGGATGGAGGGAGAGGCGGGGAGAGCGCGGCCCCCGCCCCCGGACCTCGAGGCCCCGCCCACAGGGCCACCACACAGGCCTCGGTCTCAGACTTGGGCGGCCCAGACCTCGCGCGCCGCCTCCGGCCTGCTGACTATCCAATGCGAGCCTTGCCCCGCCCCTCTGCCCGCCTCCAGGAGCTCTGACTGGCCCGTCCTGGAGATCGGCCCTCCCCCACTGGCCTCGGTTGGGCCGTCTCCCAGGTGTGAATCTGCAAAGGTGCAAGGCCGTCTGGTTGTCAGTGTGTACCTTGCCTGTTTGTACGCGTGTGTACCACGTGCGTGCCTGCTGCCTGCGGAAGTCAGAAGAGGGTGTCAGATCCCTTGGAACTGTAGTTTGGGATGGTTGTGAACCACCATGTGGGTGCTGGGAACCAAGCCCGGTCCTCTGCAAGTGCAGAAAGCTGCCCTAAGTACTCAGCCAGCACTCCAACCAGCTGTCTGTTTCATCACCCTGTCGGGGGGTTACCTATAAAGTCAGCAGGAAGGGGAAAACTCCGCCTAGCCTGATCCTTCGCAACTTGAGGACTCTGGTCCTCCCTTAGATGCCAGTTAACTCGGAGCTGCTTTTTTGTCTGACTTTCCCTAGGCAGAGTTAACCCCAGGAGCCAAGGGGGCTTAGGAGTGCCGTGGTTTAATTAATTATGTGTTGGTTGGTTTTTCGAGACGGGGTTTCTCCGTGTAGCCCTGGCTGTCCTGGAACTTGCTCTGTAGACCAGGCTGGTCTCACACTCAAGGATCTGCCCATCATCTCAGCTCGGACTAAAGGCATGCATCACATGAGGGTTCTTTTAAGATTGTGTATGTGTGTCTGTGTGTGTGTGTCTGTGTCTGTCTGTGTGTGTGTGTGTCTGTGTGTGTGTGTGTCTGTGTATGTCTGTGAGTGTCTGTGTGTGTGTGTGTGTGTGTGTGTGTGTGTGTGTGTGTGTGTGTGTGTGTGTAGGCCCACAGGTATAGGTGAGAGAACATTCATGTAGAGCTGGTCCTCTCCTACCATAAGTGTTCTAGGGATTAAACTTGGATCACAAATGTTTCACCACACTGTAGTTGCTCATATGTTGGTAAATTGTTATGTACTGCTTGCCCACACTTAAAAGTTGGCTCTGCCTACCCCCCACCCCCCATATTTGAGAACCAAGCATGTTTGTCTCAGTGTCCTCCAACACTTTTTGTCTAAGGCAGGGTGGGCCCTCTAACTGGTGACAGAAAGAAAAGAAAACTGCAGAACAGCCCTAGAATGAAAACCCTGTGCCCTCAAGAACAGCAGGAAGGTGGAGTCTTTGCAGCAGAGGTTACTACTGCTTGTCCATAATGCAAAGATGCTTTCAGCGGGAAAGAGACACTGAAGTTCAGCCATGCAGGGAAAGCTCCACCTGGAGCTCCAGCTGGCCCTCAGCTTCCCCAGTCAGCCATTGCATGCTGGGGACACCTGATTTGACATTAACTATTTGGTCTGCACAGACAGTTCCAGCTAGCCAGGCCTATCATGACACCTGTCTTAAGTAAAATACAAAATAAGAATGCAGAGCTTAGAAAGGATTCTACTCAAGCAGGGAGTCACAGTGCATCTTGTTTTCACTCATCTGTCTGATTCTGGGGGCTGGAGAGGGTGGCTCAATGATTAAGAGCACTTATTGCTCTTGCAGAGGACCTAGGTTCAGTTCCAAGTACCCATATTGTGGTTTGCAACCATCTGTAACTTCAGTTCCAAGGGATCCAGTGCCCTCTTGACCTCCATGGGCAGCAGACATAAATGCAGGCAAAAACTTATGCACATGAAATAACAAAATCATTTTTAAAAAGTTAACCAAGCATAATGGTGCATGCCTTTAATTCCAGCACTTTGGAGGCAGATGGAGTTCTCTGAGTTTGAGGCCAGCCTGATGTACATATTGAGTTCCAGGATAGCCAGGGCCACATAGAGAGACCTTATCTCAAAAGGAAAAACAAAACAAAAACAAAAACAAAAAACACTTTAGAAGCAAGGGGTATATGTGTGCTCGATGGTGGAGTTCCTAATACTCAAAAAGCTCTGGGTTCCACCCCCAGCATTTCAGGTGTATACACACACACACACACACACACACACACACACACACACGTTGGGCATGTGCCTCTGCCAGTGTCTCTCTTATCATGCATGAAGCTCTAGGTCCTTGCATGTTTGTAACCACAGTATTTCAGAGGAAGGCATTTGCTCCCAAGCCTAATGACCTTAGTTGATCCCTAGGACACACGTGGTAGGGGAAAAGTGACTCCTGCAAGTTATCCTCTGCTCTCCATACACAAGCACTATGGCACATTCCCTGCCTCTATAAATAAGTGTAACACAAATTATTTTTAAAAATCAAACTCTTACATTCAAGCATGAGGAGTAAGGGTAGGCACTGGGAAGTCAGAAAGGAGGAACTTGCAGTAATCCTCCTGCCTCTCTTGAGTTCTGGGATTATAGCCACGAGCTATCACATAGGGTTTATTTGGTTCAGGGAAAGGAACCCTGGTCCTTGCCCTTGTTAGGCATGTGCTCCAATATTTTCTTCCTATTATTTTTCTTTGTGAAACAGGGCTTCCCTAAATAACCTGAGCTGGCCTTGACTGACCTCAAATTCATGAGCATCCCACACCTGCCCTCTTAGCATTCCTCCCACCTTCCACACCCATCTGCCTGGGACCTTCTGAGCACCAATGTTCTCTGAGCTAAGGAGCGGTAAGAGGCCTCCATTCAGGGCAGTGGCAGTTACCCAAGCCAAGGACTGCTGGAAAGAGCGTAGGACAGCAAAAGTTCAGATTCCATCCCAGAGCAGATAACTGCTGACATTTTCTGCCAGACAAGGGCTTAGGCCTACCTTGGCCCCACATTCACCCCACCACCTCTCTGTGTTGCAGGAAGCCTTGGGAGCAAGTCCCCAAAAAGCCAAAGCGGAAGAAAAGTAAGTGGAGCTACAGCATGGGGGCGGGGGCGGGGCACTGCTAGAAGCTGGCCAGTCCCCAGCCCTGGCCTTTGCTGCACAATTGGAAGGCAGACCCTTCCCTGCCCGCAAGAGGGAGGGTGTATTATGTGCCAGATGGGTTGAATCTAAACTGGCCCCACCCAGCATGGCCTCAGTGCCTTGCCAATCTTTAGGCTGTGAGTCTCCATCGTGCCCAGATGGGTGGTCCAAAAGGGAACCACCTGGTGGCAGTCATCTGTGAATCTTTTTTGATACAAGGGTCTCAGTGTAACTCAGGTTAACTTCAAACTCATTCTAGAGCAGCGGATGGCCTTTATCCTGCAATGCTACGCTGACAGCTAGCGGTGTGCCTGCCACAAGTAAACTTGATGTGGCGCTAGTGATGGGCCCACAGCTTTGTGCACCCTGAGAGGGTGCTGTACAGCTAAGCTGTATCCCCAGCTTCCAATTCAAACATCCTTTGCGTTTATTTATGCTTTTTACTTGTGTGCACACACAGGTGTGAAGTCAGAACAACCTGTGGGAGTTAGTTCTTGCTTTCTATCACATAGGTCCTGAGTATCTAACTCAGGTGGGTCACACTTGGTAGCAAGCTACTTAGCCCTGAACTATCTTGATGGCCCACTTTCTTTTTCCTGGCCAGTTTTACTATGTAACCCAGGCTAGCCTCAGAACTCAAAATCGCCCCGTCTCATGGGATTACAGGCGTGCATAATCATTCCCATTCACAGCTTTGGCACACGAGTTCTTGGGGGCAGAGGCAAGTGGACTGCTTCCACTGTGCAGTCCCAGAGGGCTAGGGAGTGCCAGGCTGGAAATGGAGCACCCTGGGCACATTCCCTCAGCCCAAACGCCTCTTTTGGCCCCCTGTCCCTTCCAGCCCTCTAGGTAGAGAACAACCCTCCCCCATCATACTATGATAGGCCCAGCCTTTCTCTGTGCCCTTGTGGCTTCTTTGCTCGCTCCTGTCCCTGTGGCAGTCACCAAAGGTGGAACCCTGGTTCTCCTCTAGCCACTCACTTAGAGCTGCCCAGCCAGATTGTGACAAAGCCAAGATCTGAATGCTATTTGGCTCTGCCATTCTATCTAACACCCTCACCATGTCTGGTGAGCTCTTCCCCTAGCCAGCCCCAAGGAAGCAAAATTGACTGTGTTTCTGCCTTCATGGGGCTGCCACTCTAGTGAGGAAGATGGAAAAGAGGCGTCTCCGTAGATAGCCACAGGCAGCCTCTTCATGCTGTTACAAACAAACCAAAGTTGGCTGGAATGACTGGAGAGCGTGGCTTCTGAGGGGGCTGCGTGTGGGGAGATCTCTGAATGAAGGCACTGAGCAAGGCTGTTATCTGGAGGACTGGGGTAGCTGTGCAGAGGCCACGTGGCTGAAGAGAGTGAAGAGATGAGGATGGGGGAGGGAGGGCATGGACTGGACAATAGTATATGGCCTTGCTAGCCACCTTGGCACTTGTTTCTCTCTGTCCCCTTTTGAGGTGATAGCCAGTGGATTTTGAGCTAACAGGGGACATGTCCTGCTCTCCTGGCACCCCCTTGTGGCTGTAGATGGCACCAGTGAGACCTCCCAGGACTGTGTGTGTCTAGACCAGAGGCATTAATGAAGATTTTTATTAAGAAGCAGCCAGATATGGTGGCACACATCTTTAATCCCAAAAGAAACAGCAAAAAGCCATGCAGTGATGCACACCTTTAATCCAAGACCTAGGGAGGCAGAAGCAGGCAGATCTCTCTGAGTTCAAAGCTATCTTGAGCTACATAATGAGTCCCTATTTAAAAAAAGAAAAGAAAGAAACAGCTAACATCTGTTTTGCCTCTGACGTGTACTAGTCTCCATTATCTGTATGATTTCACTCAGCCAAGGACAGTATCTGCAATCTCCGGGTCCTAGTTGTCTCTAGGTTGTGTCACCTCTCCAAGCCTCAGTTTCCTCTTCTGCTAAGCGGGAGTGGGATTCAAGGGCTATTTCAGACTGGGAACCGTTGGCCCCAGGGGGAGTTGAGCACTATGCTCATGCCCACCTGGACTGTGTGTCCACAGGGCGGAGGCGCAACGTGAACTGCCTGAAGAACGTGGTGATCTGGTATGAGGACCACAAACACCGATGCCCATATGAGCCACACCTGGCTGAGCTTGACCCTACCTTCGGCCTTTACACAACGGCCGTGTGGCAGTGTGAAGCTGGCCACCGTTACTTCCAGGACTTGCACTCTCCGCTCAAACCCCTCAGTGACTCAGAGCCCGACAGTGACAAAGGTAGGTCTGCAGGGCAAGGGTGTGGGGACGAGCAGGCACGGGGCTCCGCTCTGCACTCTTCCCACGTGGACCAGCCTGGACGGTCCCCAGCCTCAGGCAGCCATCAGAACCGAATCAGCCAGGACTGGCCTGGCCAAACCTTTTGCAGACACGAAGCCTTTGAGTCTCTGCCAAGCTGAGCAGAATGCTGTCCCACTGTGTGCTAACAACCTTTTAGTTTCCTCCAGCTTTCTCAGCTCTCTCTCTGTCTCATCCTTCTTCTCACTCCCCTTTGCTCTCATCACTGGTTTTGGTTTAAATATTTTATGCATTTTTTCATTTGCTTTTGGCTGGCCTGAGACTTGCTATTTTAGGACATGCTGGCTTTGAACTCACACTAGTCTGCCTGCCTCTGGCTCCTGAGTGCTGGGATTAACGTGTGCACCACACTCAGACCTGTTTTATTTTCTTAAGTCAATGTCTTTATTTAAAATTTTTTTTGTATTTAAATTTCCTTTTTCATTTTACATATCAACCCCAGTTCCTCCTCCCTCCCCTTCTACCACCCCACCCCCTCCTATGCCTCCCTCCATCCATTCCTCAGAGGAAGTAAGGCCTCCCTTGGGGAGTCAAGTCAGGGTCTTTCTATGTAGCCCAGGGTAGTCTTGAGTTTAGGACAACCCTTCCACCTCAGTGTGCCAAGTGCTGGGATTACAGATGTACCCTTGGAACCTAACCCTTGACTGGTATATTCTAGGCAGGCGTTCTACCGCTTGACCATGTGCTTAGCTCCTCACTGGGAGATCGTGGGTACCTGCTCTTCCAGTGAGCCACACATCATCAGCCCCCACTCCCTTTTGGGGGGGTTGAGACAGGGTTTCTCTGTGACTTAGGAGGCTGTCCTGGAACTCGCTTTGTAGACCAGGCTGGTCTCTAACTCACAGAGATCCGTCTGCCTCTGCCTCCTGAGTGCTGGGATTAAAGGCGTGCGACCACAACCTGGCTCCCTACTCCCTTTTTTAAGCCCTTAAAATTTTTTCCACTTTTTATGTGTATTGTTTTGCTTTGCTGTGTCTGTGCATTACAGTGCCTTTGGAGGCCACAAGTGGTGTTGTATTCTGAACTGGAGTTACAGGTGGTTGGGAGCTGCCATGTGAGTGCTGGGAATTGAACCCTGGTCCTCTAGAAGAGCAGTCAGTACTCTTCACCTCTGAGCCATCTCTCCAGCCACCTTTGGCTCTCTTTTTAGTTTTTTTTTTTTTTTTGTTTTGTTTTGTTTTTCGAGACAGGGTTTCTCTGTATTGTTTTGGAGCCTGTCCTGGAACTCACTCTGTAGACCAGGCTGGTCTCGAACTCACAGTGATCCGCCTGCCTCTGCCTCCCGAGTGCTGGGATTAAAGGCGTGCACCACCAACGCCCGGCTTCTTTTTAGTTTTGAGATAAGGTCTCATTAAGTTACCCAAGCTGGCTTTGAACTTTCTGTAGCTCAAGGAAACCTTGAATTTGAACTCGAAATCCTCCTGCCTCAGCATCCCAAGTAGCTAGGATTACAGGCCCTGGCCACATCCAGGCTTCTGTCGTGTCTTTGATCCTCTGTTTCCCACTGCCATCCCTGCCCTGTCTCTGTCACATTTTCTATCCCCTCCCCGTCTCTCTGTCACACTGGACTAGCTGCCTGCTGAGGCTGAGAGGGACTCTTGGGAAGGCCCAAGTACATCCTGGTGTAGGCAGCGAGGATGCCACATGCTACCTCAGGACTTGGCATAACCGACAAGGCCTATAGGGCCATTTGCCAAGTGCTGGGGCAGGCCTGAGGGTGGGGTCAGTCATCAGGGCTAAGTCCGTGCTGGCAGGCATCACCAAGCAGGTGGCATCCCAGCTGGCTGAGGGGAAGCTGAGATGAGAAGTATTCCTGGTGGGCCCCACACCCACGGCTACCCTGCTGTGCCTTGGCCCATCTCCAGAGGGCAAGTGTCTTAGGGTTTCTGTTGCTGTGAAGAGACACCATCACCACAGCAACTCCAGCAACTCTCATAAAGGAAAACATTTAACTGGGGTGGCTTACAGTTCAGAGGTTTAGTCCATTGTCATGGTGGGACATGGTGGCGTCAGGCAGACATGGTACTGGCAAAGAAGCTAAGAGTTCTACATCTTGAAGGCAACAGTGAGTGAACTGAGGCACTGGACATGGCTTGAGCATATATGAGACCTCAAAGCCCACCCCCACAGTGACACACTTCCTCTAACAAGGCCACACCTACTCTAGCAAAGCCACACTTCCTAATAGTGCCACTCCCTATGAGATTATGGGAGCCAATTACACTCAAGCTGCCAGAGCAGGTGTCCTGTGCCTTTTGATTAGCACCTGTCCTCCTCAGCTTGTCACTTCTCCCTGCCCTGGACCATCTGACTCCTCCCCATAACCCTCTCATTTGTCTTGCTCTAGAGTCCTTGAGGAAGCCCAGGAGGATCGGGGCTAGTCTATCTGGTACCTTCTTAGTCTGTGATGGTGTCATCCCAGGCCAACACTGACCTCCATAGTTGGGCTTTTGGGAATGAGCCCTGTGATTCATTAGCCGTGTCTGCCCAAGCAGCGGTCAGGAAGTGGCTTTGCTCCTGTCCTGGCCTCTTCCCCAAGCACCTCTCCCTACCTTGGCCCATGCCTGGGGTGGTCTTGCTACCTCTCAAGAGTCAGTCTGAGAACCTTCTACTGGAGCTGTGAAGTCCAGACACACAGATGTTCGTTCTCATGTTTGGTGCTTGGGCTGGAACCTAGAGCCTTACAGGTGATAGGAAACATTCTACCCTTGAGCCTTTTGGGAGCCAAGGATGGAGCACCAAGTTGCCCATACTGACACTGAATTCATTTTATAATGCCAGCAGGCCTTGAACTAGCGATCTTTCTGCTTCAGTCTCCTGAGTAGCTGGAGTCATGGACTGGTGCCCCCAGGCCTGTGTGACTTCATACCCTTCAGGGAGCTGCTGGGGGCTGAGATGTTATAAGTGACAGGAAGGGCTGTTCCTCTTCTCAGCCACCCTGTGGCCCCCTAATCAGGACGGGCGTCTTCATGCCATGTGAGACAGCTTTCTGTCCCTGTAATGAATGCCCAGAACAACCCACTTAGAAAAAGAAAAGGCTTATCTAGGAGGTTCTGGCACTGATGGTTAGGGATTGCTACAATAGGAATGC
This sequence comes from Mesocricetus auratus, assembly GCF_017639785.1. Taxonomy (NCBI): domain Eukaryota; kingdom Metazoa; phylum Chordata; class Mammalia; order Rodentia; family Cricetidae; genus Mesocricetus; species Mesocricetus auratus. The sequence continues at coordinate 2,299,884 of NW_024429203.1, read as the reverse complement.
CTGCAGAAAAGAGCCACTCATCACAACCTCTGCCAGAGAAAGCCAGAGAGGGCTGAGCTCACACAGTTTCCTTTAGGACTCACCTGTGACCTGAGTGTTCAGGCTCGCCTGCCTTTAAAGGCTCTGCCACCTTCTAATGGTACCATTGTAGGAACCATGTCTTTAAAACAAGAGACCTTTGGGAACACTTAGCCAAGCCATAACCATACCCCAAGGGCCGCTAAGAAGCTAAAAACAAAACAACAGAACTTCATCTACCCTTTAGGTCTGTTTTCTTAGTAAATAGTCCCAGTGCCAGTTGGGCTGGTACCAGAGTGATTCAGGGTCCCAGAGTGGTGCTGTGAAGGCAGGCCATGCACACAACCACAAGCAGGTACCAATTCAGGCTCTGGAGCCATAGAACTAATGGTCCCAGATGGCACACCCCAGTTGTGTTATGAGCATAATCAAAGTCCCAGTCACTCATGGTTCCCATCCCTTCAGTCTTCGTGTGAGGAGTTTCGTAGCAAATTCCTGACTGAGAGCAAATATCAGGCTTTGGCTTACCGGTGGCCTTCTGGGAGTGGGTGGGGTGCTCTGCCCAAAGACCTCCTTTGTGTGTGCACATATATGATAGGTAGAAGGTTAGCTCAAGGGAAACCATTTCTGCTGCTCTGTTGGCTAGAACCAGAGCTGAGGCATATCTGTCTGTTGCAGGAGATGCAGACCAGCAAGGAAGTGTACACAGGAGAAAGAGTTGGCCTGTCTCTTTTGCAGGAAGTGCTGAGCAGGTGTTTAGGAGCTGTGGGGGACCAAGCTGCCTCTGTTACGGGGATGCTGAAGCCATGACCAGCATCTGTAGAGATGAGGAGAGACAACTGAGCTATGGGTACATGGATGCAGTCCCAACAGGTTTTGCTGACAGATTGGGAGTGGGTGTGAGAGAAAGACAAGGATAGCCCGGGATGTTGGCTTGAGCCCCAGGAAGGACAGAACTGCCCCCCTATGAGACAGGGCCACCTGTGACTGAATGGATTCTGAAATGGGGTCAACAAAGGGTGTGATACCAAGAACTTGGGGCTCAATAGGGGACCCAGCTCCCCATGAGTATGAATGCATAGAGTCCCCAGGCCACTGGTGTACTATGGTGTCATAAAAATAGACACAGTTCAGGGCTGTGGAGGTGGCTGAGTTGGTAAAGTGCTTGCTAGGCAAGCGTGAGAACATGAGTTCAGTTCCCAGTGCACACATCAAAGAGTCAGGTCCTCTGTAATCCCAGTGCACACATCAAAGAGTCAGGTCCTCTGTAATCCCAGACATGAGTTCAGTTCCCAGTACACACATCAAAAAGTCAGGTCCTCTGTAATCCCAGACATGAGTTCAGTTCCCAGTACACACATCAAAAAGTCAGGTCCTCTGTAATCCCAGACATGAGTTCAGTTCCCAGTACACACATCAAAGAGTCAGGTCCTCTGTAATCCCAGACATGAGTTC